>NC_061120.1:71555268-71753536 GCF_002878395.1 Capsicum annuum | reverse complement strand
ATGGATTATAAAAAACTAAGTGCATGGACTTAAAAAGACCTCTTTCCTATGCCATTTATGGACTAAATTCTTAACTAACTTACGGGCAGAGCGTGGTACTATTTTTTGGATAGGTACTTGGGCTACAAACAATTCACTATTGCTCTTAAAGACCAAGAGAATACTACCTTCAATTGTCCTTATGGTACCTTTGAATTCAGATGTATTCTATTTGGGTTATGTAATACTCCATCCACATTTAAGATATGTTTGATGTCAATCTTCTCTAACATGGTAGAATACACCATCAAAGTGTTTACGAAAGATTTCTCAGTAGTTGGTGATTATTTTGATGACTTCTTAGTTTACTTGACAAATGCTCTTCGAAGGTGTGAGAAATGCAACTTGGTACTTAATTGGGAAAAGTGACATTTCATGGTCAAAGAAGGTATTATACTTGGGCACAAGATTTAAAAAAGGGGTATAGAGGTAGATAGATATAAGATTGAAGTGATAGAGAAATTACCTCCACCAATTTATATGAAGGGTGTTCGAAGCTTTTTAGGACATACTGGGTTTTATAGGCGATTCATCAAGGATTTCTCAAAGATTTCCAACCTCCATTGTAGTTTTATTGAAAAAGAAGTGAAATTTGATTTTACTTAAGCATGCTTGAAGGTTTTTGAATGTTATAAAGAGAAGTTAATGGCTGCTCCTATCATCATATCTCCTGATTGGTCCTTGCTATTTAAGATTATGTATGACACAAGTGGATTAGAATTAGGTGTTGTACTTGGACAATGAAAATAAAAGATCCTTCATCCCATCTACTATGCATGCAAGGCTCTAATCCCTACTCAAAAAAATTACACATTTACTGAACAAGAGTTGTTGGTAGTGGTTTTTGCCTTTGAGAAATTTTGATCTTGTTTGATTAGCATGAAGGTAGTTGTGCACAATGATCATGCAACATTGAGGTATTTAATGGATAAACAATGCAAATCCTAGACTGATTAGGTGGGTTCTATTATTGCAAAAGTTTGATTTCGAGGTCAAGGATAGAAAAAGCACTGAGAATCAAGTTACAGATCATTTGTCTAGACTTGAGGAGGAGGCTATGTAGAATGTTGAAGATGGGCTTGGGATTAATGACAGTTTTCTAGAAGAACAGATATTGGCTTCTTCTCAATATCTAATTCCATGATTTTCCAACAATACAAATTCTATAGCATATGATCTAGTCCCAGAAGACCTTCCCTTCCAATGGAGAGAGAATTTTATGCATGAGGTAAGGAAATTTTTTTGGGATGAGACTCATTTGTTCAGAATTTATATGGATGGGATTATTTGTATATGTATACTTGAGGTGGAGATGATAAGCATACTTGAGGCTTGTCATTCTTAACTAGTTGGGGGTCATCACGGAGGAACCTACATAGCCCATAAAACATTGCAATGTGGGTACTATTTGCCAATAATTTACAAGGATGCATATGATTTTGCTTTAGCCTGGGATCAATGTCAACTCCAAGGTAACATCTCTAGAAGCCATGAACTTCCTATAATCTCTATCTTAGAATTAGAATTGTTTGATGTATGGGGTGTGGATTTCATGGATCCTTTTATGAGTTCTTTTTTTCTGAATAGATCCTTGTGGAAATGGATTATGTTTCTAATGGGTGGAAGTTGTTGTACTCCCCAACTATAAAGAAAGAAATGTCATATCCTTTTTCAAGAAATATATTTTCTCTCAATTTGGCACACCAAGAGCGATCACTAGTGACAGTGGGTCTCATTTTTTTAATTGTCTATTCAAAAGTCATCTTGAAAAGTATGGAGTAAAACACAAGGTGGCAACACCTTATCACCCACAAACTAGTGCATCGTTTGAGGTGTCCAGTAGAGAAATGAAGTCCATTATGGTGAAGACAATGAATGTCAATAGGACCGATTGGTCATGCAAGATAGACAATGCATTATGGGCTTATCAAACAACTTTGAAGACCCTATTGGTGCTTCTCCTTATCTATTGGGTGTATGGAAAGGCATGTCACTTGCATGTGGAACTTAAACATAAAGCACTATGGGCATTGAAGAAGCTGAATTTTTAATAGCAGGAAGCAACAAAGTCAAGGATGAATAAAATGAGTGAGTTGGACGAATTCTGACTCCGTGTGTATGAAAGTTCTGCACTTCACAAAGAAAAGATGAAACGGCATCATGATCGCAATATTGAGAAAAGGATATTTGAAAAAGGTGAAAGGATATTGCTTTATATCTCTAGACTTCACTTGTTTCCTGGTAAGTTAAAGTCTAGGTGGTATGGTCCATTTATGGTGACAAGACTTTATCCATATGGTGCTTTGTAATTAAAGTGGAATGGTAAAGCCTCGTTCAAGGTGAATGGGAAAAGAGCAAAGAATTATATGGGTAACACTAAAGAAGTTAGTGTGATTCTTGAGATAGACCTTAGTGAAGTCTGAGTAACCAAGGCAATTATGTCGTGCCACAATGTTAAATCAAGCCCAACATAGGAGGCAACCCATAAGGATAGTTGGAGAAATCTAATATCCAACTTAGCCACATCGTGCTACGACATTAAATCAAGCATAGAATGGGAGGCAACCTATGTTTTTGTACTCAATAATTTATATAGTAATATAAGTTTTTAGTGTTCAGGGTAAAATATTGAAGAAAAAAGCCAGAAATTCTAGAAAACAAGGTCATATGGACTCTTTATGACTCATACCTTAACGTGACGGATGGTGAGTAAAAATTATAATGACCTGGGAGTTGATTTTGATTCAGGTAAGTGGTCACTGGAATCCTTATGATTCTAAAACGATTCCTAACCTCAAGTAATGGTTCATCACATTGAGTTGTAACAACTTTAGAACCCATGTAATGTTTAAGGTCTATACAAAAGGAGTAGAAAACCCGTAAGCCTTGGTTACGAGTCGTACATAAGACTCATAACCAGACTAACCCGGTAAAGGGTCGTGGGTTAACCTGACCTAATTCACTGGTTTTAAACAAAATAGGGGTACCCAATCTGGGTACTCGACAATGAAAACGTAATTTTTAGCCATTGTTGACCAACTTCAAAATCCAAATACTTAAAAAACTTACCAAAAAAATCACTAGATTGATTGGAGCCTCCCAAATCCATCGAATTCATTGAATATTTGGGTAAAAACGAGATTAACTCAAGAAATATAACTTCTCAACCAAGCAAGTAAGTTTTTGAGCATAAACTTTCTACATTTTTAGTCCAATATGACAATGAGTTGGGTATTTAGAATTTCTCAGAGTTGAATATCTATGTGTATGCAAAACTTGAACCCTAATCTTAGAAATTGAATCCAAAATAGGGATTTGGGGGTAAACTTGAATTTATGTACTGAAAAAGTGTGATTTTGGACAAAAATAGGGTGGTAACTGTACAGTAAAGGGTAGTTTGGGGTTTTGTGTTAGAACCAACTCAAAGTTTAAGCTTTATGTTGCAGTGGACATGAGACTCCTTACAATTAGTACCCAAAAGTAACTAGTCATTACAAGACTCATAACTACTAACAACATAAAAATCTAAATAGGTGTATGTTCCGGTACTGTTACAACTAGCCTATGTGAGTCATAACCAACCCCTATCACTCATAAACATAAGTCGTATTGACTTGGGGAGGTAACACTTAATAGAGTTTTATTTTTGGTCTGCTTATAAGTATTGGTAATAAGTAATAAACTATCCTTATGATTGATTAGGAGGACTCATAAGCTAACCAATGAACGTTCATATATACAATAGTTAACTGATGACTCGTACATATAAGTCATATATGACTAAGACCCCTAAGTCGTATGAAGTCCAGTAAAGCACATTGATACAGAATTTCCTCTATTTCATTTCTTAGTACTTAGATATAACTAATTGATCTTATGCACACAGGTACTATATCTCCTAAAGTTGAATCCTCAAAGAAAAATACAAAGAAGACGCTAGATCTTAAAGCAAATTACCATCTAACAAGAGAAGAAGCAAGTGACTCAAGTAGGGACCTCGTAGAGTACCCATTTAAAAATAAAGTTGGCCCAATGGAAAAATGAATTTGGGGAAACAAAGTCATCACACCCAAGGATACACCTCCCAAGGGCCCAAGAAAGAAGAACCCCTACACCTCACCACCCTGAACACTGTCCCGGTCTGAAAAGGATAGTAGAAATAATAATGAGGAAGTAGAATCGAGTTTTAAAAGAGGTGGTGGTAATGTACATGATGAGGACTGTAGTTTCTATGAGATAGAATCAGAGAATAGGAGTGCTGTTGAGAAATATATGAATCCTATTTTTGTATAGGACCTACTTCTACCTATTGAACCTACTCTGTTGCCCACTGTTGAACGGTGAGGGTACCCTGATATTTAGGTATATTATAATAATGGGATTAATAGAATCCCTAATACTAGAATAATAAAGAGGGGAGTTTATCTTGAAAGGAGGTTGACGACAGTAGGCATGTATGAATTTCTTGGATTTCCTGATAAATTTTATCTGTACAATTTCTAAGGGATGACTATAGCACTAGGAAAGTATAATCATTCACTAGTGTGGGAATTTTATATTGTATATAAGGGTGAGATGAAGAGGCAATATCCACAAGGAAACTTGTGGAGGGGTAGTGATCCAGCAACATCTTTGAATGATTAGGGTGTGCAGGTGAACATTTCCCCACTGACGATATCGATGTTCTTGAATAGACTGGATTTTCAGCCACCATTAAACACCGCTGAGATGTAGTACCACATGAATGAAATGCGTAAGGTTACGAAAAAGTATATGGGGTCGAAAGATAATGTGAGATATTTTTTATGGATACCAATCCTTATTGCGTTTAATGAGGAAGAAGTTAGTTAGGTGGTCGATGGCCCAGGAGTGCAATCACAGCAAATTGCAAAGTAGGCACTAAACTTTCAGGCCAAGTCATGGTGGACTTTGGCATGACATAGACTATGTCCCACTACTGGGGACAGTGTCCATAGTCTTGTTTATGTAGTGTTGGTAGCAGGACTTATAGCAAGGTATGAGTTTGATGTGTGCTAGTTCTTAGGAAGAAAAATATGTGACCGAGCAGTGGGTGAAGAGAAGCTACTTTTGGCATTCCCATGAATAATCACCAAGATTTTATTGGCAGCAGGGGTGCAGGAACTTCCAGTAATTGACCAATTTGTTAAGCCAAAATATTCTATGGACTTTGGCCTAATTCAGGATGCAGCAAATCCCATGACCAGGAATGCAAAGAAAGGTGCAACATTGCTATCTCAAGCGATGCAAAGCAAAGGAAAAAAGGAAAAGGATGTTGGAGTTGATTAGGTGCTAGTTGAGGGTGGCCAGTTTGAGCAACAACGTTTAGATATGGAAGGCCCAGCTAGCACTCTATCTTCACCATATGTTAGAGCACTACAGCCACCATCAGCCAAAACTGCACAACAAGGGTATGTGATTATTTCACAGTTAAGTTTAAATGAGATTATGTGCAAGTTCGGAACGGTCTAAGCAAAGGTGTAGTTAATTGGAGGTGGTGTAAAGACTTGGGTTAAGAACAAGCTAGAAGAATAAAATTGATGGGTACAGGGTAGGTTAGTTGATTTTGAGAAAAGAATAACCCATCAGCTGGGAAGTGTCCAAACCCCTAACATTGCATAGGTAAAAGCTGAAGTGGTCGAGATAAAGAAACTTGGCATGGGCTATATAACAGGCCATTTATCATGGCAGCAGTAATAACGGAGATTGAGTTTGAGATAAAAGTGGAAATATCTGGAGTATCCCTACCGGAAAAGCAAGAAGAAAGATAAAGAATAGAAAAGGCTGAAGTGCAAAAAAATAAAACCTGAAGTAAGCAAAGAAGGATAGTATACAGAGTGAGAAGGATTGGCAGGTAAGGGTCTGAGAGATGGTAGTTGGTACTGATAGCTCAAAATCAATGAGTGAAGACACTAAGAGAGGAAGTGATATAGCCCCAACAATTGACATACTATTAAGCGCGCCGACCATAACTAGTGCCACTATGGTAGAGACAGTCCCGACAGTTGATGGAAATACTATTGAGAGTGGTGGGGCCTGATCTGAGAGCCCATATAATGATGCAGCATGAGTCATCACGTTGAGCACCTAGAAATGTCTACCTCCCTTGTATTACCTATATAGATGCATTGGGGATAGTGCATAGGATTATGTTGGGGGTGGGAGTGTACCAAGTTCGTTGTGAGTTATACTTCCCGTGTTCCAAAACTTGTGGCAACAATTTAAAAAGATAGAGAATCAGTATGTTTTGTTAGTTTATGTATTTTATAATTCTAAAATAGGAGGAAAAGTTGTACCTATGGTAGTATACATGGTTTCTATTAATTATGATGAGCACTTAATGTTGTTTGATTTTGAATAATCATACTAAAAAAGTGATACCCCTGCTAAAATTTTACTGACTATGTTATATTTGTATGGGTGAGAGACGATTGTAAATCTAATACTGGCATTAGAATTATGGATAAAACAACCATAGCAAATTATTACATTGCTAGATAAGTAGTAACTAACAGGATGACCTTCTGCGAAGTTTGTAAGAGGCGCTACCTAGTTCTCGATGTGTCAGAATTCAGAACTTGCCCGATTGCTCTTACCTAAGGTTCAAGATAGTCGAATAGGAGATGACCATAGGCCAGGTTTTTTTTGAGTTCACTTGAGACTTAATGCCTAACCAAATGATATATGAATCCCTGGATCCCAAAAGTTGAGCCTAACTAACCCATTTTTGTTTACATCAATTTTACCTTCTCTTTTAACTTAGAATAAACCTGTCTTGGTCCTGGCTCTCTTTGGACACTATACACCTAAACTCAGGCATATCTTCAAGTTGAGGGAAGGTATTATAGATGTGTGTAGGGAAAAATAAGTATGAAGAAATACGTGTAGAAAGACAAAATGAAAAAGGGCAGGTGCGGTGAAAACAAAAAGATAATAAAAGAAAAAGAAAATTGAAAAGAAAAGAAAAAAAAGAATGTGAGAAATAAAATCACACCTGACCCAATCTAAATGTGCTTTAAAATTAAAAGGGAGACATAAGGTCTTAAATAAAAGGAAGAAAAAGTAGAAAATAAAGTAAGCGTAGTGTCAAGGAGGCGTAGTTAGTGAAAAACCCCAAAAATATACCATAACAGCCCCAAACCTACATTACAAGATGAATAAATTCCTTTAATGATCCTATCTCGACTATCCAAAAATTAGGAAAAGAGCATATGGGAAAGCCTATGGTATTTTTATACACCGGCCGATACTTCTTTGTGAGTGAGAGTGCATTTTGAAAATGTCCCTAAATAATTATTGTTGATCTAAACTGAGTGAATGGGACTTCTTTGATTGTGAGCGTATAAGGATTATGTTGTTGGGATGCTAGACAATTCAGTCAATGTGATTTGCATTTATACCTAGTTTTCTGTTACTAATGTGATGCCATCATTGGATTCATTTATGTGTCGCCGTGAACTGAATCGATATACACAGTTGGATTCTTTAAAATTTAAAATTAGGATAGGGAATAATAGTGTTTAAACGTAAACTAAAAAGTCTCTGCCATATGTATCTTAGGATCTTCCTATTTAAGCATCATTGTGGTGTTATAGTTTTGATTTTTGTTTTACCTAAGGACATACAAACTTTCGAAGTTAAGGGTGTTGATGCATCGTAAAAATATGTCACTTTTGATGATTGAAATACAGATTTTATGCTTGGATTTAGGATATTTGGGTAGTTATGATACGGTTTTGTGGTTGGTACAGGTAAACCAGGTGAATAATAGTCTTGGAATGAAATTAGAGGAAAAAGATGTGAAAAAGATGAACTCTTTACATCATATGAGTCATCCTATAAGTCGTCAATATATCATACGGCTCATAGGTGTACTTGTAAGAAAGATATAAACTAAAGCAAAGCAGAGAAACTAAGTGAAGGGTAGGTACGACTAGAACATATGAACCATATGATGTGGAGACGAATCTGGAGAAGCACTCGTTGAGAGAACAAAAACCAAAGCTAAATTTAGAGTTGAATTCATAGAAGAACACAAGTCATAAGACCTATGTATGACTCATAACGATCAATGGTGAAATGACCAACGAATAAAAAGCAACAAAAAACAACACCCAAGTGATGACGAGTGAAGACCACATGTCTTAAGCTCTGGGTATGACTCGTGGCGAAAAGTCATAAGGATAATAAAAACTTGAAGCCTAGGAGATCAGCTACTGTAATATATACTAGAAGAACTATATAACTAGTAACAAGACCTTATGAGTGGACTATGCGAGTCATACCTTGTGTCGACCTACTTTTTCTATTCCATTTTAATTAGGTTTTCTGGGTTGATTTTGAGATACTTTAAATACCTTAGGGTTATTCATTTATTATGTTACATTTTTAATGTACTTTTACAATACTTTGACTACTTTTTACATACTTTGCTCTTTTAGATTCTGTTTTTAAGATTTTTGGGTTTTTATTTAATTAAAGACTTTAGATTTTCTTATTATTCTTGTGCAATTGATTACATGTGTTCTTTATTGATTATGATTGATTGTTGCATGAACATAAGCAGCTAATTTCCTTGACTAGGGTTGTGGGAACCTTGGTGGATTAAATACATAAAGAAAGTGGGAGGTTTATCTATTCTAATATGTTTGCATGTATCTTAATATTCTTCATATTAATTGACGTCAAAGCTATAGCCAAACCTCGAGGATTGCTGGTATTTGAGAACGTCCTTACAAAGGTGTTTGATATTGGAAAAAGGGGATTATGATAGTAATTTGAGATTCACGTCCATCTTATTATTCTACCATCTCATCTAATCAACTTGAGATTGAAAAAGTTAAAGTTGAACTAAAGTTATGGACAAAGAGCAATAAGGTGACACTCGGATACTCACAAGGTAAAGGGTGAGATTTATCAATGCGTTCACAAGATGGTTGATAATACATAGATTCTTGACGTTACATGCAAAATAGGTGGATTGAACATGAGAAATTTATGGAGTTGAGAAGCCAGGGGAAACATAGTCCCTGTGTTCATCTTCTATTGTTTACAAATTAAAAGCTTTCAAGTTTGGCGACTACTTACTGTCAATTCCAAATTCCCCTATTTACATTTCTTCACTGCTCATGAATTTTGTTAAGATAAGCAACTGTTAAACATTTTCTCTATGGGTTCAACCCCGAACTGGTTTGGGTTACTTTATTTGGCATCAATCGCCGCATACTTCTTTGGAGGTTATTTTTTGGGTGACATCAGTCATCGATGAACACAATCATGAATGAATCCAAATAAGGCCTAAACTGGGTATTAGTCAACCCAAAAGACATAACTAGGAACTTATAATGACCATAATGGGTCCTAAAGGTTGTCTTTGGAAAATCCTTAACCTAAATCCTCAAGTGATGGTAACCAAACCTCAAATCAATCTTAGAAAACATTGTTACCCCGTGAAGCTGATCAAATAAATCATCAATGAAAGGCATAATATAATGGTCATTAACTGTCACCTTATTAAGATGTCAATAGTCAATACACATATGCATGGATCTATCTTTTTTCTTTTCAAAAAATATAGGAGCTCTCTTTTCTGTGTATACTGCTTCAGTTGTTGGTGAGTCAACTAAATTTTTCTCCTTGCTGAGTTATAAACTTGGGGCATCACCCATATGACAAAAACTTTCATCATAATAGCAAATTCTATACGATGATGTTAAATTATCAGGAATCATATTAAAACATGTATAGTAAGAAGGCCCAAAAATATTTTTAAGGACTTAAAATTGTATCAAAATTACCCCTCCTTTTTAAAAAAAATTAGGGAAGTACTCAATTTCTTATGCCAAGCCTTTTGATCTCTCTTGCGACTATAGGGTGCTTCAGAAGTCTTAAAAATATTTGGGGGAAACAACTAATAATGATAATTTGTATTTATTTTGACCTTGTCATAAGGACAAAGATTTTGTTGAAGTCAGTACCTTCTTTGAGGAAATAAGCTTGAACTATATATCTGCCTTCATTTCAGTCTTATCATTTCATATGTAGAAGCCAACTCTAAAAGGGGTATATTTGACTCATCTTGTGAAGGTTCAGAGATTGTGCGAGAATCATTTCCGAATGTAAATCAGTTACCTGTTATTTATCATTACATTATTATAGGTGAACCATCTATTGATGATGTGACATTTTGAATGTTCTCTTTCCCATTTTTGGTGTTTACCAAAGAGATAGATACTAATGTTGCCATGTTTGATGAATTATTTTTTCATTTGAGAGAGATTTCAAACCAGTCGTCACACCGTGAGTTGGCTCTGGTGACACTGCATCTTACGTTATCACTAAATTTAATTGATCCTTCAGCTGTATTCTTTAAATAAGAGAATATTCTTTCTTTCTGACCATGTATTTGGAACATCCTCCATTAGGAGCCGATATTTCCTTAATATGGTTTTCGTGGACATGTTCCTGCAAAACGAGAAGATTAATTCTACTTAGGTACCTAAGTGGTCTTGGGTCCTTAAAGGTTAGATATGATTCTTTTGGGATTCAAAACCCACACACTTTTGGACTTATGCCTGCAACTGTAGGATTTGTTCCCTCTTTGTCCACGAGTAAACCAGATGGGTCCTCGAGAGGAGAAATAGGTCTTAGATTATTTAAACGACCTTGATTATGAACTATAGTAGTTTTGGAAGGAATTTAATCTTAAAAAAGTATTGCATGGGGAAGTCTTAAAACTATTTAGTTTTCTTTTTGCATCATTAAGCTCTTCATGAAGTAGGTTAATTTTAATTTGACATGCTACAATTTCTATTTTCCAGTTTCTTTATTCCTTTTTGACTTTTTGTTTAAATTGTGCTTCATGACTTTATTTTTTTGAGTTAATTTATTATATTCATCTATGACTTTTTGAAGCTCTTTGATTATCATATCTAAGTTGGATTCAAGAATATTGCAGTTATGATAGTCGTGTTGTCTTACCTCGTTAGATTTACCTGTTTCCATGAAGCATATATTTGCAGCTTTTATTTCTTCTTCGATTTTGTCCTCATCACTCCAGACTCCAAAATTTTTATTCTTCCTGGATGTTTCTCTTCTTAATTTTGGACAGTTTTGTTTGAAGTGGCCAGGCCTTCCACAGTGATAACATCGATCATCGTTTCTAGTGGAGTCATTATTTTTAGCTCCCCGGTATCTATCTCATGACCTGCCTTACTCCATGGTTACAAAGGGCTATTCCCTCACTATTATCATCTTCAAAAATGTCCACTTCTTTGGTTGGAGTAGCATTGAAGGCTACTAGTTTATTCTTCTCCTCCTTGTGGTACATGTTAATATAATTTTTTTATATGCAATAAGGTTTCCTCATAGTTCTTCATATGTGATGTTGTGAAGATCTTCGTCTTCTAGAATGGAAGCTTGGTTTCCTATATCTTTGGAAGCCTTCAAACTTTCTTCTGGACTTGCAGGTCGTGTGGATAGATCATCCTAGTGATTTCAATTCCCATATGATCTTATTGAATTGGGAAAACATTGTTTCAATGTCCTCATTCTATTCCATTTTGAACACCTCTTATTCATTGACCAGGGCAACAATTTTTGACTTCTTGACATTATAGGTTCCATCATATGTTACCTCCAGTTTGTCCAAAATTTCCTTTGTGGTTTCACAAGTTGATATTTTTTCATAGTCTTCCCTGCTAACTGCATATAAAAGTAACCTTATAGCACGTGCATTAGTTTGGATTACCTCTTGTTGTTCTTTGGTGACCTCGATGCTTTCAAGATCTTCTATGACAGAACTGCTAGATTCTTTGTATTTGTCCTTTGACTTCTCTTAAGTCCTGGAATCGACTTTGGATCCTTCTTGATAACAACCCATGCTTGGAAGTCATTTGATTGGATAAAGATTCTAAACTCATTTTTTTAGTAGGAGTAATGTTGTCCATTAAAGTATGGTAGTCTTATGGGGGAGTCGCCATCCTAAAGAAGAGCACCGAGATTTGATAACTTGCCATTTGATCTTTGCTCACTTGTGGTTAAGCAATGCTATTGGTGAGACCTGCTTTGATACCAATTGAAATTCAAGAAGGGGTGAATTGAAATTTTTCTGTGAGTCAACTACTGACTCCTTATGATCGACTCGCCTGCAGATCAGTGCGATTCACAAAATATATTAGATTTCAAACAATTAAGAAAATAAAGAATAGAACATAAATTAATAACACAGAGATTTATCCTGGTTAGAAACACCAATGTAGTGCCTACTTCTAGTCCCCTTAGGTTTCAAAGTTTTCTTATGTCCTTCAATGTAGGGATTGAGTACAATGATAGGAAACAAGTTCTGAAACTTATTTATCTCTTCACTTCTTGTGACACGACTTTAGTTGATATTACAAAGTTAACTCGATCCTACTCTTTATATAACAATTTTAAACTAAAAGTTACAAAGCCTTGTAAGACTAACATTGAGACACTTTGAATTTTCTCTTTGAAGTTGTCTGACCCGTGTTTGTGTTTAGTCTTCATGTTTTATAGTCTTCAGCTGATACTCTTCATAAGGACACCCAAGAGATTTCCTCTCAATAAATGATTTAAATCGATTCCTTGAATAAGGTATGTAACCATTTCATATGTCCATATCAGATATGTCTAGTTATGACTTTGGATCACGTCTATATCAGATATATTTTTGATCTATTTTCCTTTTGGGTCTTGTATAGATTGATGCTTTTCCAAATGTGCTTATGTTCTGTTCTTCCTTTTCTTTAGTAGTTATTGATTTGATTTTTTGAGACTTTTGGGCTGGAGATTCTCCGTAATTGATTTGATTTATCAAGGCTTATGGGATTTAGATTCTCCTTCCATTTGTCCTTATTTTTATTTATTTTCCTTAATGATGTGGATCAAAAGTTAATGTCCTTCCATTCTTGGAGCCGATTTCCTTCATCAGTAGTCTTCAATGTCCTGCAAAGATCCACTTATTAGTTTTTCATTACTAAAACATAGACTTTGAAGGCTAACAATAGGGTTTGGGAAGGCTCCCTATCCTAGATGCTTGTGGGGGATACATCTCGAGGCTATCCACGACCTCTAGGTCATCCATAAACAACAATAGGATCCCTAGTCTCGATCTCGGGAGACTAATCTCATGTAGAGGTAGCACGTGTGCAAGCCATCTGTGAAAGAGTGAAGCTAAAGGAATGATTTAGAAACCAATTCAGACTCTTACACAAAATGAGTGAAAGAAGTGAAGAACTCCTAAAAATGTCCTATACCCCCCAAAACATAAGAAACAGGTATCATCATTCTTATCCATGGGATTCTACTAGACACTTGCTCTTGTACCAATAATAA
Source organism: Capsicum annuum (assembly GCF_002878395.1). NCBI lineage: Eukaryota > Viridiplantae > Streptophyta > Magnoliopsida > Solanales > Solanaceae > Capsicum > Capsicum annuum. Next base: position 71,740,123 of record NC_061120.1, on the reverse strand, counting down.
CAGTGAAACCTTGGTGCTGATACAAATTTTCATGAACCAATTTATGAGTCATGATGGCACCTACTCTATCCCTCATATAGGTATGTCGAACCATAGCCCGGAGTTAGATGAAAAAGGTTATCTTGATGGAAAATGGCCTAGAATCCGAGAATGAACAACTAAAGACTAAAAAAGCAATAATACATTCATAAAGGTCTAATAGATTTATAAGAAATCAACAATCATCCCAAGACTTAGTAATGTTAGTACAAGAACTACTACAAATGAAATATGAGTACCGAATAGTCAAATACAATACACCTCAATAATGAAAGACTAGACATTGATAAATAGAAATAAAAAATTAACTCCGACTCTAAGAGCTCACCCAATCCCCAGAATCAACTATGCATGAATGTCCTGTCAGTGGCGGCAGCTAGTACTCAAATATACACCAAAAAAGTACAGAAGTGTAGTATGAGTACAAAAATCATGTGTACTAAGTAGGCATCATCGGCCGACTGATCTAAATCATGATATAAATAAGACAAAATACAAATAAGCTAAGTTAGAGGAAAAGGGAAAACTTGGAAATAAGCTATGACACCACTGTACATAAATAAATAATGCATACGAGATAATGATTTAAGAACTTTCCATTTTAACTATATTATTGGCCCTCATAAGCCAATAAGTGTGAAAAAGTAAATAACCCAACTATCACGACCCAAACTAGGATCTAGCTTTCACGTGTATCTTATGTCCATCATGGACCAAAGACCACCCCTTGTGCCTAGCCAAAACACAACACACTACCTAACAGTGGTTGAATTTCAAATATATAACAAGTTAACACAAGATAAGCTCAAAGAATTTAAGACATGTCTATAACCAATAACCGATAACCGACCAAAAATAACAAACCAACATCACCCAAGTCCACATTAATCCATATAGCCTTCTAATAAAATCAAAATCAATAAATTGTCAAGACATGCCCCCGACCTCGACAATGAACATGACAATGTTAATGATAGTGTGAACTCTCAATTTTAATCTATGAATGGAAACTGATGGAATTCAAAGTCTTCTGGAGGATAAAAGCTCACCACTTCACCATAATGATTGACGAACCGATCCAATCCACCTAACACTCCATAAAAAATGTAGAAGTATCTCATATGCCTGTATCGTATGGGGATACAACATCCAGAGATTTAGTGGGTTGAGCACTAGTATGTAACTCAGGGATAGGGGAAAAAATAATGGCAAGATAAATCCGATTTAAAACCATGTGAACATCATCATATACATACATAAATATTATACCAAGATAGGGAACAAGACTTAGCATGCACTTTAAAACTTTAGCCAGGATTTGTGTAGCTTAACCGTCATATGAAGGCATCCACAGGCTATATGGGTCTAGCTCTCCCCAGCTAAAAGGTCCAAGTGCATGTTGTCACACGAACAAAAGGATATACATATACACCATGGGAGAATCAAACCTCCCGGCATACCAAGGTGACTTAAGCACCCAATCATGTGATTTAATATGGGGGACTCAAACCTTCTAATCATATAATATGGAGGACTCGAACCACTCGGTCTACATCAGCAACTGTAGTTTCTAGTATTAGTCCCTCGATACCTCTACTTTTTTAACTCAGCTACACAGCCCTCTTTTAAGCTCCATTAAAACATTCATCACATATTCCTATTAATCGAACCATAATACATATTTAGGCATACACTGTTGGTATCATCATGCCAACTATACTTTCAAGGTAACATCAACATGCCACACAATTCCACTAACTTGGAAAACGACTCCCTTAGTTCATTAAATTAAACCACCATGTTTCAATAACCTCTTTATGTCATGTGATTGTTTTGAAAATAGTTCAATGCAATTTTATTCATAGTCAAAACAACTTTCACAAAATTGGGTTGGGGTTATTACCAATTCAATTGTTTATATTCATAAAATTTGAGAAAATCACAATCCCCTAAATTATTCACCATACCCATGTATCAAATTGATTTTAAAACAACCGTTTAATATAATCAATTCATATGTAAACATAAAACATCACATAAACAACAATCATTCAAAATCCTCAACCTTGACGAAAACCCATATTCAAAACCATCCAATTAAACCTTTTAAATACATGTTTTTTTATAAATTGAGGATTAGGAAAGAGTAACAAGCCTGAAATATCTAGTTTTATGAAGAGAATTCAACCATTGATCCCTTAGATGACCTATTTCTTGGAACCCTAAGTATCTTTCCTATGGAAAGTTAGAGAAAATAGAGAGTGTCATTGATATATTAAAGTGTGGAACTAATTCCCCAAGCGTGTTTTATGGTTGTGGTTATTAAGTAGGTTATGGAGAGAAATGTCTAAAGTACCCTCAACTTTAAAACTAGAATATTATTGCCAGTGACTACTAGTCACACTGCGACTCGCAATGACATATTATGACTCATCACCATAAATCATAGCCAAGATAGTGTCATTAGGCGCACACACTGTTCACCCAATGACTTACAAGATGTGACTTGTTAGGGTACCCTATAACTCATTAGGGGACCTTACGACTCATAGGGTCCTAGTCGTCACCATGATAGCAACACTTAGAACACACACTGGTTTGACTATGATTGGGACATCACGACTCGTAATGAGTCCATACAACTCGTTGGGAGCCACTCATACTCACAATAGAAAACTTAGTCATACACACTAGTCAGGCTATGATTTAGGTCCCTAAGACCCGTAGAGACTCCCTTCGACTCATAAGGGGAGTCGTAGTCATGACAGTAAGGATAAAATTATAGAAATTTTCAAGGGCTAAAAATTTAGGGTGTTACATTCCCCCCCCCCCTCCTCCCCCACCCTTAGGATCATTCATCCTCAATGAAGAGATAAGGCATTTATTAGCACGATTTAACAAAGAGTAAATCCACCCTTACCTTTAACAAAGACAGAAAACAAAGATATTAAGGATTACACATACCTTAAGCACAACTATTCAAAGTAGAAACCAAAATAGGTATTTAGTCTTCATGTCCTCCTCCGCTTCCCAAGTAGCTTCATCACACCTTTGGTTCCTCAACAGAACCTTTATCAAAGCCACATCCTTTTCTCACAATCGGAGGACTTGCTATTCCAAGATCTCAATTAGGACTTCCTTATAGGGAAAGCAATCCGATACCCCCAGACCATTCGAAGAAATAACCAACGAAAGATTATCCATACATTTCCTCAACAATGACACATGGAAGACTGGATGAATAAAACTTAAAATCGTAATCAACTTCAACTCGTAAGCCACATTGCCTACTTATCTCTAGATACTAAAGGAAACCACATACCGGAGACTGAGCTTTCTCTAATTTCCAAACCGCATCACTCCCTTCATGGGAGACACCTTCAAGAACACTAAATCTTCCACATTAAACTCTAAGTCCCTTTGCCTTACTTCAGCATCGGACCTTTGGTGACTTTGGGCAACCTTAAGCATATCCTAAATCACTTTCACCTTTTCCATGGCTTGGTGAACCAAGTTAGGACAATACAACTTATTCTCACAAACATCAAACCACCCAATAGAAAACCTACATCTCCTTCCATACAAAGACTCAAACAGAGCCATTATAATACTCGAGTGATAGCTATTATTATACGCAAACTCAGTGTGAGGCAAATGATTAACCCAACTACCCAAAAAATCAATCACAAGACCATAGCATATCCTCCAAAGTTTGTGTTATCCTTTCTACTTGTCCATCTATTTGCGGGTGGAAGGCGGCGCTAAGGTTTACCTTAGTCCCCAAACTTCTCTGAAAGGAATGCCAAAAGTGAGATGAGAACAGAGTACCTTAATCAGATTAATGGAAGCTGGAGCACCATGCAAATTCATAATCTTATTAATGAAAAGCTTAGCATAATCCTCTGCCTAACAACTAGTCCTCACTTGTATGAAGTGAGCGGACTTAGTCATCCTGTCTACGATGACCCAAATGGAATCAAACTAATGACGGGATCGTGGAAGACCAGTAGGAAAATCCATATTAATTACTTACCATTTCCACACACGCAACTCAATTTCTTGAGATAACCCACCGGGTCTCAAGTGTTTCACCTTCACTTGTTGACAAACTATGCACTTAGCCACAAAATTAGCCACATCCCTCTTTAGGTTATTCCACCAATAGATCAATTTCAAATCCTGGCACATCTTTGTTAAACTAGCATAAATAGTATACCTCACCGCATGAGTTTAAGCCAAAATCCTCTATCGCAGTCTATTAATATCTAGAACACATAACCTACCTTGGTACCTCAAGATACCATCACCACCAATCTTAAAAGACATCACATTTTAGTGACCCATAGCATCCTTGATACGCATCAAGATAGGGTCCAAGACCTGTTTATCCATCACCTCAGCACCAAGAGATGACTTTGCCACCTCTTGTACAATTACACCACCATACTTAGAGTCCAAGAGATGAACTCCAAGATTAGCCAAATAGTGAATATCCTTCACTAGTCCTCAGTTCTCCTCATCTACGTGAGATAAGCTTCCCATGGACAAGTTGTATAAGAGAATCAGCAACTACATTAGTTTTACCTAGATGATAATGAAGACTCTTGTCATAGTACTTGAGCATCTCAGGCTATCTCCTTTGCCTGAGATTCAACTCCTTCTGGGTGAACACAAATTGCAAACTCTTATGGTCTGAGAATATGTCAACATGGACTCCATATAGATAGTAACGCCAAATCTTCAAAGCAAAGACCACAACTAACAACTCAATATCATGTGTTGGATAGTCCTTCTCATGTACCCTTAACTGCCTAGAAGCATATGCAACCACCTTGCCATGCTGGATTAACATACAACCCAATCCTACCTAGGATACATCATAATAAATAACAAAACCTTCAGTACCCTCAGGTAGAGTCAAAATTAGAGCCAAACTTAAATTATTTTTTAACATCTTGAAGATACCGTCACAAGCATCTGACTAGAAGAACTTCACCTTCTTTTAGGTCAACTTAGTCAATGGGGCTGTAATAGAAGAGTAGCTTTCCACAAATCTCCTATAATAACTGGCTAAACCCAAAAAGTTTTTAATGTCAGTTTGAGTCGTGGGTTTAGGTCACTTCTTAACCACCACAACTTTCTGTGGATCCACTATAATTCCATCACTAAAAAGAACATGACCCAGATAATTCATAGTATCTAACAAAAATTCACACTTAGATAAGTTGACATACGACCACTAATCTTTTAAAGTTTGCAACACAAGGCGTAGGTAATCGGCATAATCTGCCTCACTCTTTGAATACACCAAAATCAAAATACCTAGTTCATAAGATCCAGGAATGTCATTGGGGCATTAGTCAAACCAAATGACAGCAGCAAAATCTTTAAATGACCATACTGAGTTTGGAAGGCAGTCTTAGGGATATTTGCTTCCCTAATCTTGAACAGATGGTATCAGACCAAAGATCAATCTTGGAAAAGTACTTAGCACCTTGAAGCTTATTAAAGAGATCATTAATCCTAGCAAGTAGATACTTGTTCTTTATAGTTACCCGATTTAATTAGTGGTTATCTATACACATCCGAAAGGACCCATCCTTCTTATGCCCGAATAGAACTGAAGCATCCCATGGAGAAATACTAGGGTAACTAAAACCCTTATTTAGAAGAACTTTAAACTTCTCCTTGAGTTCTTTAAACTCAGCCGGAGCCACTCAATAGGGAAGGATAGAAATATGATGACTGTCCAAAAAAAAATCAATCACAAAATCAATTTCCCTATTAAGTGGAAAACCAGGAAGATCATCAGGGAACACCTTGGAAAATTCATAGACCACAAGGACTGACTGCAAAGAAGGACACTCGAATCTAGAATCCTTATTATGCACTAGATGATAAAGGCACCCCTTGGAAATCAATTTTCGAGCTCTAAGATACAAAATAAACCTTTCCTTAGGCGCTAGGGAACTACCTTTCCACTAAATCACTAGTTCATTAGGAAGTAGAAACTGACCCTTCGAGTCTAACAATCAAGAAACATGTAGCACGAATACAACTAATCCATTCCTAAAATAATATCAAAGTATAACATGTACAACTCTATCAGATCCACCAAGGTATCCCTACCATAGACCAATATTACATAACCCCAATAGACCCTCTTAGCCATAATGAATTCCCCCACTATGGTCGATATAGAGAAGTGATCCAAAATACACTCATGATTAAAACTAAATTGAATAGCCACATAAGGGGACATAGAGAAAAAGGTAGACTCAAGATTAAGTAGACAATATAAATTACAAGAGCAAAGTTTAAGTATACTAGTAAAAACATCAGGGGATGCCTTAGAATGTTGGCATATGGCAAGAGCATACAGACGATTCTGACATGTATCAAAGACAAAAGTAGAAGTAGCATCATTTGGTTCAGGAGTTGATGATGTAACAACAGGGATCTTATTTTCCCCAGAAACAACCCTAAAGGGACAATCCCTCTGCATATGACCACATTTAAAGCACTTGTTCTTCCCATCTTCACAAACACAGTGATGCACCTGACACAAAATCCACAAAGGGGATATGATAGAGCCAACTGAGCCCTATTTGTATGCCCTATGATCAACATTATTCTAAAAATGATGATCACTTAATGGTTTCGGATAAGGAGCACTGGCTGTAGAGTAGGAACCAGAATTGCCTTACTACTTCATTGACCATTTCCACCGTCTCTACCACTTTATTGCTGACATCTATCCTGATCTTAATAGCAACACTTTTTATTCTTCCTTTCACTCATATCTTCTTTCTTCTTCTTTTCATCTTCCACTTACTTCATATAGACCACAAGTCTAGATATGTCAATATCCTTGTTAAACAAGGTGGCCTTGCTTTCCAAGATCAAATCATGGGATAACCCGAAAGCAAACTTTTGCATTCTAGCCCTCATACTAGACACTAATTGTGGAGCATATCACGACAACTGATGAAACATCAAGGCATACTCCTTTATTATCATCATGTGTTTGAACCCTTGAGGGTTGCACCACATAGTGAGGTACTAGGTCCCTAAAATTATTCAACGTCAAAAATATAGTAAATGAACCAAGAACTCAACACAGTGCAGGAAACTTAAAGAACACATGATTTAACATTGAAAAGCCCTTGCTAAAGGGAGGAAAACACAGTTTTCCCTCACAAGCGTCCAAAACATCACTATAATCAAATTCTTGATTACAGACTCGACTGAACCTAACTCTAGGTTTCTCATGCTTGTAATAAGTCTACTACAAGCATATCTTGACAAATCTGCCAATAAACCTCAATACTAGTTAACTCTAATAACAGCGCCCAAGCATATACACAAGTGTATGTGGCCTACCAAGTAATATAGTGGCCTTCAAGAATGCCGAATATGGATCCCACGGGGACTTGTGTTTGCCAACTATCTAATTCTAGTTTAACGATTGAGGAAAAAAAGTAAGCAATAAATTTTTAGAATTGTAAACTAAAAATAAACTAAACTAATGCGGAAAAGTAATGACTTTTGAAAATCAATGGATAGAGATCATTAGTTAAGGCTTACGAACAGTCATACTATGCCATTGAACTTTATTCATTAGATTGCTTATCTTGGCTATTGATTGGTAGGGTTTATCGCATGATTATGATCTTCCGACCTCTACTCGTCTACCTAACTTGGACATTACAATTACATTATTGAGCAGGGATGTAATAATCCAATTAAGTTTATCAAGCTATCATCCTACATGTGAACCAAATAAGGCTTCTAGCTATATCCCTATCTAAGATGCTAATTCAAATTCCTTATATAATATAAGAATAAAAACCATGTTCTATCTACCCCCATGTTCTATCTTCCTATTCCCCCTTCTAAGATCACAAGGTCAATAATGAATATATTTTAAGGGCCATGAATCCTTAAAATAGTTATAACAAGGGTAAATAAACAACCATAATGATAAGCAATTCAACAAACTTAATTCAAAATAAAAGTAGTCCTGATCTTGGCCTTAGCTCCGAAAAGCGTGTATTTAGCCGCTAATTGACACAACCTAATCAACCTAAAAGAATACATACTATAATCTATTAAAAAGATAAATCAAAGAAGATATAAACCATAAAAAACATATGTAGAAGCCTCCTCTCCAGTCCAAAGACATTCAAAAATCCCTTCATAATGTGTACGATGTTATGTATTTATAATAGGACAAATTCCAAGCCGTGTAGGAGTAGGAACAGACAAAAATATGAGTAGTGGAATGGAGCATGCAATGCATGCCTTGTAACCCCAAAGTAAATGGGGTGACGCATGCATTGCTGCACCAAAATGAATCCCATATCACGGGCAATGTAGTATGGAAATGGAAGGGCGTCACGGGCATAAGTCCACTGCATTAGACCATGCATCGCGAGCTTGGTTACATGTCCTCACTGGAATTGTGTTTCCTAATTTTATCTAAGGCACTAGAGCCTAATATATATCCTCAACAACGTGCATATTGCATGGTGCTACTGGAATTTTATGCCACTCTATTTTCTAAGTGTTTCAATATCCATTCTTCACACCCAAGCCTTATGACATTATTTTGCCTTCCCTTTCAAGCTTTTCGTGTTGTTTTCCATTTAATTTCCAGCTTGTTCAACATTCATATATAACTATAATCAATTCCACAAGCATCCTACATCATGAAACACCATGTATTAGAGCTCAATACAACACAACATTCACAACGACGAGTAAGAAACATGAGCTAAGAGTAGGCTTGCTTGCTTAAACTTTAACACTTTATTTTGGCTCATGATTTGAATCAATTACACTTTCCATATTACAAACAAGTTTTTCCACATATATTTACACATTAAAATCATAAGGAGCTCATTATACATGTTAGAGTCCATCAAGATAGACTAAAAGATCACCTAGCTCAAGCTAGTAAAACTAGTTTTCTCGCCTAAACTCTAATTGAACAATTAAAACCCAAACTTGTTTGAAAATAATTTTAAACATTGTAATCATATCCTTGAACACTTATATTCTTACTTGTATCATCATCACACATAAAGCACATGAATTATTCTCAAAACAAGGCTTAATAAGCTATAATAGCAACGCTAGAATTCATAAATACACCCAACATCTCAATCCCACACTTAAAGCCTTATTCATCTTTGAACAACTTATTTACTCTAAGCATCATACGCTGAGGAGAATATACACTTCTATTATATGCAAGACACTCAAGCTAGTGCTATGATGACTATATAGAATGCAAGTTTCTATACTAAGCATTTTATATACACTATTGTAAGCTCAAAAACACTACTCCAAAACATCCTAACCTCAATAATCAACTAAACATGTGGAAACCTCACACATATTGATCAATCAAAGACATTACAGAAATCACCCACATTCATCAAACATGTGCCCCTCACAATAAGGGGGTTACCCATAATTACCCTCAACAATGCAATGAAAAGAAGATGGGTACAAAAATCAAGTTTCACTCACTCTCACAAGGAATTCACAAGTTATACATAATGAACAATAGGCTTTCCCTTAGTATAGTACTCTGCTAACATCATAATGATAAAGTTTAGGATAAAATAGGTTTTTTGGGGTTTTAATACAGGCTAAGGGATGGTTAGGAACTATTTTGGCCAAGAATAGTGACTATCTTCCCTAAGCGTTTTAATACACTACATTATGCAATTGAGACCACTATCCAACAACTAAATTACACCACTTTTGTCTACCCCATTCTTTTGTTTTCACCCCATCCTACTAAGCCCATTCACTTAAAATGTGGTGGGAATATGCTAAGTACATATCTTTCAATTTTGCCCTTTCTCTCACCCATTTTATGTTATGCGCCCCTATGATAGCCACCCTCAACTTAAGTAATTTGCCTTAGTTAGGGTGTACAATGTCCAAAGAGGACCAGGTCCAAAACAGGTTCATTGTAACACGACTGGGCTAAAAACTAAAACTTTTTAAGCACAAATTTCTCTAACTCCTAACCACAATAATTTTCACACACCCAAAATTAACACTTTGGGGCTTCAATTTCGCCGTTTCTCCTCTTATTTTCTTTTTTCAAAATCTACACTCTAATAATTTTACACTAAAGTTCTTAGATCTTTTGGATCAAATTTAAGGTTTATCAAATAAGGGATTAGGCTATATATGAGGCTGCCAAAGAAAAGTCTAAAGGCTCGACAGCGCTAACTAAGATTAAGCACAAAGGTAGGTTAAAAGAAGGTATAAACAAAGCTATCAAAGAATGTCTAAATCATCTCCTAAACCCAGAATCTTTATTTAATTTCGTATACATGCAAAGCAAGTTATAGTGTCAAATGCAACAAGGAATATACAAACAACCTCTCATACACATGGCATATGATTAACTCAAATAGGATTATCATAGACTCTCAACCGACATTAGCATGAATTCAAATTTAAGCCACAAGTACACGAGTCATAAACATGAGCCTAGGAGTCTAGAAAGTAGCAATTCAGACACTCAACATGCTTTTACTAATAAATACACTTGCACCATGCAGTCAAAAATAGTACAAACAAGAATCTCATTTATTCCTAAAAAAATTAAATTTACCCTAAAAATGGAAATTTCCCCACCCCAAACCTAAAAATCTACTTTGTCCCAAAATTATACTCTAAAGTTAGAGATAAAAATACTCCCAGAGGCCTCTATTTGTAGCTAGTAGCATCATTTTGCATCAAGATTTCCAGGGACCACATACTTAGTCTTTGCCATGCTCCTTAGCTCAGATTTTCTGGTACTCAAACTTTCCAGCAACTTGTGACTCCACAAAAACAAGAACTAGTGAAATAAAAACTAAAATCTAAAAAATAAAACATACCTACTTTACTTGGGTTACCTCCCAAGAAGCGTCTAATTTAGTATCGCGGCACGATCCATATCAAGTTTTTCCTCCACCTTGAAGATATGAATTTCACCCCCAACTTTGCATCCATCTTTTTTCTTCACTCATATAGGGGAGGTACAAGGATCAAGGAACTGAGTAATAGAATGTTCATGGTTACACATTCGTCCTTACAGTGAGGTGTGTTTTTGTGTTACTTATCTGGTGCAAAATTAAGAATAGAGGATTTTTGTTCCTTATATTCACATGCTTTTACTATTTCAGATGATTCCACAGAAAAGACATTATCTAAACATAATGTAGAAAAGTTGTTTGAATAAGGCCTAACCAATCCCACAACAAAATTTATGCTATCCACAACACCCTCACTTTTATTCACTATCTCAATTTCTATCTCAAGATAAAGCCGACAACTGATGTGTTGAAATTCTTATGTTTGTTCCAAAGATTGACTAGTATCCTCTTCATATTATTATTTTCTTAGCATTTTTGTACATGGTGGTGGTGGTACCTCCTAAACCTATTCAACAACTTTAGTTTCCAAGTACTTAAACTTCTTTAAATTATAAGAAACTTTATCTGCAATCGATAGGTGAACCAAATCTGCATCAACATCCATCTGATTATACAATTGATTTAAAGCTACCTTTTGGTTCTTCATATCTACCAACAACTATTCTTGAGATGCCAAAAGTTGTTTCAGCATCTCTTCTAAGTTGCTAGTTAACTTATTTGATTGAGCTTGTTGAAACTACTACTGCTGGTTATTCCATGGTTGTATCTGTCCCTGAGTCTATAATGTTTGATTGTAGGTGTTCACATAATTTTACCTTTGATCATAGCCTACAAAAAATTTTGAATCAGGATTACCAGCACACATAGTTGTCGAATGATCATTGTTACCACAAACCAAACACCAAGTTGCAGTCTGCTCCACAGATAGAACAATATTCGCATCATATTGTGGAGGTCCCAACCATGCACTTCCATCAAAATCTTGACAATAAAACTCATGATGGGATCCCCAAATAAAAATAAAAGAATTTCCATCACTCAAAAACCATCTATTCCAGGTTGACATATCAAGATTTGTGATAAAAAGAGAAGTAAAAAGAAATTAAAAACTATTTCCAACTCAATATAGATAAATTGAAAATAAGAGAGTTGTCTATTTACAAGTCCCCGCAACGGCGCCAAAAACTTGACAGCATCTAAGCACACACGCAAGTGTATATAGTCTACCAAGTAATATAGTGGCCTTCAAGAATGTCGAATAGCGATCCCATAGGGACTTATGTTTGCCAACTATCCAATTCTAGTTTAACGATTGAGAAAAAGAAGTAAACAGTAAAGTTTTAGAATTGTAAACTAAAAGTAAACTAAACTAACGTGGAAAAGTAATGAATTTTGACAATCAATGGATAGAGATCCAAGGTTAAGGCTTATGAACAGTCATACTATGCCATTGAAGTTCATTCATCAGATTTCTTATATTGGTTATTGATTCGTAGGTTTTCTCGCATGAATATAGTCTCCCGACCTCTAATCATCTACCTAACTTGGATATTACAACTACGTCATTGAGTGGGGATGTAATAATCCAATTCAGTTCAAGAAGCTATCATCCTACATATGAACAAAACTTATTTCCATCGAGATAGACTAAAACATCACTTAGCTCGAGCTAGTGAAACTAGTTTTCTCTCCATAACTCTAATTGAACAATTTAAACCCAAACTTGTTTGACAACACTTTTAGGAATTGTAATCACATGTCTGAACACTTATATGCTTACTTATATTGTCATCACACATAAATAACACGAATTTTCCTCAAAACAAGGCTTAATAATCTAGAATAACAACGCTAGAATGCACAAATATACCAAACATTATCTAACCAATTTCAAGCTTAGGAAACTCCACTTATAGCACTCTTAAACAAAAATAAAAGATCATTACTCATATAGATTGAGTAATTCAGTTACAAATCAAGATTTACTAAAGAACACTCGCTCTCTTAGTGTTCACAAGAAATAAGAACATGAAAAATACTTTAGCAATGTTGTAGATTGAATTTTTTGCTGCCTTTCTTTTGTTATCTATCCAATTTTGAATGTGAAAGAATTACTTGATAAATAAGTATCCTTTTCCTTTTATAGTTGAGTGATGACTAGGGTTGAAATACTAATAGACCAGATGTCCTTAATAGTACAAGCAGCACCTACACAATTTGTTACACAAGAGGACAAATCTATATGGACGTGTGTCAGCTGTACTATTGCCTTTAACATCTAGGGACCTAGTCCCTTGAAGTTACCTAATCATCCTCAAAATAATATATAACAATTTCCCCCCTTTTGATGATGCCAAACCAACCACAAAGTTATGGCATTAATACACATTCATCATATTTAATCAGTCTGATTACCACTACTAAATATGATTGGTCAACCTATCATACGACACCATGCCTCCATAATCATACAACATAGGGACTTGGTCCCTTATTGTCATTTGTAGTAAGAACTCAACTCATTTTCTTCCCCGATCATTGTGCCTTATCATACTTCCCTCTGTTAATATGCACCTCAACAGGTGCCTTAACCAATGAACACTTACACATGAACACACATACTTGGTCCTTATACATAAAGTTAGAATTCCCCTTTTTGGCATTATTTAAAAGTGAAAATAGCTAACCAACAGTAAATATAAGTATAGGTTAGTTAACTCATGAGCAACACTTAATCATGAAGAACAACTTTAAAATAAAGGATACAAATGAGGTACACAAGAAGAAATTCATTCATTGTTAGCACCATTACAATATACCCAAAAAGAACATCAAATAATTATTTGCAAAAGCCATAACAGAGACTCATATAGGAAACAGGCACACCAGGACTTAGGTAGAAGGAGGTTTAGGGGAGACTGATTTTAGCAGCATGTCAATTTTAGTAACCTCAGCAGAATGAGTACCTAATAACTGTTTAGTGAGGGTCTTTACTTCAGTATTCAACCCTAGAAGCCCACTAGTTAGTTCTATAACATTTCCTTTGAGCTTTGCATTTTGTATTGCAAGTTCTTCAGTAGAACTAGGTCCCTCTAAGGACAATTTTAGATTTTGTAGTTTTTTTTTGCTAACACAAGTCTTAACTCCTATATTTCTTTGGTTAAGTTTTTTTAAGCAGCCAAATATTCTGACACTTGGGACACTGTTCCCACTTTTTCTTCAATGCATTAATTCTCCACCAAGGTTGTCAGAATAAACTTTTGTTTGATTGTTCCTGGGGTTCTTTTTGTCCCAATTATTCTAAAGTTATGAAATACATTGTTTAGGAAGTACCCATATGGCATCCTATGTTTCCCTTCTTTCTCACAAATTACCTTCTTCATGTGCTTTATTATAAAAGTAGGTAAGTTTATTAACACAAACTTACTCCGATATTCGATTAAGAACAGGTCAACACCAGAGGCAATGGTCCTTTTGTCTAATCCAGGAAGAGGGAACTTGTTCACAAATTCAAAAACAAATTGGAACTCACATGTGAGAAATTTTTTATTTAAACCAGCTATTGAAGTTCCACCCAATTTTGAGGCATCAATCATGAATTCTATTGAGGACTTTTGTTTCATAACAGTCCTTACACCTGTTATAGTGTATCTAGTATTTTTCCCAAGCCTTATTCATCTAGATATGTCTCTTTCCCTTGTAATAAACTGGTTATACTCACCCCATTTTTTGGGAAATTTATGGTGTAATAAAATTCTCTAACTTTATTTTCAAATACCATAGGAGCTGAGTCTTCCAGTAGGTGTAGCCAACCTAAGTGTTTCACATATTACACTAATTCCATCATGCCAGGTTTCTCATAAATATTTTGGATCAAACACCCTCCCAGACAACACTTTTTGGGTTTCCAAGACAATATTTTTTCTTCTTTAGGGACAACCTTCTTTTCTTTCTCTTTTTTTTTCTTTTCTTTAAGTTATAATTTGGTTCTTTATTTTCATTAGTTTTTCTCTTCATGGGATCATTAACCTTAGAGACTTTCTTTATTTTGACACCAACATGTTTCCTTTTGCTTATAGTAGGACTGCAAGACTTTGGATTAGGGGATCTTGTCCTCTCAGTATCACAAACTTCTTGTCTTATCTTCTTAGATGCAGTAGCAATATTAGAATCAATATCCTTATCTTCTCTAACCTTCACAATTTCAAAATTGTCTTCTTCCTCTATAATAGATTTCCTGAGTCTTCTTCTTTTATGGTAGAAGACTTACTTTTCTTTATGGAATCTACTAGCAATTTCTTTTCAGACCCCTATTAGAATAAAATCTTTTAACTTGTACACCAGTGTAAATCATTTTCCCTTTTCCTTTACTCGCCTCAGTTTATCAATTTTCCAAATTAGCGGTTGTTCATCTTCATCCTCTTAATATTTCTCATTTGGAGTTAATATAAACTTCCCATCCTTTGTTTAATCATTCTTTTCTCCTGGCATTTGCTCCCCTGCACATACTGAACTTTCCTTGGGATCATAAGCAAGAAAAAATAAGTTTTCAAACATAAAGTTTACACTGCTAAGTGAATCAAACTTTTCTATATGAACTCCTTTATCACACAATTTGGCAAATATAGGGTTAGACTTAGAAGAGGTAGGGGAAGTAGGTATTGGTAAGTTCTTTGACATTTCAAGTATATTTCAATTCTTTAGAGTGAAAAGATAGTTGAGCGACATTGGAGGATTTTGGTTCTTCTATGGAAGGGGGAATTTCTAATTATGAAGTTTCTTATTCAAATTGTGAGTCAGATCCATGATTTAAGTCAACTTTCAAAGCTAACTTAGCAAGATCTTTGATGGATTCAGGATTTTTTATAAAAACAATTTCGCTCAAGATTTTTGAAATTTTAGGGAAGGGTGTGGTAGGTAAGACACTTTTTGATTCTTGAGGAGGATCAAAAGATTATTATTTCATGGGGTCGGAAGAGGTTGAAATTTTTGCCATTTTGAAAATTTTTGTCAAAGGAAAAGAAGAAGGACCAGTTTATATCAAAGACTAAATACTTTAGAAGGATACTCTGAATTGATTAAAAGGAAAATAAATTATATAGGAATTGATTTTATAATTAAAGAGATGACAGTTTGAAATTTAAGAGGTACATTTTGGAAATGACACATTTAATCACCAATGGTGTTACTCTTCACATCTGTTTTTAAATTGACAGCTTATGTTCAGATAGAAGAAGTCATGTGGCCTTTCAAAATAAAACTTTGATGAATTTCTAAACCATATTATTTTGGTACTAACCATAGATATGGGACGAGGTCCTTCTTTTTCTTGAGTGAATTTTCAACTTGTGTTTGCTTTATCTGTTCTCTTCCTATGTTGTTTCCATGGGTGTATACCTACGAGGGTATGAAGCTGATTTGGATTAAAATGCACCTACTTTATCATGGATACCTATCTCTTTAACATAGATAATTTTAAGGAGTGACATTGACTCAGATATTAGGTTAGGGTATTTTGATCAAGATTATCTCAATTTGGTCTTTAGAACAGGTCTGAGGAATAGGTCCCAAACTTTACTTCACTCTTACTATTTCAAGTTTTGTCTTTTAAGATGATTTCCGTTAGGACCATGTCCCTTGAAATCATATCTTTAAAAATGAGATACTTCCACCATAAAGTTTATTGAGAGAGAATCCAATCGAATCTTTTAATACTGATCTTAGAACAACCAATTCCTGACTGCAATCCTCTTTATCATACCTGAAATCATGATCACAAGTTGGATTTGGGAACTCTAATGTTCCAATTTTCGAGGGAATATTTTAGGCTATTTTTTTAGGATAATTGTGTGTTTTCAAGAAACTATTATTGTATTTAACTTGGACTTTAGTGATTCCAGGACAAGAACTGAGCGTGAAGAATAACTTGGAAAAATTGGGTAAAACAAGACAAAAATGTCAAGCAATGACTTAGGTGATGGACTGTTGGCCTAACCGTCACTCAGAAGCAGAAGACAATGTCACTGAAAGTCCCACAATAGTCTAGGCGATGAACCGTTAACCCTGTGATAAACCATCACCTGACCCATCACCAAGAAATAGAATGCAGTATCACTGGAGCTCTAGTGACGGTCCAGGTGATGGATCGTTGCTCGACCCGTCGAGCATAATGCAGCAATTTTGAGTTTAAATTTTAAAACCCCAATTCCTGGAATCATATAAATACTAAGTATTAGGTTTTATTTTGGAACTTTGGACAGTATTATCAAACTTTCTCCTCTATTAAGAGCATTGTAAGACCTTTCTTTGAGATTTAATCTAGAAACTAAGATCTGATTATTATTTTCATATTTTCCATTAAAGGTTGAGAAGAACAATATTGTAACTTTTATAAGTAGTCTCTTGAAGCTATTTATGAACATCAATATATCTTTGATATCTTATATGGAGATGAACAGCTAAACTCCCATAACTAAGGTTATAGGATCCTTGATGTAGAGAGCTGATTGAGGTTGTGAATCCTGTTGATTTCTAACATCTATCTAAATTGCATGAATATCTCTTTATTATAATGAAATCTCTTGGTTGAAAACTTGATAAGTGAGCCCACGAACACCACTTGTCTGAACAAGAAAGTGGATGTTTGGAAAGAGGTGATTTGTATGAAATCCATGGGTTTACCCTTTAGCTTAAGGGTTAATGCCCTAATGGGATCAATCCTCATGAGAGTTATATTGAATAATACATGTATCCTTTAAGTTCGGAAGAATTAAAGGGTGAAATACCCATTAGGTTGAGAAATAAGTGGGTAATTCTTAGAATTCAATATTTTTTACAATTCAAATTATAAGTTTGAAATCAAGCACAAATTCACAACCCTAACTGGTTAAACATTTTGGTGAGCATAACTACAGTTAACTCATTCTCATTGAAATTATACTTGCATTAACTCTCATTAGCAGGACCTCTTTGTGATACAAGAACAAAATAATATTATTAACACATTAAAGCCCCCCTTTATTCTGGAACCTTAGATTAATAGTCCATAAAGAATCAGCTTACTTAGTTGCACAAGTATTTTCTATGACATTCAACCCCAACCTTTGTTGGGTTCTATATTTGAGAACGACAGCTTACACTTTCATAAGAAAGTTGCAATTTGGGAGTATCAAATTTTGGCGCTGTTGTCGGGGAATATGGTTTTCAATTAAGTCTATGATTATTGAGGGACCTTTGGTCAAAGTTTCCCAAATTTTGCTTTTTATTTGTTGTTTTGTTTTGTGCAGGTTGATAATCTTGTATCCAAAGTACACGGAAATCAGGTGAAACTTTTTACCTATTCCTCTAGAACCTCAACTTATTGGCAAAATAGATGGTCAACAGGACCTAGAGAGAGTAGTTGCTCAGCAAGAAGTAGCTAGACTAGCTGCCTTGGTAGCTGCATAAGTGAACCAATAGAATATGGATATTATAGGTCGGCAACCAAACCCAGATGATGATGATCTGGGTAATGATAATTTATTAAATCCGGTCAAGCCGAGGTGTGCAAAAAATATGCCTGCACCAGTAGATGGTAATGTCAATAGAAATTGCCCTATTAGGGCGAGACTAAAATGTCAGGTCATCCAATTTGATCAAGAAGATTATGGTGATGACTTGGATGGAGCTGGTGAAACAGGGGCTATTATTACTCCACCCTTAGAACCCAGACCCAAGTTTAATATCACAAGCACTATGATCCATTTATTTTATCTCAAAGGGTTGTTTGATGAACTTCCATATAATGACCCAAATATGCATTTAGTTAATTTTATCTTGACATACAAATCATTTGACAACCCAGGACTTGGGCAAAATGCTATTTGGTTATGGCTGTTTCCATTGTCTCTATCTAGAGAGGCAACTTTATGGTTTAATGGGCTAACTCCTAACTCTATTACCAACTAGAGGCAACTGAAAGATGTTTTCCTAGAAAGGTTCTTTCTGCTATCCAAGAGGGCACAGTTGAGAGATGAGATTATCAACTTTAGAAAGCTTCCAACTAAGGCTCTATATGAGACTTGGGAGAGGTTCAAAAAGAATCTTATACAGTGTACAAATCATTAGATAACTAACGTCCACCTGATACATATCTTATATAGGGCCTTTAACTCTGTGACAAAGCCAGTAGTGGATAATGTTGTAAGTGGGATATTCATGGATCTCACTTTTCCTAAAGCAGCTAAGATTCTTGATCATACGATGAAACAAAGTAGATCTTTGCATACCAGGTATTCTAAGGTATCAAGCTCTACTGTATCTATTAGCATGACCATAGAGTAGAGGCGGAAGGAAGAAGAATATGACCAGGACATAGCTCGCATGAAAATGTAGATGGATCTTCTTACTAAGTACTTATTATCAGGAAAGACAGAGAAGGTTAAAGTTGTATTATCACAGGGAAAGGCTGACTCCGATTCTGAGGAGGAAGCTAATTACTTGAATAATCAGGGGGGTTTTTAGGCTGTGGCCAAGGAAACCAAGGTCGGATCTACTATGACAAATCTGCCTATAAGGACCACAACCAAGGTAATTGGAAGAATAAGAATGACTGAAGTGGGTTGTTTGTTCCTCTTGGAAATCGTAAGGCTGTTCTGACTAGTTTAAGGAAGATGTCCATGGAGGACATGATGGCTAAGTTATTGAAGGGAGTAGAATCAACCAATACTGGGTGGCTGAGATGAAAAGTGATTTATCCTTGATGAATCACTTGGTTGATTCACACTCTAGTTTGATAAAATAGTTGGAGCAGTAGATCAACCAACTATCTATCACATCCAATTAGAAGAAGAGTGGGACCCTACCAAGTGACATATTTTAGAACCCAAGAAAGGATAGTTTGTGTATGGCAGTTAACACTAGGAGTGGTAAGGTATTGAAAGCCCTCCTATGGGCAAGCCTGTGGTTGATATTGTGGAAGATGATGTTGAAAAAGTAGAAATTGATCATCCAGTGGAGACTAAGAAATTTAATGAGGTTATTGATGATACACCATCCAACCATCAGCAGATTAATGAGTTGGAGAAGAGCAAGGAAAAGGAAGCTAAAATGGTGGTTACCACTCTCCCAAAACCACCTCATTTATTTCCCCATCGATTGAAGAAGAAGTTCGAAGACACAAAGTTTGGAAAATTTATGGCCATGCTTAAGAAGTTGACGATCAATTTCCCATTGGTGGAGGCATTAGAACAAATTCCTGGATATGCTAAGTTTTTGAAAGACCTTGTCATGAAGAAGCGGATGATTAGCTATAAGTTGGTGGACAATCTCCATCATTGTAATGCTATCTCCACAAGGTCTTTGGTGCAGAAGAAGGCAGACCTGGGAGAATTTACCATCCCTTGCTGTGTATAAGAAGTTGGGTTTGGGTGATCCTACTCCCACAAACATAAGACTAGTTATGGAGGAAAAATCTGTGAAGCGACCCATGGGGATTCTATATGATGTATTAGTAATGGTGGAAAGTTTCATATTTCTGACTGATTTTGTCATTCTAAATTGCAAGGTGGATTTTGAGGTGCCTATAATGTTGGATCGACCTTTCCTCACAACCGAGAGTGTACTTATTGATTTAAGGGCAAATGAGCTACTATTCAGGCTGAATAATGAGGTAGTTCAATTCAATGTAGGAAAATCCATGAAATAGAATATATATATATATCAAGATATAGTAAAAAGTGCCTATAGAAGAAAAATTTGTTGTGGAGACATTAGCTGCTGTATTTAAGAATTTTGATCATGACGGTATCAAAGATTATGAAGAGATTGTGTGTGCCTTAATGGGCATGGGGTCTTATTCTTATGAACATAAGAAGTTGGATTTGGACTTTAAAATCATCCCAGTCCACCTGCTAAGCCTTTTATAGAAGAGCCACCTACCTTGGAGCTGAAAGAGTTGCCTAGCAATTTGAGGTATATGCTCATGGGCAGTGGGAATACACTACCTATTATTATTGCAGCTGACCTGGGTGAGGAACAGGTAGAAGCTATCACCTCTGTTCTTAAGAGATATAAGAGGGTTATTGGCTAGACGATTACAGATATTATCGGCATTCCTCCTGGTATATGTACATATAATATTCATCTAGAGGAGGATTGTGTCTCGACTATTGAGCACCAGTATCATCTAAACCCACCTATGAAAGAGGTGGTGAAGAAGAAAATGATCAAGTGGCTAAACGAAGGAGTGGTATACCCCATTTCAGATAGTAAGTGGGTGAGTCCTGTTCAGTGCATGTCCAAGAAAGGGGGCATGACAGTTGTGGCTAATAAGAAAAATAATTTGATCCCACTCAGGCCTGTAACTGGGAAAAGGGTGTGTATGGATTATAAAAAACTCAACTCGTAGACACTAAAGGACCACTTCCCAATGTTTTTCATGGATTAAATGCTTGATCGTCTAGCGGGAAGAGGTTGGTAATGTTTCTTAGAAGGGTACTCTTGTTACAACCAGATTTTTATTGCTTCTGAATATCTAGAAAAGACGACATTCACGTGCCCATATGGTACATTTGCTTTTAAGCAGATGCCTTTTGGTTTGTATAATGCACCAGCCACTTTTCAGCGGTGCATAATGTCGATATTTTCTGATATGGTTGAAGACACCTTGGAGGTATTTATGGATGACTTCTTAGTGGTCAGTGATTCATTTGAGATCTGCTTACTGAATCTTAGTCAGGCGTTCCAGCGGTGTGAAGAGTTCAACCTTATCCTTAACTGGGAAAAATGCCACTTCATGGTGAAGAAGGGCATTGTTCTTGGTCACAAAATTTCCTCTAAAGGCATTGAGGTAGATAAGGAAAAGGTTGAATTAGTTGAGAAACTACCTCTCCCTATCTCATTCAAAGGGGTACATAGCTTTCTCGGTCTTACGGGGTTGTACCGTAGATTCATAAAGGACTTCTCAAATATTGCAAACCCACTTTTCAAACGTTTGGAGAAGGAGGCTAGGTTCACTTTTGATGATGACTGCAGTAAGGCTCTTGAATGTCTTAAGTTGAAACTAGTGGAGGCTCCAATTATTGTTGCTCCTGATTGGAGAAGTCGTTTGAGATTATGTGTAATGCCAGTAGAGTGGCACTTAGAGTTGTTCTTGGCAAAAAGAAAGAGAAGTTGTTCTATTCGATATATTATGAACTCAAGGCCCTCAATAGGGCTCAAAAAAATTACATTGTGATTGAGCAGGAACTTCTAGCAGTTGTGTAAGCTTTTGAGAAGTTCCGAGCATATTTGTTAGGTACCAAGGTAGTGGTACACACTGACCACTCTACCTTGAAGTACTTAATGTCGAAGAAGGTTGCTAAATCAAGTTTAATTTGATGGATATTTCTACTTCAGTAATTTGACTTCAAAGTCAAGGATCAAAAAGGATGTGAGAATAAGGTGGCAGATCACCTATCCAAACTTAAAGGTGAGTAGGCAATCAAGGACGACCTAGAGATTGATGATTCCTTTTCGTATAAGAAAATATTGGTTGCAGTTCTTAAAAAGTACCTTGGTATACTGACTTTGCAAACTATGTGGTAACTGAAGTAATGCTGAAGAATCTTTTCTTTCATCAAAGGAAAAAGTTTCTCCATAACGTGACACATTATTTTTGGGATGAGTTGTATCTATTTCGGCGGTGTGCGGATGGCATTATTAGGCGGTGCATCCCAGAACTAGATATATTAAGTATAGTAGAAGCAAGTCATGCTTCCCTAGTTGGAGGTCAACATACAGGTGATCATACTACAAGAAAAGTGCTTTCGAGCGGCTACTATTGGCCCACCTTATTCAAAGATGCCTACGAGTTCGTGAAGAGATATGACCAATGTCAAAGGCAAGGGTCTATCTCAAAGCACCATGACATGCCAATGTCTAAAATGCTGGAGGTGGAATTATGTGATGTTTGGAGAATTGACTTTATGGGGGCCTATATGAGCTCATTTAGGATGAAGTACATATTCATCATCGTTGACTACGTGTCAAAATGGGTCAAGGCAGTGGCTTTGGCAGATAATGAAAGAATCAGGTTGTTGCATTCTTAAAGAGAAATATCTTCTGTCACTTTGGGGTACCACATACCATCATAAGCGATGGAGGATCACACTTTTGTAACAAAATGTTCAGAGTCACCTTGGCAAAATATGGAGTTAAGCATCATAAGGTGGCTACCCCATACCACCCACAGACCGGTGGGCAAGTGGAAATCTCTAATTGGGAAATCAAGGCTATCCTTTCCAAGACTATAAATGCTAGCAGGAAAGATTGGTCTAGGAAGTTGGACGATGCCTTATGGGCAAATCAAATAGCTTTCAAGACACCTATTGGCGTGTCGCCATACCAATTGGTTTATGTCAAGGCGTTTCATTTGCCGATTGAGCTGGAGCATAAAGTGTTGTGGACACTAAAGTGGCTTAACCTGAACTGGAATAAGGCAGCTGATATGAGACAGGGGCAGTTGATATGAGACACCTATTGGAATGTTGCCAGACCAATTGGTTTATGAAAGAGTTGATCTGTACAAGGAAAGAATGAAGAAGTACCATGACAGCAAAATTGAAAAGCGATATTTTTAGAAAGGTGACTTGGTGCTCCTCTTTAACTCCAGACTCAATCTTTTTCCAGGTAAACTCAAATCTAAATGGTCTGGCCCATTCAAAGTTAACCAAGTCTACTCTTCTGGAGTAGTGGAACTTGAAAATTAAGATGGAAGTGTCTTCAAGGTTAATGGGCTGCGTGTGAAACTATATATCGGTCCAATGGACTTGATAAAGAGTATTTCTATCATCGATCTCGATGAAGTCTATGTAATCAAGATAACTGAGTCATACCGCGATAATAAATTAGGCGCTATTGGGAGGCAACCCATATTATGTTATGGTCAAGCATTAGTTTAAGTTATTTTGTTGTTTTATTCCAGCTAAAGGGTTCGTGTAAGTATGCAGGTCTGACAGTGCAGGAAACCAGAAGCTGAAAGAGTTGGGGTTGATCGATGGACCAACCGACGGACAGTCGCTGCCTTGACGGACCATTGTTGGGAACCGTTGCAACAAATACTAAAAAATAGGTTACTGTAAAGTAGCGACGGGTTGACTGATGGACCATCGCTTGAACCATCGCACTTAACCCTAGTTGAGTGGGTTAGGTTGGATCAATTTTAATTGCTGAAGGTTTCATCGTTATTCGACCCAAATAGTTTTTAATGGATAATTTATAGTGGTTAATTAATGCTCCAACTATTCAAGTGCCTGAGACAATTTATTTTCCATGTATTCAGCGTACCTGGGTCTTTTCATTCTCTTCTAAAACTTCTCCTCTTCCCTTTCCCATCTATTGACACTTCATTTCTTCTTTTCATCTTTCCATCATAAGCAAAACAAAGTCTTTCACAAAATCAAAGGTCCATCTGTTGTTCTGGGTTTAGTGTGCAAGTCAGAGTAGTGACCAAGTACTGCATACTAAGGTATGATCTCTTCATAACTCTCTATTTTATTCAACATAAGGAACAAATAAAGTAGGTTAAGGCAATAATGTTGAAATATTTCTCTCTTCTCTTGTTGATACTGTATGGGTCTGAATTAAGTCAAAACCTGATAAACACTACCCTGGATGAAGTCTGAATAGCCCATGGACCAAAAATAGCAAAAGTTGTGATGTATTATTGACATAAATGCCATGAAAATTGTGTTTAAAATGAGTGTATGCCAGGTATTCGACAAAATTGAGGCTCAAATTTGAAAAGTACAAGCGACGGCTTATGCGATGGACTGTCAGACCTACGATGGACCTTCAATTGAAGCCATCGCAACAACCCGAAAATTGAAGCTACTGGAATTGAACCGATGGTTGGGGTCGATGGACCGTCATAGACCCGATAGACCATTTCCCTATCCATCATTGGTCAAAAAATTTCCTTCTTCTAGTTTGAGTTCGTAAAATAATAAATGCTTTGCTTATAGGCAATATGGAAAATAAACTACCACCAACCAGAGGCAGGAGTATAGGCCAAAGATCCAGGCAAGAGCCATCACAGGGTTTGAACGCACCGGTACATAATACCTGAAAAAGACATCAGGTGATTTCTTTATCCTCCCAGTCTTAATTGGAGGGTGAAATCAGTAGCAGTAGTAGCTCTATCTCGAGCCCAGTTGAGGAAGGGGTTGAAATATCTAACCTCATCTAAGAAGAGGTTCCAGAACAGGAGGACCTGAATATGGTTCGGCATAAGGACTGGCAACTGCGGGAGGCTATCAGGTGGCAGGTTGAAAACGCTCGGGATTATTTCTACAAAGGGCTCGAGGCAATGGATAGGTTGGAAGTAAAGAGACCTATTTTTGAGAAAAATTATATTGTGACAATAATACTACACGGGTATCTAGAACTCGAGTGCTAATTTAATAAATATGAGTTGGCATGGATGAGTAGGCCACTCGTAACCTATCTACCAAATCTGGTACATGATTTTTTTGCCAACTAATTGGCATTGCTGGAGAAGGACTGTCCTCCTAGTGCATCAATTAGTGACATGAGCAATTTAGATACAGTTCCTGTACGTGGAGTCAACATAGATATCTCGGAGCATATATTAAATAGATTTTTGTTCGAGCCTAAATAACGGATACCAAGTACAATAACAAAATTGGAGCATTCATTTTCCATAATGACCAAACAAAGGCTGTGGCTGGCCAAAACATTGATAGAGGAAGGAGAGCGAACGGATATCTAAGTCATCCCTAAGCTTTAGGGCCAAGTTTTGGGGGGGCAATTGTGAAACTGAGGTTGATGCCAACAGGAGGTGATGACCATTTAGAAATCACTAGAGCTGTAATTGTGGCCGCATTAATTGAGGGATTAACAGTGGATTTTGGCCACATTAATGCTAATGAATTGTTTAACCGCACTCATAAGACCATGACTGCACTGCCATTTCCATATCTTATCATAAAGTTGTGCAAGTAAACAAACATCCATTTGATCAGCAGGGTTGATAATGAGATCCGAGTAATGCACAAATGAGATATTAAAAAGACAAAGGATAACTCCAGGTTCGATATGAGAGTTAACAGACCTCCAGCCCATCAGACTTAATCGGTACCAGTTCCTAAATCATTAGAGGTTCCTTCAAGTATGCTATTACCTCTTGCTACATATGTGCCTTCTACCATATCTGCAGGTTCAATTTCGATGCCTATGGGTGGGACTGCAGATTCTGTGTTAGTCCCGTCCCAATATTCTGAATACAGGCTGAACCAGAAGAACATTATGAAGTTGATCTGAGCCCTGAAAATGTTTGGAAAGCAGTTAGCTATATAGGGGAAGGATTTCAAACCCTTTGTTAAAAGAATTGTAAGGGCAGCAGTACGTCCTTTCAGGAATATTCTGCTAAGAATGGATGATATAGAGGAGCGAATCAATAAGAAGCTGGATGCCATCTCTATTCTAAATTTTATCAAATTTGTAGTAAAGTTTAGATAGGCCCAGGCAGATATAGCAGAGCTGAAACAGCAGTAATAGCAACCTATGTTTGATCCACCCCAGATTGCAAGTAATAAGGACGATGGTATTTTTGACTTAATGGGGAGACCAATCAAAGACAGGGGTAAAAAGATTGTAGTGACAAGTGAAAAAGCCTAGAAAGATGTAAAAAGAGTAGCTAAGAAAAGAAGACTTGAAGCCATGACACCAGAAGAGAGAGAAGACTATAATCTGCAGAAAGCACTTAAGAGATCGAAGAGAATAGAGAAAAAGCAGAAGAAGAGACTGTAGGATGAAGCTACAGGTGTTTCCACCAGTTCGAACCTAGCTAGGAGGCCAATTTCTGACCCTATTAACCGTGATATCTCTCTGATTCCGAAGGATGTTGATGCGAGGACCCCTACCACCATAGGGGTAAATATTACTGAAGTCAAAGTCAAAGCAGCCTCAAACCATTTGACTGATGCCTCATCTGACTAAGAGGTTGTACAAGAATTTTCCTCCTTTTGTTCTTACTTTGCATGCATTGAGGACATTAGATCATTTTTTTAGGGGGGGTGATAGTTGTACTATGGGGGTTTTTGTTACCGATGTTATTTTTCCTTATTTTTTATCTAGAAGAACAGGGATGTCTAGTTTGCATTTTTATTTTGATATAATGTGTTGTAAATATCGTTAAGTGATTATTTATATAAGCAATTTTCTGCTTTGTTCGCATCATTTTGTATATATGGATGATAAGTGATTGAGACAAAGTATTATGAATTTTTGTCTATTTAGTTCTTCTTACCATATGGTAAAGTTTTGTGCAACCATTTGTGACTCTGAAACTGGCATTAGAATATAATGTGAAGAAAAATATAGCTATGTGATATGAATCCTATGAGTTAGTAGAATAGGAATTAACTCAGTGCATATGTGTGTGAGTATTTTCATAGGTCTTGCATGAGTGTTACACCTAGAACTTGCCCGGTTCATTGGATATTGTCATGTGTTTGACCCAATAAGATAGGATAATAGGTCTTTTTGTTTTATTAGTCCACTTAGACAAAATAATGACCCACTAAAAATATTTTATTTCCTTTGTAAACCCTGTTGATCATTGTTAGTGTTTGTTTTATCCAAATAAGTTTGATTCACTCTCTAGAAGATGTTCACTCTCTAGAAGATGTTAATACTTAGCTTTGGCCCTGGTTCAATTTTGGACATTGTGCAATTTAACTTAGGCAAATTACCTAAGTTGAGGATGGCTACTATTGGATTATTGGTGGCCTAGGAGGGCGAGTTGAAGTTGATTTGAGAGGTAGCATTTGGCCCTGGTCTAGTTAGATGTCTAAATAGATAATAAAGATTGTGAATGAGTGAAAGGAACTATAATTCTAGTTAGTAGATACCAAAAAGTGTAAAGAGAGTAAAGTTTTGTACTTTAAGTCACTTGTCTAAATGATCAACCCTCATCGAGCCTAAAACCTTATTACAACCCTTAGTAAGTCCTGCTTAACCTTGACGAGCCAATCATGAGAAAATGTTAGATGATAAGGGTAAGCTTATGGGTATGCACTATGTTTGTAACTTCTTTTCTGAGAGTGAGAGTCTTAGTTTAATCCATGACTTAATTATGTAATGTGAGGTGGACTTCTTTGACTGTGAGGCCATGTTGAGTTATACCTGGTCTACTTATTTCTTTGGAGTGTTGTATCTATGGTTTTGAATATGCTGATTAGTAGTTAATACTAGTAGTAGATCCATATGTGTTGAGATCTCAAAGCTGAATGGGCAGTTGAATAATTGTATGATTGTGTTGGTTTGACTATGAAATTACCATCATGATGTTGTTCACTTATGCATCTTAGTGTTAAGTTGCTTGAGGACAAGCAATTGCCTTAAGTTGAGGGTACTGATGTTTCGGCTTTTAACGGAACATTTTAGGCCTTTTCTTAGGATAATTGCGTGTTTTCAAGAAACCATTTTTTTATTGAACATTGAACTTTAGTGTTTTCAAGACAAGAACTGAGTGTGAAGAATAACTTGGAAAAACTGGGCAAAACAAGAGAAAATTGACAAGCGATGACTCAGGTGATGGACCATCGACCATATGATGGACCGTCGGCCTAACCTTCGCTCAGAAGCAGAAGGCAGTGTCACTGGAAGTCCCGCGATAGTCAAGGCAATGAACTATTTACCCTGCGATGAACCATCGCCCAACCTATCACCAAGAAATAAAATGCAGTATCACCGGAGCTCTAGGCGACGAACCGTCGCCCCAAGGATGAACCATCACCCGACCCATCGAGCATAACGTAGCAATTCTGAGTTTAAATTTTAAAACCCCAGTTACTAGAATCATATAAATACTAATTATTAGGTTTCATTTCAGAACTTTGGACATTATTATCATGTTTTCTCCTCTATTGAGAGCATTTAACACCTTTTTTTGAGATTTGAAGCTAGAAACTAAGATCTGATTATTATTTCCATATTTTCCATTGAAGATTGAAAAGAACAATATTATAAATTTTGTAAGTACTTTCTTGAAGCTATTTATAAACATCATTATATCTTTGATATCTTATATAGAGATGAGCAGCTAAACTCCCATAGCTAGGGTTATGGAACCCTTGATGTAGAGAGCTGCTTAGGGTTGCGAATCCATTTGATTTCTAACATCTAACTAAATTGCTCGATTATCTCTCCACTATAATTAAACCTCTTGGTTTCAAACTTGAGAAGTGAGCCCATGAACACCACTTGTCTTAACAAGAAAGTGGATGTTGGGAAAAGAGGTGATTCACATGAAATCCATGGGTTTACCCTGTGAGTTAAGGTTTAATGCCCTAATGGGATCAACCCTCATAAGAGTTCTATTGAATAATACATAAATCCTTTAAGTTCAAAAGAAGTAAAGGGTGAAATACCCATTAGGTTGAGAACCAAGTGGGTAATTCTTAGAATTCAATATTTCTTACAACTAAAATTATAAGTTAGAAATCGAGAACAAATTCACAACCCTAACTGTTTGAACATCTTGGTGAGCATAACTCTTGTTAGCTCATTCTCATTGAAATTATACTTGCATTAACTCTCATTAGCTGGACCTCTGTGTGATACAAGAACAAAACAATATTATTAACACATTAAAACTTCCTTTATTCTAGAACCTTAGATCAACAGTCCATTAAGAATCAGCTTACTTAGTTGCACAAGTATTCCCTATGGGTTGAGGGTTATTTTAAACAAATGTTGTTTATGTAATGTTTCTTGTTGATCCCTACATAGGTTATGTTTATATGGTGGTTTTTTAAAATCAAATTGATGCATGACAATGGTGAATAAACTAGGGATTGTGATTTCCAAAATTTATGACTTTTGAAGTGGTTTTGACATCAACCCCATATTGTGAATTTGGTTTTGAATATGAAAAATAGGCACATCGAACTACTCTTGAACTTTTTTGTAATATAAAAAGCTTAAAGAATAATAATGATTTTGAATTGAACCAAAGAGGGTTGTGAATTTCCCTAATTAATGGTAATTGGTTTGACATGTTGATTATACCTTACAACTGTAGGTTGTATGACGTTAATTATACCAACAATGTATCTCATGGTTTAATAAATGATAATAAATGTGATAGTTGTTTTAATTAGGGTTTAGTGAGTGTTGTGTAGCTGAGTTGTGAAAGTGGAGATCTTAAAGGACCAATAGTAAAATCTGCGGTTGCCGACTAGGGAGGTTTGTATGATCGGGTTTTGAGTCCCCTTTATTATTATCATATTTTTGGGAGGTTTTAGTCCCCCACATTATATTTCATGATTTATTGCTAGTGTCGCCTTGATTTGTTAGGAGGTTTGAGTCCCCCATAGTGCGTATGTATACCCTCTGGTTCGTGCAGCCATATGCACTTGGGCCCTACAAGCTGGGGAAGATCTGAGCCTATATAGATCGTGGATTCCTTCTTATGTTATGACGGTTGAGCTACATAATCCAATATAAAGTTTTAAAGTATATGCTAAGCCTTGTGTCCTTTTCCAGGCATGTGACATATATTTGTGTGTGTGTAAATGTATTAGATTATATGCATTGGTTTTGAATGATTTTGAACTGTTGATCACGTTATTATGTTATCATTATCCATTAGTTACTTGTTAGTGTTCACCCCACTAATACTCTCCGAACACTGTATCCGTACATGATACAGACACTGAAGATACCTCAACTTTTCCTGCACAGAGTTAGGTTGATCGGCTCAGTTCGTCTATTCATTGGGGTAAAGTGGTGAGCTTTAATTCTTCCGAGGACTTGGAAATTTCATATATTTTTATCATATACTAGAATTAAGAGTTTTCATTATCATTAACATTATCACTTTCATTGTCATCTGCCAGAGTCAAGGGCTTGTCCCGACCAAAACTAGTTTTGGTTGTCTTTTCATAGATGCTTTGTTGGATTACTGTGGACTTGGGTGATGTTGGTAAGTTGTTTGGCCGGTTACCGGTGGTCAATTATGTACATAATTTATATATGATTAAGCTATTTTTATGCTATCTTGTTATATGTTTTGAATTTATCTGAATTTGGGGGTGTTGTGTTCACTTGGTTAGGTAGAGAGAGTGGCCTCCGGTCTAGGTGGGACTTGAGATGCCCGTCATGGCTAGCCCCTGGTTTGGGTTGTGATGGGGGTATACCATATTTAAGTGTTTCTGTTACCATATTTCTTTTTCTTTGGATATGCTATCTCGTTAGAACCAGTATATTTATGAGTTTTATTTTTTATGTTATTTTTGTGTTATTTGTTTAACGAAGAGAGAAATGGGAGAACTTGTTGCAGTAAAAATAAAAAAAGGATGAAATCTGTGCTTTAATGTTAAAATAATGCCCCTCCAAAAAAATTCATTTTGATATTTTTTGTGTTGTTTGATACTATGAACTATGATCAATATGGATCTCACCATGAAATTAGCATTAAGAACTTGATAACTGTAGCCTACCTATGTTTGAACCACATAAGTGGAAATTATGTGTGTAGCCTTGAGCTTTGCGTGTTGTGAGGTACTTACCTAGTATATATGTGTGAGTGATCTAGAACTTACCCGATTAGTCTCACCAAAGTAGTAGGAGATTTAGGAAAGGATCACATTCCATTTTTGAATGAGCCCACTAGAAGCCTAAAACCCTACCAAAGTGAAAATAATATCCCTTGATCCCAAAATTGAGCCTAATTAGACCTTTTTCTTTAATTATCCCACATACCTTCCCAAATCATTTATAATAAACCTTCTTTGACCCTGGCCCTCAACTCAGGAAAATTTCCTAAGTTAGGGTAGTTATTGTAGAGATGCGTGTAAGAAATTGTGTTGTAGAAGGAGTTTTCAAATGGATAAGGGATTTGGGTGTAGTTTGGTGTTAAAAAAGGAAAGAAATGAAAAAAATATGTCTTGAAGAAAAATTGTAGAATAAAAAATAAAAAATATAAAAAGAAAATAAATAGAAAAAAAGTTGTGAAAAAGAAAACCGTACCCAAAGTCCAAAAAGTCAAGAAAAGGTGAAAACAAACAAAGCAGGAAAGAGGAACCAAAAGTAGAGTATTTCCAAGTAGGGTTATTCACTTGATCCATATATAACCTGCCGGTCTCCAAGTCTACATTAGTAGCTAATAAAATCTTAGAGTGTCACGACCCGAGGCTATCCCCTAGTTGCGACACAGTGGTTACAGCCATAAGTGACCCAAAGATAACCCATGATCTAGTACCTTCTGAGAGCGTTGAATAAAATAATAATGAAACAACATGTGCGGGGAATAAACTGATAAAAATGTTGGTACGATATAATACTGAATTATAATCCAACATGTCTTAAACAACTAATAAATACTGAAAACTAGATTGTCTATCTGAAAAGACTCTAAGACATACAGAGTTGATGGGACAAACACCCAACTAACTCCGACTGACCAACATGAAAGGAAATACTATAAACAACTTAAATTTTTCTCATCCTCAGTGAATAAGGACTCACCACTACTGTTGCTGGGAAGTACTGAGCTATCTAAGGATTATCAGGGAGTTGTGCATCTGAACATATGTTATAAGACAACATAGCACAAAAGAGAAGTATGTGATCAGTACTTTGAATGTACTGGTATGTGAGATAGGGACTAACTATAATACATATGAGTACTGAACATGAATGCATAAACATGTAAAAGAATATGAGACCAATTAAATCATGAACTAAGATAAACTGTAAAATTGAACAACTGAATACTGATAAATTGTACACTTGGCCATGCAAACCAAATTTGATATGGTCTGAATACTGAACTGAGACTGTGGAAGCTATTATGTAATTGACATGCCCCAATTTGAGGAAATTTGTGTCCAACCTATAACCCAGTTGGAAGGGTGTCAGTACCTTTGCACGGGTACTAACACTGGCTGACAATGTGGATCCACAAGGCTAATATCCCGTAGGACTAGGGAGTCAGTCCTAAAATGAAAGGTGGCCCGTGAGAGAGTGTCAGTCCTAAACTGATGGGTGACCACTCATAATATATGTTTGATACGTAGTTTTAGAACATAGGGAATGCTTCTAAAGGTCTCAGTCCTATTCTGGCGGGTGAGCCTTCATCCCTAGGTTTTCTTGGATCTAAATCCTACTCCCTACTATATGACACTAGTATTATTATTTGTTTAATATGAGGTGGTACTTAACTTATAAGTGCTCCATATGTACATCATAATTTGAATGTGATAATAAAATCATATTCTGGCTGACTTATTACT
Source organism: Capsicum annuum (assembly GCF_002878395.1). Classification (NCBI taxonomy): domain Eukaryota; kingdom Viridiplantae; phylum Streptophyta; class Magnoliopsida; order Solanales; family Solanaceae; genus Capsicum; species Capsicum annuum. The sequence continues at coordinate 71,706,855 of NC_061120.1, read as the reverse complement.
TGAAAAATGAAACATGTAAAAACACATAGGTATCAGGTGTTCATAATCCTTCAGCACTGAATAATGCTTTAAATATGATTCCATCATTTAAAACAATGGTAGAAAATCATAATTTAGAGGCCCATAGCATAATACAATTCACTATACTAACAAATTTCATGAATTTGAACATGGGATGAGTTAAACTTAAAAGGATAACAAATTCACATAGTTTTGTTCATAACTTGATAATTTAGCATGAAATTAATTGAATATGACATGGGTAATTGAAATTCAATGCATGAAATAACCTAATTCACATAGGAAAAACGTATTGACGGGGCTTGAATTCAAATTACTAAGAAATCATGGATTAAATTCATAATTTACATAGGTAATTTCACAGAGAAGGTTAAAAATACATACTTGAACAAAAAGGAGATTTTGAGACACAATGGGTGGAAGGACCCATTAATGAATACCCCAGATAAATCAACTGGATTAATTCTTTAACAAAGATTGAAATTGGAACTTGAATTCTTAAATTCTTGGGGAGGTAAGCTTGAATTTTGTTCTTAGGGAAGAGGGAAAGGGTTTATGTATGAACTGATGAGTATAGGGAATTCCTCTTTTAGGGTTATAAGTTGTCATTTAGACGTTTAGTGGTTAGGGGAAAAGAGCACAATACCTCTTGGACCCTTACTTAAAAGGGCAAAAAACCATAGCCTTCGTGGCATAAAGGTTATTGCAGAGACTAACCTCCATGTCATGGAGCTTATTGTGGAGCTCCTACCTCTATGTCATGAGGCCTATCGTGGAGGTACAACCTATATGACACACCAATATCTAGGGGCTTTCTATGTCCAAGGTACAAAATCACCTCTAACCACTTCTAAAAATTCCAAAACTCTTTCGGAACACCCCTTTATCAACCCTAAACATATTTCAACTCAAAAATCATCATTTCAAATTTAGGAAGGCCAAAAATAAATTCCATAAAATCTTGGGATCTTGACAATGGTTCAATCCTCTACACTCAGTGTAAAATTCATTCCTTGGACCCATTAAACATGCAACAAAGAGCTGAAACCAGCCTAGGATCTTATGAATTATTACAATATCTCCCCCTTGGGATTATTCATGCTCGAATAAAATTGGTTAAGTTGGGATACTAAGAAAAACTAAATTGTGTACCGAATATTTATGAGCTGAATCATGGTTAAAAAACTAAGTCTACAACATGATATATGGACTGAACTGAATTCATAAATGCATAGAATAACATGTGGATGGTTACATAGATGAAATAGAAAATGAGAGAATTACTTAAGGAAATACATTACCTCAAGCTGGATCTGAATTTATGGACAAAAGACGAGGATACTTGGGTCACTTATCTACTTCTACTTCCCAAGGTTCCCTCAACGGACTGATTTTTTCATGAAACCTTAACCACGGGAACTTCTTTTTTCCTCAACCTACAAATCTGATAGTAAAGGATAACAAGATGCACTAATGCCAAATACACTTTTAAACGAATAACAGGAGCTTAATCACCAATACACTTCCTTAGCAAAGAGACATGAAACACCGTATGCACTAATGCCAAATCTGCAGGCAACTCTAACTCTTAAGCTACCTTCCCAAAATGACTCAAAATTCTATATGGTCCAACATAAAGGGGATTGAGATTTCACTTCTTGCCAAATTTCTTTACCCCTTTTCTTGGTGAGATTTTTAAATAAACCAAGTCATTAACACCAAATTTAAGATCTCTTCTCCTCACATCATTATAAGATTTCTTACGACTCTCTGTTGTACTCAGGCTTTTATAAATCAAATGAACTTTTTCCACTCTACAAACATTGAATCTGGCCCTATCAAAGTAGCCTCACCTATTTCCAACCAACCAATAGGAGATCTATATCTTCTCCCATATAGATCCTCAAATGAAGCTATTTGAATACTAGAGTGATAACTAATGTTGTAGGCAAACTCAATCAAAGGTAAGTGGTCATCCCAACTACCCTTGAAGTCAATAACACAAGCTCTCAACGTATCATCTAAAGTATGAATGGTCCTCTCTTCCTAACCATTTTTCTAAGGATGAAAATCTATATTGAGATAAAATTGGGTACCAGGACCCTTTTAAAAAGACTTCCAAAATTGAGAGGTAAATTGAGTACGTCTATTTAAAATAATGGTAAAACAAACCCCGTACAACTTTACCATCTCCCTGATATATATTGTAGCATAGTCCTCAACTAAAAATGAAGTATGAACAGGCAAGAAATGGGAATATTTGGTCATTCAATCTATAATGACCCATATCAAATTATGTTGACGACACGTATGAGGAAAACCTATACAAAATCTATGTTCACTACCTCCCACTTCAAAGTGATGATGCTAAACTCCTGAAGTGTAAAACTAGTCTTTTGTTGCTCAACCTTAACCTACTGACAGTTTGAACACTTAACCATAAATTCTGCAATATTTTTTTTCATATCACTCTTCCAATAGGTCTCTCTTAAATCATGGTACATCTTAGTGGCTCCTGGGTGAATAGAATACCGTGCACCATGTACCTCAGGTAATATTAGTTGTCTTAGGCCATCATCACATGGAACACATATCCTGCCTTAACAATGAATCACACTATCTCCCCCTTAGAAGAAAACCTCCACCTTTTAATCCCTAACAGGCTCCTTCAACTGGACTAAGACAGCATCTATGTCTTTCTTTTCTTTTACTTAGGCAACAAATGAAGATTCCAAACCATTCTAAATCCATATAATACCGTTGGCCAAATCAACCAACCATATACCTAATATAGAAAGTTAATGGACCTCACAACTAACTCCTTCTTATCATCCTCAACATGCTCAACACTTCCTATAGGAAATCTATTAAGGGTATTAACCACTACATTGGCCTTACCCTAGTGATACAACACACTCATATCATGGTCTTGAAATAACTCAAGCCACCTTCTATGACAAAAAGTCAGGTATTTCTGTGTGAACACGTAATGTAAACTCTTATGATCCATGAACACATCAACATGAACCCTATAAAGGTAATGCCTCCAAATCTGTAAAGCAAAGACAACTACTGCCAATTCAACAATACGTGCTGGGTAATTCTTCTCATGGGGTTTAAGTTGTATAGAGGCATAGGCTATAAACTTACCTCTCTATATAAATATACAACCAAGACCAACTCTAGAAGCGTCATAATATACTACAAACCAATCTGTGTCATCTGGCAAAGTCAAGACTGAAGCGGAAGTGATTCGAATCTTTTAACTCCTAAAAACTATTCTCACAAGAATCCGACCACTAAAATTTGACTTTCTTCTGGGTTTATATAGACATGAGAGAAGAAATAGAATAAAACCCTTCAAAAAACCATTTGTAGTAACCAGCTAAACCCAAGAAACTCTTGATATCTGATGGAGAGATGAATTTAGGCTAGTTCCTCACTACTTTGGATTTTAAGGATCAACTCGAATGCCATCTTCAAAAATGTTGTGACCAAGGAAGGTTAAGGATCTCAACAAAAATTTGCACTTACTAAACTTGGAGAATAGTTGCTAGTCCTTAAGGGTCTGTAATAGAACCCTCAAATGATCTGTATAATCACTTTTACTACGGGAATAGATGAGGATGTCATCAATGAAAACTATAGTGAACATATCCATATACTATTTGAATACACTGTTCATTAAGTCCATAAAAGGTACAAGAGCATTTGTTAGTCCAAAAAACATAACTAGGAATTTGAAATGACCATATCGAGTTTTGAAAGTTGTCTTTGAAATATCATATTCTCTGACTCTAAGATGATAATAGTCAGAACAAAGGTCTATCTTAGAGAAATAACTTGCACCCTGAAGTTGGTCGAAAAAGTCACCAATCCTGGGAAGGGATACTTATTCTTGATTATGACTTTGTTCAACTGACAATAGTCGATGCATATTTTGAGAGAATCATATTTTTTGCAAATGAAAAGGACTGGAGTACCCCACGGTGAGACACTAGGTCTGATGAAACCCTTATCTAAGAGATCCTTCAATTATTTCTTGAATTTATTAAGCTCAACTTAATTGATACTATATGGTGGAATAGAGATAAGGTGGGTATCTAGAGGAGATAAATTTTGAAGTCAATTTCCCTTTCGGCAGGAACTTTGGGAAGATATTTTGGGAACACATCTAGAAACTCATTCCCTACAGGAACTATCTCAATACTCGAGGTTTATAAATTTGATTCCTTGACTTGGATGAGATGGTAAATATCATCTTTCTGTCCTTAAGATAGGAAATAAACTAACCCTTAATAATTGAAGTACTACCCTCTATTCAATGACTGGTTCATTAGGAAATTAGAACTGAACAGCTCTATTTCTGCAATACACTAAGGAATAGCATGAATAGAGCCAATCTATGCTTAGAATGACATTAAAATTAGTCATCTCTAACTTCACAAGATCAACTAAGGTAAATTTTTGAGACCCTATGACCTAGAAATTTTTTATACCCGTTTGGATATAATAAACTTACCAATTAGGGTAGACACTGAGAAAGGCTTAACTAACATTTTACAATTAACACTAAAGTCTACCGCTATATAAGGAGTCATAAAATAAAGTGAATCTCCAGGTTCTAACAATGCATAAACAAGAAAATTGAAGATTTGTAACATACTCGTAACCACATAAGGAGAACTTTCATAATTATGTCGAGTCTAGAGGGCATACAATATTTTCTAGAGCTACCCTTTGATGGAACTGAAGGTGGCACCCTACTGATTTGGGCAGCCTGTTAAAGATGATGAAAAGTTGGACTAGCCCTTTTTATTCGAGTCTTTTCCCTTCTGAGCAACCACTGGACACTTCCTGATCTTACGGCCTAGCTTGCCATACCCAAAACAGATATCACTACCTCTTGTACACTCACTCTATTGATTCTTATCATATTTCCTGCAAAGCAAATTGGTACAACCACTTTTTACACTACCATGGGACTTAGAGCCTGGTGCTTTATCCCGGTTATCTTGCCTGAACTTAGGCACTAGCACATTGGTTGAAGATGGGCCTAGGGCATAAAACTTTTGGAAAAATTGAGAATGGTTATCACCTTCTGACCTTGGTTGAGAAAAGTTAAAACTACCTATTCTGGACCTCTTATTATTTTTTTTGTCTCCATAAGCTTCTCGTTCTCAATCTATTTAACATGAACCATCAGCCTAGAAAGGTCCATATCCTTAATCAACATGGTTATTCTACACTCTTGACCATATTATCAGACACATACTTACTCATCCTAGACCTAGAGGCAGCCATAATAGTTTAAATATACCTCACCAACTACGTTAACTTGAGTAAGTACTCCTTTACACTCATGCTACCCTATTTTAAGTTGATGAACTACTGCACCTTAGCCTCCTTCAGCTCTAGTGGAAAAGCTATCTAAGAAAGCCACAACAAACTCCTCCCACTCTATAGGTCCTGCCTCAACACCTTTGCCCTCTTTTTACTACTTAAACTAGGTATGAGCTACTCCCCATAACAAATAAGTAGCTAAGTTTGCACTCCATCCTAAAGTGACACCCATGATGTCTATCACTTTTTCCAACCCATTCAGGAACTCTTATGGATTCTCCTTAGTCTTAGATCCAGAAAATGAATAGGAATTTATCTGAGTGATATCTCAGATCCTAGCCACTATTGTATTTAACACTGGATAGGCTAGAGCAATAGCCTGTTGGTTATTTTAAGCAGCTACAGCATGATTCAAGGCTATGAAAGTGTCCTTGAACTCAGCGTAGGAAACATGATTGTTCAAGGGATCTTCCTGAACAGGTAGTGGTGCGGGATAATTCCTATTCCTTCTTCCATTATTTTAAGCATAATGAAGAAAGAGTTAGAAAAAAATAAATGCAATAGATATCATGAACTTTTGCATGACATGAATACTGAAAGAAGGGAAACTTTCCTAAAAACATCTTGACGCCTCATACCTATAAGTGCGGTGCTCTTCAAACCCATGCATATGACTCTACTCAATATGTTTTTCAAATATCCTAGGACACTTTAAAACCTTAAGATTTGATACCAAGTTTTTTCATGATCTGAGGCTACACCCTAGACGTAACACGGTGCTTAAGGATACAATTTACCCCAAGCTAAACCATGATCTAGTACCTTCTAGGAGCATTGAATAAAATAGTAATGAAATAGCCTATGCAAGAAATAAACTGATAAGAATGATGGTAAAATATAATACTGAAATATGATCCAACATGTCTAAAATAACTAATAAATACTGAGAACTAGACTGTTTGTTTGAAGAGACTTTAGATAGAAGGAGTTGATGGGACAAACCCCCCAACTAACTCCGACTGATCAACATAAAAAGAAATACTATAAATAACTAAAATCATATAATCCTAGGTGAACAAGGACTCACCACTACTACTATTGGGAGGTACTGAGTTGTCTAAGGATGATAAGGGAACTGTGCATCAAATCCTATGTTATAAGACAACATAACACAAAAAAAGTATGTGATCAATACTTTGGATGTATTGGTATGTGAGATAGGGACTGACTATAATACATGTAAGTACGTAGCATAAATGTATGAATATGTAAAAGAATGCAAGACCAAGTAAATCATAAATTGAGATAATCTGTAAAACTGAACAATTGAATACTAATAAACTGTACACTTGGTTATACAAACCTGATCTGATATGATTTGAATATTGAACTGATACTGTGGGAGTTATCATGTAACCGAAATGCCCCAATTTGATTAAACTAGGGTCAAACCAGTAACCTCGGTTGGAAGGGTGTCAGTGCTTTACTATAGGTACTAACATTGGCTAACAATATAGATCCACAAGGTTGATGTCCCATAGGACTAAGGAGTTTTTCATAAACTAGCGGGTGACCCCTAAGAGGTTGTTAGTCCTAAAATGGTGTGTTACCTTTTAGAAACCTTGTTGTCTACGCACTTCTGGAACTTTGAATTGCTACTAAAGGTCTCAGTCCTATTATGGAGGTGAGCCTTTATCTCTAGGTTCACTCAGTGCTAAATCCTACTTCCAACTGAATGACACTGGTATTATTATTTGTTTTACATGAGGTGGTACTTTATTAATAAGTTCACAACATGAACATGGTGATTTGAATGTGATAAAATAATCACAATCTTACTAACTTATTACTTAAAAACTAAAACAAGTAATAACACATAGGTATTGGATGTTCACAGCAGTTATGAAACTTTAAATACGATAACATCATTTAAAAAATTGTTAAGAAATCATAATTCAGAGACCCAAAACATAATACAGTTTACTATATCGATCAATTTCATGAATTTGAACATGTGGATGAGTTAAACTTGGAAGGAGAACATATTCACATGATTTAGTTCATAACTTGATAATTTAACATGAAATAAATTGAATATAACATGGGTAATTAAAATTCAAATCTTGAAATCACCTAATTCAAATGACAAAAATATGTTGAAAAGGTTTGAATTCAAATTGCTAAGAAAACTTGTATTGAATTCATGATTTACATGGATAATTTAACAGATAAGGTTAAAAATTCACACTTGAACAAAAGGAAAATTTTGGGACTCAATGTGTGAAAGGAACCCATTGATAAATATCCTACATACCTTAGTTGGATGAATTCTTGAAGAAAGCATGAAATTAGAACTTGAATTCTGAATTCTTGGGGAGGAAAGCTTGATTTTTTTCTTAGGGAAGAGAGGAAGGGTTTATGTATGTTGACTGATGAGTAATGGGGCAATTGATGCCCCTTTTTAGGTTATAAGTCATCATTTGGATGTTTGAAAATAAGGGCAAAAGACCATAATACCCCTTGGACCCTTACTTAAAAGGGCAAAAAAACACAGCCACCATCAATGACTAACCTCTGTGTCACGCAGCTTATTGTAGAGCTTCTGCATCCATGTCACAAGGCCTATCACAGAGGTACAACCTCCATGACATTCTAATATCAAAGAGATTTGTTGCCTCTGAGGTCCAAAATCACCTCGAACCACTTTCAAAAATTTCAAAACTCTTCTTGGATACCCCTTTAACATCCCTAAACATGTTTCAACACAAAAATCATTGTTTTGGATTCAGGAAAGTAAAAAAATAAATTTCTTGTAATCTTAGGGTCTTGAAAATGTTTAAGTCCTCTACACTTACTGTAAAATTAATGCCTTAGGCTCCTTAAACATACAAATAAGAGATGAAACAAGCCTAGGATCTTGCAGTGTATAACATGGAGTGATCCTAATATGACTATCAAAAAACTACGTCATAGAAAATAAGCGCAATCCTATGATATTTTGTGCACATTGTTTGGAATTTTTTTAAAATTAAGTACTTAGATTTAGTCCCAAATATTAATAATCATGACATATTATGAGTGGGGATAATTTTTCTGTGAGGGCATAGGGGTTAAATCGCAGTTGCTACTTGTTAGGATAGTGTCATTGGTTTACGTGCTAGGTTGTCTATTGATAATATAATGCCATTGCTTGATCCTATTTGTCATGGTAAATGCTTTGTGTACACACAGTGATTTTTGTTTTGATAATGTTTGGAGGAGCAGTGAACTTATGTTTTTGTTCATGGACGCTTAAATTGATTTAGGCAAATATGATTGTTGATTGTATTATGTTTTATTTAGTTGTATTTTATTTCCCTGAGGACATGTAGACTTTCAAAGATAAGGATGTTTATGTTCCATGGACTTACAAAACTTAAAACAAAGGAAATTGCTAGTTTAGAAACATGTTTTTGTGAATATGATGTGTGTCTTTGGTATTTGCAAGTTAAACATCTTTGAAGAAGTGAAGTGAAAAATTTTGGACTTAAAGGTATTAGATGAGTACGTTCCAATGTCATACATAGATTCTTCAATTTTAAGATCAATCATGGCAAGAACTTCCTAAAATAAGGCTTGCAGATGTTATGTATGAAGGAGATTGGACAAACACTTTCCACGACTATACCATGATAAAACAAGATTATTAGTGAAGTATTATGCAAAGAGAATAATCAAAAGCAAAATATGCAACATAAAGTCATATCATACATTAAAATCATGAGCTCGTACCAAGCATCATTCAAGCCAAAATCTAAAAAATAAACAATTTAGGTGTCAATGTACTAGCACCAAGGAGGATCATGGTATCTACCCATGATTGTACCTTTCTTCATCCGAGGTGCTGACTAAGAAAATTCTATTGTAGTTAGTATAGGTTTTATGTTTGTCTATAAATGCTTCTATTTGGTTTATTATTTTAGTGTAAATTCTATTGATACTTTTGAGGCATATTGTTGTTCTTTGAAATACTAACGTGATTTTTAGGGTTTTAATTCAATGTGAGATTTATGGTTTTCGTCTTCTTCTTGTAAGTTTATAATTATGATATATTCTCAGAATTTTTATTATGTACTTATGAGTATGAGTAGCTAAACACCACAACTAGGATTGTGAGAACCATAATAGATTAAAAAATATAGTGTTCAAAGTAAGACAGGATTTTCAAAGGATGTTTATGCATGTATTATGTCTTTCTTTGATTTGATTACTTTTGGACGGTGGCCAATGTTAGGATTTTCCTTATCCTTACTCATAATGAAAGAAGGTGTCATAGATGGAAAAAAATTAACAATAACACCTAGTGCTATCAACCAACATTTAATCAACTTCAGTCGATAACAAGATAGTTAATATACAATTAATGATAAAGGTTAATAATGCAAAAATGATGAGACATTAATTCATGATTGGAGATAGTCATCTAATATGGGTGTAAAGTTATTCTTATGTGCATAACCTATCATTTTTGCATGCCTATACCTATAAAAGATCACTACTACCAAACCTATGGAGTTATGAAGTTATTGGGAACACAATCCTAGTGTATCTCTTACATTGATTAACAGATGGAATAAAACCAATGATTTGTTACTATTTGAAGTTCTCAAATCCCCTTTTTTTTAGAGATTGCCTACTTATTTCTTAGATAAACACTTTATAGATATTTTGATCTATTTCTCATGCGATCAAACCCAACCTAGCTAGATTTTATATATTTGATCACCACTTTGTACTTTTATCGAATGTGTAATTTGGGAGACATCACTTTGTAGGATTTGGTTTTGGTCTTGTTTGAGTATTAATAACTCCTTACTATTATTATGATGCCCGTGCGAGGGTTGGTGTTTGTATATTTAAGTATTAGTAGCTCCTTATTATTGTTGTGATGCACGTGTAGGGGATTGTATTAGATTTATTGAGATTTGGGTGAATTGAGTTCACTTATACCTTTTTAAATGATTATAATGCATTTTTAATTTTTCCTTGATCGTGGATACTCATTCAGCACTCATTTTCATGGAAGTAGTACTACTCTAGGATTTGGAAACTTTACAAACAATAAAGAACCACTTTATGTTGTGCATTAGTTGAGGAATCATCTAACAAGGTTGATTTATGAGATTGTGATTAGTATATGAGTTACGCACCCCTCGTGGGTCCTTTTCTGGAGCTTAGGCTCAAAAGGCATATATATGTTGTACTTTATTTGTTGCATTTCATCTCATAGCACTACATTTCATTAAGTTGCATTTTTATTGGGTGATATTTTGTCTGAGATATTATTATATGTTATGTATTGATTACGGTTTAATCATTGAGACTATTGTGTCACAACTATTGGTTGCATGATATGTATATTTTCTATCTTATCCCAAATAATTTGTTTGGCAAAGTGGATGGTTTTAATATACTGTGTTGGTGAATTTCTCTTTTAATAGGACATATTGCTATTTTAGTTTATCTTAAACTTGTATATGTCTACCGTAATAGAACTAGTTTAGCTATCTTGTTTATTATTACTATCTTCTAGAATAGGTGGGGACTTTTTTTAGTGCAATTTTATTTGGGGTTATCTTGGACTGTTAGTGTGGTGGTTATCACCATCACTTTGTATTAGGGTCAGTTGTCATGATGCTTGCTATGTACATATGTTTCGTACTCAACCTTATTTTTACTTCCTTTTCTGCACTATGTGAAGGTATTGAGTAACTAGCCGAGCATTGATTGTTTCTTCCGATTTTGGATTTTAGAGAAATTGAGGAAGCAATTGTCAGATATCAAAGCTTACCTAGATTTTTTTATCTCATGCTTATTGTATCTGAGATACTTTAGATCATGTTATTGTATTCAATATTAATATGTGTACTAGTGAAACTGGTCATGTAATATTGTATTGTTATTGTACCTTTTTCTTATATCATTGGGGATTGGTTCTAGATCTTACTTTTTTTGCTTTTTTTACTTAATTATTGAGTTTGATTTATAATAGGCTTACCTGTATCAAAAGATGCGACGGGTGTCATAATGGTCCCAATTTTGGGTTATGACAAGTTGGTATTAGAGCCCAAGGTTCATTAGTATCATAAGTACAATTTGTGTCTAGTAGAATATTGCAGATCGATATGGAGACATCCACTATCTATCTTTGAGAACCTATATGATTCAAGAATAAATTTACTTTTTCATTTTTTATAACTCAAAGATCTCTTATTCACTCTCACATATGGTGAGGAAATGTTTTTCTTTGGATAGAGAACTTAGAGCCTATGCCTTTGATAAATAGCAGGGGTATAGGTAAGACTAGAGCATCCAAACTAGTTAGAATTCTGGTCTCTGGACCCAATACTACTCGAGGGTACGAGACATATGTTGTGGTATGGATTGTATGGTCCAGTCGTATGCTGACCAGTGTTGGTTGGTGGGATAGATTTTGGTTACTGGAATGGATATGACTTAGGGGTATGAGTCATATTGGTGTTAATGGATCATTTGATTACTTAAATTAATCTTAGACTTGGTTACTTAGGTTGTATATGAGTACGAGTGGATCACTATGAGCCATAATAAAAGATATAAGTCGTACCCATGGCTCATATGGTAGAGAGTGTCTAAATCTTCCTTAGGTTTAAATCTGCCAGGGGTACAGATGATTGGTCTGGATCATATGCTATGGATACGACTTGGTTGGATGAGTATGTTGGTCAGTGTTGGATCCAAAGGTTGAGGCTAGGATACGAGTGGGGGTACCACTAGTATTGGAGGGTACGACTCGTAAGGGTCAGTCGTACCCCTATGACGGGATTTTGGTGCAACTTAAGTAGCAGTATTCTGGACATTTTCCCACTTATCCTAATAAGGCCCCACAACTTCTAACCTACTTGGGAGGTTATTTAGCCTATTAATCCATTTGTTAACACTTAGAAACTCTTCTAAACATTCTACAATTCACTCAAAATCTTTTAGGCAAGGGAAGCTAAGATTTCAACTAGAGGATTGATTTAGGGCTTGTCTTGGTGATTTCTTTCCATTAGCATCATAGTTTAAGACATGTTCTCTTCCCTCATTGTTAATTCTAACTAAAAGTATGGTTTTTATGAATGTTTTAATGACTTCATAGACTGTATGATTTTGGTTTTCAAATATGAATTGGGGATTTTGATATTAAATGGTTAGTTATGGTATTCCATGGTTTTAATTATGCTTTATGTTCATTAATGGTGGTTTTGGATTATTTTATTGCATGGGAATGATTTAAATGGTAATTGGAATTGGTTTTGATTATATTATGCCCCCGTGTGTTTGACAAAATGCTTATAATAATGCTTTCATTGAATTGAGTACTTTTAATGGAACTCTTGCTTGTTTTAAAACTTGGTAAAGGAATTATACATGATTTAAATATTGTGGAAAGGTAAATGGATAAATGGTTATTCTTAAGGGGTACATAGAATCCCCCAAATGGTTTAATATCGTAAATGGAAGGGCACTTAGAAGTCCCATTAAACCTATATATGATTGGCTATGATTTGTAATTGCAAGTATGGTCGGTATGACGATACCACCTCTAATTGGCCTTGGTTAATAAATGGTAAATGGATTGGTTGGTTGCTTGGTAATGGTTTTAATTGGGCAATAATGGAGGAATGTGTAGAAAAGTCGTGAAAGATGGAGGTCCCGGCGGAAACAAAAATGGAAACTCATATTTGCCGGTGTGAGATTGGTCTTAGTGACCGTATGCATGATGTCATACTATATTTTGGGGGATGTACTATCCATCCCAGGTTTTCTTCCCTGGTTATGTGCTCCATGCACTGGGGCCCTTTCAGTCGGGGGAGCTGAAATTATATATCCTGTGGATGGTTTAGGAAGGCAAAGCTACACAACCCAGGTAAAGGTTTTAAAGGCATGCTAAACCCAGTCACCTTTATATATATATATATATACACACACACATATATATGTGTGTATGGTTGTGTGCATATGGATGGTTTTACTTGGTTTTATAAATGGCATTATTTTATCTTTATCCTAAGATCATGCTAGTGTTCACTCGCTAACCCACCTATGGGTGGCTGTATACCCACTCTATGCAAGAACCAGACGTTCTACTCCTTCTACATAGTGATTGATTCGGGGATCAGCATTGGGATTGAAGTGGTGAGTTTCTATCCTTATGGAAGTCTCTATCTCATATTATGGATATTTCTAGACACTTTGATTTTGTTTTGGATATTGGTTTTTGCCATGGTTGGGGGCATATCCCAACTAGATTTTATTACTCTTTTGGTTAGACGCTTTGTGGTACTGTTATGGGTTGGAATGAGCGGGATCAGTATTGGTGTCAGCCTTGGCATTGGAATGAGATAGAGGGACATCATTGGATGATATTATTTATTATTCCATTATATTTTATTTTAGGATTAATTATATTATATTTTGGAACATCATAGGTTATGGCCTGGTTTATGGCCCTTGTTTCGGTATCAGTTTGGTATGGTTGGATTATTGGTATGAAATGGTTGGACTCGATTGGGTCGATCATGGTTGTGATCCTATCCTAGAGTCTTTGTGTGAGCTATTACACCATCTTGTTAAATGATTCAAATTTAGCCAACTCAAGGCAGGCGAATTGAGGTTGGGTTGGGTTATTGGGGTGGTCTTCGGTCCCAATCAGACTTGGGACGGCCATTATAATAAAGCCCCTGGTTAGGTCATGTCAAGAGGTTTGGTTAAGGTTGTTACCTAATATTACAAAGTTGCTCTTATGATTGGATTTGTTGAGACAGTGGGGTTGAACCTACTACAGACACTATATTTGTTTTCATGTCCATATTTGTACTTTCATATTTCTTATTATCAATTTTGGGTTTCCTTGGGGGGATGACGTAGACTTTCATTCAATTTATTACTTAAATGGTTTAGCCTCTTGATACATAATTGGCTATTATTATAGACTCTCCTAGTAGTGGTGTTTTATTACTAGGTATTTACTCCACATCTAATGAATTTACCCTAATGTCAGTGAAGAAACATCATAATCGAGTTAACAAAGGTAGGTCCCACTCACTTCAATGGAAATCCTAGGGTCGATGATTATGAGTTCTTGGTTGTTTTCCATTAGTGGTTGCATAATTTGGGCCTGGTAAACTCCAATAGAGTGGATTTCACAACTTTTTAGTAGTATGGACCAAGCAGACAATGGTAGAGAACTATTATTTAAAGTAGACAATATATAAATTACTTTCCTTTTCATTGGATCTATTTACTTAGGGTTTTCTAGAGGATTTTGTGTGGATGTGAGAGGAGAGTGCAAGCAAGACTTGACAGTGGTATTGACGTGTATGGTAGTGGAATAGGTAGAGGAAACACTTCTTATGATTATTCTTAGAGCCAAATAGGTCATAACAGCCGATTTGGGTTCTTCAAATTCATTTCAACAAAATCCCTACTCATTTGGGTTGCCTTATATGTAGGGATCTCTGGCATTATTAGATAAATTACCCAAAACATAGGTAGAGAGATGCACTATCACTAACATATAGAGAAGATAGGTCTCGTTATTATATTCATCAGGTGGATTTGAGACAAAAGCTTCTAGTACAGTTATCTCCGATATTTTTTATGTATGCTTTTGATATATCTCGGTGTGGTTATACATTCTTCTATGTACTTACTCATTTTCAATTTGTTTTTTAGGTGATTCATAAGTTTCTGAACATGTTTATTCATGTTAATACCATAGTAAGTGATTCTTTAGTGGTGGAATGTGTATGTCAATCTTGTGTTGTGACTTATTTTGAGTATGTCTGTAACACACCAAAAGTGTCTAAAGCTTTATTTAAGATAACCCAGAAAGTAGAAAGAAACCAACTAAAGAACCCACAGTACGACCCTGAACACGAGCCACGGCCAGGTCAGATAAATCATTCCAGAAATCATCCAAAGTGTAGTTCCCCAAATTCCTAAAGGATGAAAATTCTAGTTACTGGTGATGACTACTGATGATGAGTCAGTGTCACCTAGGACAACTCATTCTGTTAGTCATCCTGAGTGTCAGGCCCTAATTTTGAAGGTTGAAAAGTTTGCCAAGCAATAATAAATCCTAATGACTAGACGTTATGCATCAGTATGATCCATGATGACCACCCACCATCAAGAGTCCTAGAAAAAGTTCCTTCATAATAACTCCGACAATGGGCCATGCTTATACTCACTAGTCACATTCATCCATAAGTGGTTTCCTAGGGGTATTTTGATACTTCCCATATTTTCTAGGTTTATACTACGTCATTTTAAAGGTGATTTAAGAGGGGTTAAGAGTGATTAGTTGACCTTTTACCCTCATTATCTATTAACACTTAGAAAATATTAGAAGAGTGATTCAAACACTCTAAATCCCCAAAGAGCTAGGGTTACTTCTCATGTTTAGAACCCTTTAAGTTCTTTTTAAGAACTCACCTTTGAGATATGTAGGATTTCATCAATGGATATTTGTTTATCCATTTAGTCCCAAATAACTTAAAATTTCTCATTTTCCTTATACATCAAAGTTTAGAGTGTCAATTATGTTCATCATTTTCCCTATTATTTAAGTTCCCATATGATTTCCATAGCAAAATTATGTAATTCTCCATGATTTGATATCTTTCTAGACTTAATAATTCATAATTAAATATTTAATTTGGAATTTTAGTAGTTGGCACAAACTAATCTTAGTTTTAGTAAGTTTGGCGTGTTATGAACAACGATAGCAGAAATTGTTCATTTTTCGCATAATAATGTAATTAACTTTACTTATAGACCTATAGCATATTGTCAATATTCAGAATTTCATGATACTTTTTGATAATATATATTATACTCAGCTTCAGTATATCAGTATATGAGCTATCATTATAAACTAGTAAAGGAGTAATACTTAGCTCTGAGTTAGACTGGAGTTCATCTTACTCAAGTACCAAAACTACACGTCACCATAGATATTTAGCCCTTGAAATTGGGCATAAGCTTAGTGATCACTCCAGCCATACCATTATATCATGGTAAGGTATATTAGGCCTTTTCAATGGAGTGTATGCATCGAACTCCATGTTTATCTCACATGATTTATGTTAGTTAATAGACTCTCCTGCAAATTCAAATTTAGTAGTTGTACATGACCATCAATTCAGGTTTTAATTACTTTTAAAATATGACTTATCAAATAATCTTTCATATCAATTTATATACAACTATAATTGGGTCATCGTATTATAGTTCACTTTGCATTCAGGATTACATTTCAGTTTAGTATATCAGTGCCCCCCAATATGTTTAGTTTGTTTTACAGTTGCTTATCTCCCATACTTAATATATTTAAAGTATTTATTGCGTATTTTCATTTTCATCATATCATCTAATGACACAGGTTTTGGAACACACCATCAGACTTATGGCTAGTAAATCCTAGTACCTTCTTAGTAGTAGACAGTGGTGAGTCCTCATTATTTAAAGATGAGATTTCATTTTTATTTATTTAGTAGTTCATTTAAGTTTCAGATATCTTGAGTTATTTGGGGGCTTCTCCTAACTGCTCATCAATTAGTAGAGGCTTTCAGACAGACAGACAATAGATGTTTCAACTTTATGGATTGTGTCAGACACATTATTTATATTGGTGATTATTCATACTTACATTGATTTCAAATAATCTTTCTTATATTACGTTAGATTCTGTACCAATGGTTTAATTATTTTGTCATTGTTAGTATTGTACCAGGCCAAAGGTTAGATTATGTCACTTGTAGTTCTAAGCATCGTGCCATATCTAGGGTTCAGACTCGGGACATGAAAAACTTAGTATAAGAGAATTAGTTTTAATGCATCACAGGAATACTAAAAGTTGTGTTGAGTAGAGTCTCTTTCATGGGTGTAAAGTTTGTCATACGTATGAGAGAAAGGCTATAAATATTTTAGGAAATTCTAACTTCTTTTATATTCATATATTGCAATAGAAAACAAAATTTATTCAATATCCACCTAATTTGTACTCTATGGATTTATAAAAAATACTACCTAGAAGAGCAAATAAAGAAATGGTAATGGAAATCAGCAAGCCCCATAAGCTCCTATATATCCTTTAAATATCACTCATATCAAACTTGGTGTTTCGTTACAAGTTCTTTCTTAGACTATAACCAATCAGGTCAATTAACAAGTCATTACACATGTTAATCCTAATGGAAATGTAGATGCTATAAAAGTTTGAGACTTCACTCAGATTCAGAGTTTCATAGTTCAAAGGTGGAGGAAGATCCATATAATTTCATAATGAGGTTCAAAATATCACTTAGATTATGGACCATACTTTGGTTAAGAGTGTAGATTTGGCCACATACCAGTTAAAAAAAGTGGCTCAAACTTAGTTGAAATAGTGGAAAAAGGGTATACTTACACATGTAGGCCTAGTTGATTAGGATAAGTTTGTGACTTTTTTCTCGACATATTATTTTCCCATGAGTTAAGGGAAGATAAGGTGGAAAAGTTATCAACTTGAAGTAGGGAAACATGTCTGTGAAAAATACTCTTTAATGTTTTCCCAACTCTTCTAGTATGCCCGATAGATGGTTGTTGGGATTCGGGCTCAAATAAGTAAGTTAGTTTTAAGTGTTTTTGATTCAATAGTCAAAGAGTGTAGAACTTCTTTTCTTGTTGGTAATATGGACCTCTCTATCTTATGACTCATCCAAACAGATTGAGTAGGAGAATATAAAGGAAAAGAGAAATAAGTGTAAGAAAGATAAGACATGAAACTTTGATTATTCTCAATAAAGGTTAAATGTTGGTAATCACTCTTAGTATCAGTAAAATTCTTCAGGTCCAACACTTTCTTCAGCTAGCGTACCATTCCTATGGCCTCATAATAATTAGAATAAGATAAGATCAGACTCTAAGTCATAAGGCAATGTTATAGGCAGTCACGTTTTTCCACTATGTCCTATATGTGGTAAGAACCATCTAAGTACTTACCATTTTAGCAAGGAGAGTTATTTCAAATATGGTCATACAGGACATAATTTGAGACTATACCCTTCTAGCGGGTGTGGAAATAGGGGTAACCAGGCTCAGTATACTACCTCAATAGCCTTTTTCGATTGTCAAACCCAATAGGGTGCTTTTTCAAATACTGGTGCTAGATAGTGCCAGAACAGGTTTTATGCTCTACAGACTTGTTAGGACCGAGATGGTTCTCCTGATGTAGTCGCTGGCATGTTGTGAGTCTTTCATATTGATGTTTATCCATTTCTTGATCTTGGAACCAGACTTTTTATGACTCTTTACATTGTAATAGATTTTAATGTTATTCCCAACACCTTTAAAAACACTTCTCAATCTTTACTTTTGTTGGTGACTTTGTTATAACTAAATGGGCATATAGAAATTGCCAGTCACGATTTCCTAAAAAATCACAACAATTGATCTAGTAGAGTTTGAAATAACTGATTTTGTCTACCGTAGAACCAAAGTTATTAAGTTTTAGTTCACAAATAAACTAGTGTTAGAATAGATTGGTAGCACTTCAAAGCCTATGTGTCAGTTTGTCTTTTAAATTAAGGCTAGAAAAATAATCTCTAAGGGTTGTATCTACTATCTATTTAAGGTTAATGATTCTATCTTTGAAATCCCAACTTTCAATCAGTTTCAACCGAAAATAAGTTTCCAAGAGTGTTTTACCAAGATTTGCCCAGATTCCTTCTCTGGAAGGAGATAGACTTGGGAATAAGCCTTTTTATAAATACCCAAAATATCTTAATTCCTTCCTAGGGTATCGGTTATTTTTAAAATATACATCTCATATCTAGTTATCATCAGTTCAGAGTCAAAAAATTTGACACTCTAAAGACATCCTTTAGAACACAATATGATCACGATGAATTTGTTGTTATGTCTTATTGACTAATGAATACTCTTGTAGCTTTCATGGACTTGATGAATAGAGTGTTCAAGTAGTACTTGGACATGATCATCATTTTCTTTAATAATGACATCCTCATTTATTCTTGAAGTGATAATAAATATGTAAATTATTTGAGGATTGTATTATAGACTCTTAAAGATTTTTAGTTATTTACTAAGGTCAGCAAGTGTGTATACTAGTTTAAATCAATTGCATTCCTCATCACATAATTTCTAATAATGGTATCTAGGCTGATCTTCAAAAAATTAAGCACTTAAAAACTAGCCAAACCCCATCTCTCCATTAGATATTAGGAGTTTCTTGGTTTTAATCGATTACTAAATGTATTTTATTGAAAGATTTTCATCTATTGCTTCTCCTATGACCACACTGACTTAGAAGAAAGTCAATTTTTTGTGGTTCGTATTTGTAAGAAGATTTTTTAAAATTTGAGTACTCGACTCACTTCAACTCTAATTTTAACTCTACTAAAGTGTTCAAATGGGTTTGTTGTTTACTGTGATGCCTCCAGATATAGCCTAAGCTATGTGTTGATTCATCATGGTAAAGACATAGTTTGTTTTTCTAGACAACTCAAGCCTTATGAAAAAAATTACCTGACTCATGATCTTGAGTTGGAT
This sequence comes from Capsicum annuum, assembly GCF_002878395.1. NCBI lineage: Eukaryota > Viridiplantae > Streptophyta > Magnoliopsida > Solanales > Solanaceae > Capsicum > Capsicum annuum. The sequence continues at coordinate 71,686,872 of NC_061120.1, read as the reverse complement.
GCTATAATTTTTGTCTTAAAAATTTGGAGGCATTATCTATATAGAGTTAACATGGATGTATGTACCGATCATAATAACCTTTAGTATGTGGTCATTCAAAAAGAACTAAATCTTTATTAGAAGAAAAGGCTTGAGTTGTTGAAAAATTATGATATAAGCATTTTGGACCATCCAAGAATGGCCATTATTATAGTTAATGCCCTTACCAGACTTTCAATGGGTAATGTTGCTCAGAGGATGAAAAGAAAGAGATAGTTTGTGATATTCATTGACTTTCTATATTGGGATTTCATTTAGTTGATGCAACTGAAGGTAGTGTTATAGTTCAGAATTGTTCATAATCCCTTTTAATGGCAGAGGTAAAGGATAATCAAGATAGTATTCCTACTTTGTTTAAGTTAAAGGAAACAATCTAAAGTTAGAAGGCTGAGGTTTTCTCCCAAGGGAGATATGGTGTTTTTTGTTGTTAGGGTAGATGGGTTAAAATGTAGATGACTTGAGACAATGACTATTGAAAAAACCTCATAGTTATTAATATTTCATTAACCCAGGTTCCACCAAAATATACCATGATCTACGAAAAGTCTATTAGTGGAATGGCATGAAGAAGGATATCACAGAATTTATTACAAAGTGTCTAAATTACTATCAGGTTAAGGTTGACCACTAGATAAAAGGTTGTATAACTTAAAATATTCATATTCCTACTTGGAAGTGGGAAACGGTAAACATGGACTTATTATACGATTACCACAAAAATTTCAATAGCATTATTCCATATGGGTTATTATTGACCGAATAAACAAATAAACACATTTCCTGCTAGTTAAAAATATAGATTTAGTCAAGGATTATGCTAGACTCTATGTTAGAGAGTTGGTCAAATTGCATAGAGTTCCTTTAACTATTATTTCGAATAAGGGTACCCAATTTACATTGCAATTTTGGAAGTCCTTTCAGAAGGGTCTTAGTACCAGCATTCATCTTCACATAGCTTTTCACTCGCAAGTAGATGGTCAGGTAGTGTGGACCATTCAAACCTCAAAGGATATGTTGAGATATTATATGATAGACTTTATGGGTAGTTGGCATGATTTCTTGTTTCTTATTAAATTTAATGATAATAATAGTAATGACTCTAGTATTTAGATTTCTTCATTTGAGAAGCTGTATGGTAGGAATTATAGATCCCTTATTACTTGGTTTGAGGATGGTGAAGCTACTTGGTTAGAGCCTAATTAGTTCCTAAGGCTACGGAGAAATTTCATCTGATAAGAAAAAGGTTGAAAATAGCTCTGAGCAATTAGAAATCCTATGAAGATATGAGGATAATAAATCTTGAATTCAAAGTTGATGATTGGGTTTGTTTGAAAGTTTCCCTGAAAGAGGTGATGCAGTTTGAGAAGAAAGGAAAGGTAAGTCCATAATATGTTGGCCCTTATAGGATTATGAGGAGTATTGACAATGTGGCCTATGATTTAGACTTTCCTACTGATTTAGAATCGACGCATCCAACTTTTCATATATCTCTATTGAAGAAATATATTTGTGATGCAACTTTAGTCATGTCTATAGAGAGTCTAGGCATGCAAGATAGACTTTATTATGAAGAGGTCCCAATTGAAATTATTAACCATCAAGTTCTTAAGTTAAGAAATAAAGAAGTCTCTTTAGTGAAAGTTCTTCGAATGAATCAGCTAGTTCAAGCGACTATTTGGAAAGCAAAAGTAGATATGTTGACCAAGTACCTGCACCTTTTACCTTTAGATTTAATTCTTGCTTGAGGTAATAGTTTTTTTCTTAGTATTCCATTCAATTTCATGTCCCTCAGTTTCTCTCATGTATTATTGTGCATGCATTTTCATGAGATCTGTTCAGTCTATATTTTAGCTAGAAATCAATTATTACATCATTATTCTTTTTTTAAAACTTAGTATTTGGATTTCATCCCTTTTTCTTTACTTTCAGTTAAGTTGGTCTTAATTAAAGGATAAATGTTCCAAATAAGGGAATATTGTAACACCCTAAAAGTTCCTAAGGCTTTATTTTAGACTTATCATAGAAATAAAAAGAAACCAGCAAAAAAATCCACAGGATGATCCTAACTATGAGTCGTGGTTAGGTCTAGTGAATCATTTCATCAATATTAAGTGTACTTCCCCAATATCCTAAATGATTAAAAATCTCATCTCAATGGAGATGATTGCTAATGATGAGTCATTAGCACCTAGGACACTCATCCTATCAACTGTCCAGAGCATCAAGCCTAAAAGTTCTAAAAGTTAAAAATTTTACCTAGTGACAACCACTCCTCATGATGATTCGTTGTGTCTTACCATGAGTTGTATGACCACCCATCATCAAGAATCCCAAAAATAGCCTTTACACAATGAATCAGACAATAAGTCATGGTAGGTGACTATTTTAATAGTTTAGCAATCATCTTAATACTCATCCATCACATTCAATAATTCTTAAAAATAGTTCACTAGGGGTATTTTCATAGTTTTCTTATTTACTGGATTGATACTATGTTCTTTGAAAAGCGTTTTGAGAGGGATAAAGATGGATTAGTCTATCCTTTATGCTCATTCTATCCTAAACACTTAGAAAACATCATAAGAGCGATTCAAACTCTCTCAATCCCTAAGGAGCTAGGGTTCCTTCTCAAGTTCTGAATCCTTTAAGTTCTTAGAAATAACTCACCTTCAAAGTATGTGGTTTTCATAAATGAGTATTCTTTCATTCATTGAGTTCCAAATAACTCTGAAGTTTTCAATTTCCTTATTGATCAAAGTTTAGGGTTTTCATTTAATTTATCATTTCTCCTATTATTTAAGTTCCCTCATGATTCCAACAACATAACTGTGTAATTCCCCGTGATTTGATATCTTACAATGCTTAATAATTAACAATTTAATATTTAGTTTGGTATTTTAGTATGTGGCATTAGCCTTATTTTCAAAAACTTTGGCATGTTATGAACATACAATACCAAAAAAATTTTATTTTAGCATAATAAGTAATTTAGCTTTAGCTTAAAGACCTATTTCATATTTTTAGTATTTGGACTTTCAAGATACTTTTAGATAAAGTATGTTTAGACTTAGTTCTAGTATATCAGTATGTTTAGACTTAGTTCCAGTGTATTAGTTTATTAGCTATCACTAAAAAATAGTTTTTTCAATTTATCAGTGTCCCCCAACACATTTAGTTTTTTTAATGTTGAATATCTCTCATACTCAGAACATTCAAGGTACTACTCACATATATTTTTTTATGTTATATTATATCATGATCTAGGTTCCGGTGCTCAACATCAAACCCATGATTAGTACATTTTAATACCTTCTAAGAAGTAGATAGTGGTGAGTGCTTATTGTTTGATGATGTAATTTCATTATTATTTTATTTAAGTTTTAGATATTTTAAATTAGATAGGGGCTTGTCCCGACAGTTTCCAATTAATAAACGCTTTCAAGTAGACAAACAATAAATTTTACAACTTTATGAGTTGAGTCAGATACATTATTTATTTCATTGGTTATTCAAACTTACATTGATTTTGGATAATTATTCTTATATTTAGTTAACTTCCATACTAGTGATTTAGTTATTTCAAAATTTTTGTATTATGACAAGTCATGGGTAGTAAAGGGTCACTTATGACTCTAAGCATTGTGTCACATCAGGGTGTAGACTTGATTCAGGACAATATCATAGGATTAGATTTGATGTCTCTGGATTTTGTAGATTTTATGATTTACACATAATTGTTTCAATGGTTTATTTATGGAATAATGGTGGATCAACCATAGGTATTGGTATGTTCATATTATGGGATGTATTCTAGAGGTTTACTTGAGGGACAGTAAGGAAGTGATTTTATTATTGCGATGCTGAGTTGTGAATAGAGAAAGCGCACTACTTAGCTGAACTTATCTGAAGGTGTCATTTTAAATGTGTATTTATTTACCTATTGGATTTTACCGATTCATAGGAGTTTTCTGTTAGTGTATTGACAATGAGATCAGATATGTAGGATGTCTAGGGTTACTAGTCAAATTGGATAAAAAGACCTTATGATGAATTACACATGTTATACGACTAACTCGAGAAGATTGTAATTAAAGGATACTAGTTAAGTAAGGAAAGATTTTCAATCGTTTGGGCCTTGTGATTTGTTAATAACTTGGTGCTTTGATTTGCTTGGGTGAAAGAACATACGATATTTTGAAACAATCCTCGTGTAGGCTTGAAGGAATTCAATTTATCAAGGTATTTTCTTTTTATTGGGAAGGTTATGGGTTCATTTTCAAGGATTAGGTCTTACGTTCAGAACTTTTTGGTTACTTGGTTCTAGTTTAGTTATAATGGTACTACTTTGTGTTTTAAATAGATTAATATTGGTTGAAAAAGAAAGTTGTGTTTGTGGGTTGAGGTTAGAAATTTTGAATTTTTTTGTTAAGGCTACATCATCGTAGTAGATTATGTTATAGTATAAACTTAAAAGATAAGAAGATTACGCATGTTGGATTTAAAGGACTTGGAAGAACTTGTACATAGGAAATTTTAAGGCATTTAGAATGTGTTATGGGTACCTGTTGGAAAATAAAAGTTCAACCCAATTTGATAGTGACCTATGAAGGGATTAGTGGTGACAGTTCTATGATTTTATTTTAAGTTGAGGCAACAAGCAGTGAGATGTGGTAATCTTGTACTTCTAGTTTGGGTTTAATTGTTCATAATATGATTGGTTGCATATATGTTTGCTTTCTGAAAGAGACTTTAGATCTACAGAGGTGTTGAGGAATTTGAGTTCATTTCTATTATTTGGTTGTTAAATACTGATTCAGCTATCGTGAATGAGTTACAGAAGAGTTGGGTGACATATAAAAGGTACTTATTATGGTATGAAAAGTTTTATAGTGATTCGCAACTTTTTTCAAGAGTTGAGCATGAGAATATTTCTATTTGAATAGTGATCAAGGTGTATAACATCTGAGAAATTATGTGGGATTAATATCAATTTCTAACTCAATTATTTCAACTTTAAAATATAGTAACTAATTTGGTATTTGTGGGATCAGTCTAGGTAAGTGTGATTCAGTCAAAAAATATGTTAACGGGAATACACAATAGTGAAAAGTTATTTTGAGATTGAGTGAAGCATATTTATTTTCGTGAAGAGAGACTATGGTTCCATGTGCTCTTTATATTTGGTTGGTACAAAGACAACATCATTTTCATGGAACTACTAGTAACTTGTTGTGTTGATGATAGATTTAGGAAAATTGGGATGTGTTCAGAACTTTATTATGTTCAATTCAGTTATTGGGTATAAATAATTCAAAAATAAAGAAAATTGGATACATTGAGAATTTTGGTTTAAGGTCTTAGAGTTGTAGCCTTAAGAGTTAAAATGTGAAGGAAGTTTGGTTACTATAATAAATTGGTGGTTCTATAGTTATGACTGCTTTATAGTGCTTTTGTGATGTCTGCGAAGTATTTTTTAGTTACTTATCAATTTTGGTACTTTTCTTCTCTATACGTTTTAGGGTGAATGTGTATTTTAGTGGTGGATAATGTAATAACCCTCGTAATGATTTTTAAATTTTCTTATGTTTGACCAATTTTCCCTTTTTCATTATTTTCTTATAGTATTTATGAGTTGTGGGAGTGGGTGGCATGGTCTCCAAAGTGTATGAGAGAATTTTATCTATGTTTTTTATTCTAGAAGTTTTTAAGTTGCTGTAGCTGGCTTTGGTCACTTTTTAGTGATCTAAGCATTGGGTGAGAATTTTGTCAGTTCCATTAGCTCCAAAATGTCAATTTTGGTTAGTATTATGGTTCCAGTCTTTTGATTTAATTTTGAGTCAATAGATGAGAAGTTGGTCCTTAGATGTCGAGAGTTAATTTTAGGGGTAACCTATTGATAATAACCTCAGATGGTGATTTTATAGTTCCATTGAGCTAGTAGTGTCCAAATTAGCCTAGCATAATTATCAATTTGTTTACGGGGAGTTCCAAATAATTCTTGAGGATCCACCAAGGATCTTTTGCATGCTCATTTCAGCTGCTTATGTAGCTTTTGCTGGTGCATTTATTTCTTCTTTCTATATGGTCTTTTGTATTTATAATTTTTTACATAATATCTTTTTCTTGGTTTCTTATATTTATATTTTGATTTTTTATATTTCTTATATTTCTTATGTCTTTTTCTTTTCCTATAATATCTTTCTTCACATCCAAATTGGGGTGCTATTTTATTTTTGCAACATGCTAAATTTCTTATTAATGTTTTTTCCATTTTTAATTCTTCTCTATATTTTTCACATAAGTTTCTATACCATTGTTGTAAAAATTTTATTCTTGCTCCTAACGTATCTACTATTTTTGCATCTTCCCAACTTTTTATTATCTTTGAACTAAATGGTTCGGGTAATTTATTAAAATATAATTTTCTTGTCTCTTTACTTTCTTCTATACTATATGCTCCTTTATAATAATATTCTTTAAATGCGCAAATATATTCATCTATATAACACATATTACATATTGCTAATTTTAACATTAAATTCCTATTTGTATCTTTTTCTTCATCTTGTTCTTCTTCTATTGTTGTCATACTACCGAATTCATCTTTTATAGCTGTTTCGTATTTTTTTTAATAATTATATAGGTGTTAGGTTAGTTGTTGTTGATGATGTTCCTTCTATAGGTTTATTAGTTCTTAATACTTTCTTGCTATTTTCAGTTAAATTTGAAAACCATAGTTTTACTGATCCTATTAGTGTTCTTTCTATATATTCTGGTGCATCTGTTATGTTTATATTATTATCTAATAATTATTTTGTCATATATCCTATCCATTATTGTATTGTTTTTTCTATATCTATTACACAGTCTAGGTCTAAAAAGTTGTAATTTTTATTAACTATTTGAGATATAGGCTTATGGCCCTGGGATACCATATAGGCTTATGCCCCTAGGATACCACCCGATAAGAGAGAACTTCCATCACTTAGTTCAATTAATCTTTGAGATTGTTATTTCGGTTGCCACCACATTTTTGATACTTTGAAATAATGATACATCAATAAGAGACATATAAATAGACCATCAATGCAATAACAATGAAGTAAGAACTCATTGGCACATCAATGAAGTGTTTTGGAGTCATCAATGCCATAACAATGAAGTAGGAACTTATTGGTACATCAATGAAATGTTTTAGAGTCATTAATAGCACATGGATCTTGTTTGAGTAACCGAATAACTTCTGACATTCATTAGTGCAATAAACATGTAAGATTTGGAAGACAAGTAAGTATTGGAATGTCTTGACATCTTGTAGGGTGGAAACAAGTTCATTGGTAACGTAAGACATCATACAAAACCATTATGGATCACATGTTATTGAATAACTTTGGAAACTTTCTTAATAGAACAATTGTTCACTTTCATGCCAAAGACATGGTATAGAGTATGCTTTACATACCAGACTGTCAACCTTCAATACTAGTCCCAAATGGACTTCTCGTCTTTTCGGATTACTTATCTACAATGAACATATATAGCAATCTAGTATTAGCAACCAAACGTCACCATTCAAATATATGAATTCACCAAACTAGTGGTTAAGTAGTAATCCTTAATTACACCATAAAGGGTGTCACTTTAACCCTCTTATACTTCAATTACATTCACATGTCATGCATATTCATACAACATCCTCCAATATCAAGTTTGGATTCATTTAACCTTCCAACCAATCCATTAAACCAAATTGAGTCATAGACATAAATAATCATCAATTCAATAGTATATCACCATATCCACCTTCCATAAATCAATTACCATATCCACCTTCCATAAATCAATTACCATATCCACCTTCCACAATTCAATACAACCAAACCATGCAAAATAGTCCATAACCCTATTTCCATCACCTTTCAATAACAACCAATACATATAATCCTCTATCACACATATACATATGGAAAAGAACAAAGGAAAAAAATATTAATACCTTAGAATTCACCTCTTGATTATGCAATCTTGTTTGCACAAATAATAGGTGCCGTTCGAAGCTCTCGAGATGACAAACGCAGTTATCAGATTACTTTAGAATTTCTATGGTTGAATCAAAAGTAATTTAAAGGTCAAATTTGGCTAGGATTTGTTCTTCCTCAATGATTGATAATGAAAATGAGTTTTTGAACTCATATACATGTATATATACACATTTTCCCATCCATAATATAATAGAAAATAACCACAATGCCTCTAAAATTTAAATAATGTCAAATATGTCCTTTGGTGGACTGTTTTGGTAAGCTAAAGTAGATCGACCATAAATCTTTTCTCCGATATCAGATTTAGGTGAAATTGGTATCTTTGGAAGGATAATTCAAAGGGATTTCATTTCATATAAAGTAGGCCACCCAGTTCGTCCTGTACAAGGAGTTATGGTCGTTTGAAGTTGACCCTAAAAATCTGTTTTGATAGGTTGAAGTAAAACGAGTATAACTCCTTACTCAGACGTTGGATTTGGATGAAACCAATTGTATTGGAAGGAAGACTCAAAGATATTTATGTTTATAGGTCTAAGATCTCCCAATTTATTATATTAAGGGAGTTATAATCATTCGAAGTTGACCCAAAAATTCGGCTGGCCTCAGTAGTTTGTGTGCAGGAAATTTTCCTGCACATTTACTATTCTCAAATATCCCAGCCACCGTTTTATAGTTTTGAACATGCTCAATTATACCCGAAACCTATCCGTTTTTTAGAAATCTTTATATCGTTGGAAAGCTTATTCAATAACCTTCGCATGGAACCATCGACGGGCAAATTCCGGTATAAATAAAATAAAAAAATTAATTCCATATAAATAAAACTAATACACGTACTTGAATACGCCAATACACGTACTTGAATACGGGGTGTTACATCCTTCCCCCTTTTAGGACTTTCATCCTCGAATGTTAGCGTAGATATTCAACCGAAACAATTTCAAGTCCATCATTAATATTCACATCATCACATAAATACTATGCATATATATAAAAAAACTTACTTGTTAATGTTCTAAATCCGTTTCTTGAACTTCCCCTTCATCTTTGAACAAATGAGGATACTTATATTTCATTGCTTCTTCATCTTCCCATATAATCTCTTCCCTTTGACGATTTCTCCAACATACTTTCACAGATGCTATCTCTTTATTTCTCATCTTCTTAACTTGGCGATCTAGAATTGCAATAGGCACTTTCTCATAGGTAAGATCTTCCACAACTTGCATATCCTCAGTAGAAGTGATATGTGATGGATCTCCGATGCACTTTCGAAGCATTGACACATGAAATACCAGATGTACTGATGAGAGCTTTTAGGGTAGCCCTAATTCATATGCAACTAGTCTAAACCTTCGAGTGATCCTATACGGGTCTATATAACGTGGACTCAACTTCCCTTTCTTTCCAAATCTCATTACCCCTTTCATTGGTGATACCTTTAAAAATACCCAATCACCTATATAAAACTCTAGCCCTCTCCTTCTACTATCCGTATATGACTTGTGTTGACTTTGGGCTATTTTCAGTCATTGCTGAATTACTTTAACCTTCTCTATGACGTGATAAACAAGATCCAGTCCGAACAAAAGAGTTTCACCCACTTCAAACCATCGTATTGGTGATCTACACTTTCTTCCATATAAAGCTTCATATGGTGCCATTTTGATTCTTGAATGATAGCTATTATTGTAGGCAAACTCAATAAGAGGTAAATGGTCATCCCAGTTGACCTTAAAATCTATTACACAAGCTCGTAGCATATCTTTAAGTGTTTCGATGGTACGTTCTTCCTGTCCATCTGTTTGAGAGTGAAAAGCTGTACTCAACTTCACTTGTGTTCCCAAACACCTCTGAAAATACTTCCAAATGTTTGTGGTAAATTGGGTTCTCCAATCTGATATAATAGAAATTGGCACTCCATGTAATCGGAATATCTCTTTAATGTATAGCTTCGCATACTCTTCAACTGTGTAAGTGGTCTTAATTGGTAGGACATGTGCAGATTTGGTAAGCCTATCAACAATCACCCATATAGAATCAAACTTCTGGGTTATACGAGGCAAACCAATAAAAAAATCCATGTTGATCATGTCCCACTTCTAGCTTGGAAGATCAATGCATTGCATATAACCTCGGGGTTTTTTGTGCTCAACTTTAACTCTTTGACAATTTGGACATTCAGCAACAAATTTTGCAATGATCTTCTTCATGTCATTCCACCAATACATATCTTTCAAATATTGATACATTTTGGTTGATCCTGGATGAATGGAATACCTTAAACAATGTGCCTCTATCATAATCTTCTTTCTTAGCCCATCTACATCCGACACACACAATCTGTTTTGGCACTGAAGTACTCCTTCTCCTGTAAGCTCAAATGCCATGGTCGAACCACTCTGAAAGTGCTCCTTAAGCTGTAATAAAATAGGATTTGCATATTGCTTCTTTTTTACTTCAGCTACTAATGAATATTCCTCAGCATTATGTACAATAAGCTCTTTATCCGGAGTTTCAAGAAGGCGAACTCCTAAACTAGCTAACTCGTGAAGATCTTTAATCATCCCTTGCCTTTCTATAGGAGCCTTCATAGCCTTACGACTTAACGCATCAGCTATGACATTTGCTTTCCCTGGATGGTATAAGATATCAACATCGTAGTCCTTTAATTGTTGAAGCCATCTCCGCTGCCTTAAATTTAGATCCTTCTGATTAAAAATATATTGCAAGCTCTTATGGTCAGTATATATATCAACATGAACCCCATATAAGTAGTGGCACCATATCTTTAAAGCAAAAATAACTTCTACCAGCTCAAGATCGTGTGTAGGATAATTTTTATCATGTGGCCACAATTGTCTAGAAGCATATGCTATTACCTTACCATGCTGCATCGATACACATCCTAAACCAATTCTGGAAGTATCACAATACACTGTATGCCCTTCGGTGCCTTCTGGAAGTACCAACACGGGTGTAGAAATCAACTTGTTCTTTAAATCTTGAAAACTCTTCTCACAGGTATCATTCCATTGGAATTTGGATACTTTATGCGTTAGCTTAGTTAAGGGTGCTAAAATGGAAGAAAATCCTTCAACAAACCTTCTATAATAACCGGTCAACCCGAGAAAACTATAAATCTCCATAGGCATTGTGGGCCTTGGTCAGTTCTTCACAGCTTCTATCTTTTGAGCATCAACCTTTATCCCTTCACTAGATACAATATGACCCAAAAATACCACCGACATTAAACAAAACTCACATTTAGAGAACTTTACATAAAGCTTACAACTGCAATGCCTATCGTAAGAGATTGGCATGGTCCTCTTCTGATCTAGAATAAACTAGAATATCATCTATAAAAACTATCTCAAATACATCCAGGAATGGCTTAAACACCCTATTCATCAAATCCATAAAAGTTGCGGGTGATTTGTTAGCCCAAATGACATAACTAGAAACTCATAATGACCATATCATGTTTGGAAAGCTGTCTTGGATATTTCCTTCTCTTTGACCCTCACTTGGTGGTAACCTGACCTCAAATCAATCTTAGACAAGCACTTAGCGCCCTGTAACTGATCAAATAAATCATTAATTCTTGGGAGAGGATATTTATTCTTAATAGTCACCTTATTCAATTGTCGATAATCAATACACATCCTCAGCGAGCCATCCTTTTTGCACACAAATAACAATGGTGCTCCCCAGGGGGACATACTAGGCCTTATGAATCCCTTCTCTAGCAAATCTTTCAATTGCTCTTTCAATTCTCGTAATTCTTTTGGGGCCATTCTATACGGAGGAATGGAGATTATTTGGGTGCCTGGTATTACATTAATACCAAACTCTACTTCTCATTCAAGAGGTAAACCTGGAAGATCTTCAGGAAATACATCAGAAAATTTATTTACCAATGGAACAGCGTGAAGAGTTAGTGGTTCCTCTTCTGTATCCCTTACTCTAACTAAATGATATATGTATCCTTTAGAAATCATTCTTCTTGCCTTAAACTAAGAAATAAATCTACCTCTTGGCGTGCCAATTTCACCTTTCCATTCAATGACTGATTCTTTTGGAAAATGGAAATATACCTTTTTCATGCACCAATCAATTGTGGCATAACAAGGCGCCAACCAGTCCATACCCATTATAACATCAAAATCTACCATTTATAACTCCACAAGATCAGCCATCGTATCACGGCCACAAACAGTTACTATGCAGTTTTGGTAAACCCTTCTTGCTACAATAGATTCCGTAATCGGTGTGGACACATCAAATGGCTTAACTAACAGTTTGGGTATTCTTTTGAACTTTCCAGCAACCAATGAAGTAATATAATATAATGTAGAACCGGTATCAATAAAGGCATATATATCGAATGAAAAGATAGACAACATACCCGTAACTACATCTGGGGAAGCCTCTAAATTCTATCGAACCGCTAGAGCATACGTACGATTTTGAGCCCCGCTAGAACTTGTGGCTCCTCTGTCACCTCTAACACGACCCATTGGTTGTGCACCCCTTCCTAAATAAGTAATTGAGGATGATGATACAACAAATAACCCCGTAGGTCGTCCCATACCCCCTATGCCCCTTCATGGGTATTCTCTCATCATATGCCCCGACATACTGCACCAAAAGAAAACATTGGTCCCCAACCGACATGTGCTCAAATGATACCTTCCATATTTATTGCATGGCTCTCGAGGAGGTATCGATTGGGTCATATTTCCTTGCCCTTGGTACCCCACTGTCCGCAAACTCTGACTCTCACTTTTGTGCCCAAATTTATTTTCTCTGGACCCTGGGAACTATGGTAGGTCAATAGCTGCAGAATAAAAAGATAATGGCCTAGGTGGTCTAGCAAAAAACTGGGGTCTGAACCCTCCTTGGGATGCCATGAACTGCCCTGTTGATTTGGCCCTCTTGGAATATCCTCTTTCTAATTCCTGTGTTCTTCTCCTTTGCCCCTGATCTTCCATTTTCTGTGCAAAATCTTGGATCCTCGCTATGTTTTTATCTTTTTTCAAAGTGGTAATAGTACAATATCTAACCAGATATGGATCCATTCTATCCACATATTGATGAACTCTATCATCCATAGTAGCTACAACACTAGGAGCATATCTCGACAAGGAATTAAATCGGAGATTGTACTCCCTCATGCTCATATTCCAGCCTCTCCTTTGAATCTATACACCGCTAACTCCACTGTCTCTCTACCCGTTACATGCATAACCTCTAAGGCCCTTTGAATTTGATTAATAAAGTCTTGTGGGTCCTCGTTAAGATCTGATCTAGTAAAAGTGGGAGGATCCATCTTAATAAAATCTTGTGTTCGAAGGCTAGACGCCCTATCTGTACCACTAGGACCCATGGTAGGAATGGCTTTCCCTTGAGCTTGCCTAGCAACTATAAGAGTCAAAAGTTGCACAACATTTCTAAGATCTTGATCAGTAGCATTAATAGGTGGCTCTGGGGATATAGTTCTCCTACCCCTTTTTTATTCTGGAGTGGAAGAAGTTAGTGATGCATGCTCAGTTGGAGCCTTACTTTGATTAGCTGGTATAGTGGGTGACTTACTAGTGCCCTCTCCGGCAGCCACATCTACTTGTTTACCAGTATTCTTGCTTCTGGTAACCGGCATCATTACTATAATAAGAGAAACAAATAGATTCAGTGGTCAACTATGAATTCATATACAACATAGGCTCTATCGCACAATCTAAGACATGAAGAAAAGAGACCTAAATGTCCATAGCCTCCTATTTATAGATGCGGTGCACGACACACTGATAAACAAGACTATACGTAGACACGGATATATAGACTAACTAGGATGAACTTCACTGATACCACCATTGTCTCACCTCAAATCCTATTGGGGGGACTGGCACCCGTAACCGAGGAGGCCCTGGAGAATCAGCTTATAACCTTATACTTTTCATGCGTACCTCTATGACAACCCAAAATTCGGACAACATCATGTTGCATATAAAAGGAAATAATCACCTGTATAAGCTCGAGCACACATATATATGTATATACAATACTTGGCCATTTGCACAAATAATAGGTGTCGTTCGAAGATCTCAAGATAACAAACACAGTTATCGGATTACTTTGGAATTTCTACGGTTGAGTCAAAAGTAATTAAAAGGTCAAATTTGGCTAGGGTTAGTTCATCCTCAATGATTGATGGTGAAAATGAGTTTTTGAACTCATATACATGTATATATACACATATTCCCGTCTATAATATAATAGGAAATGACCACAATGCCTTTAAAATTTAAATAATGTCAAATTTGTCCTTTGATGGACTGTTTTGATAAGCTAAAGTAGATCGACCATAACTCTTTGCTCCGATATCCGATTTGGGTGAAATTGGTATCTTTGGAAGGATAATTCAAAGGGATTCTATTTCATATAAAGTAGGCCACCCAGTTCGTCCTGTACAAGGTGTTATGGTTGATTGAAGTTGACCCTAAAAATCTGTTTTGATAGGCTAAAGTAAAACGAGTATAACTCCTTACTCAGACGTTGGATTTGGATGAAACCAATTGTATTGGAAGGAACACTCAAAGATATTTATTTTCAAACATCAAAGCTCTCCCATTTCATTATATTAAGGGAGTTATGATCATTCGAAGTTAACCAAAAAATTCGGCTGGCCTCAGTAGTTTGTGTACAGGAAATTTTCCTGCACATTTACTATTCCCAAATATCCCAGCCACCATTTTATAGTTTTGAACGTACTTGATTATACCCGAAACCTATCCGTTTTTAGAAATATTTATATTGTTGGAAAGCTTATTCAATAACCTTCTCATGGAACCATCGACAAGAAAATTCCAGTATAAATAAAACCAAAAAATTAATTCTATATAAATAAGACCAATACAAGTACTTGAATATGCCAATACACGTACTTGAATATGGGGTGTTACATCCTTCCCCCCTTTAGGAAATTCGTCCTCGAATGTTAGCATAGTTATTCAAACAAAACAAGTTTAAGTCCATTATTAATATTCACATCATCACATAAATACTATGCATATATAAAAAAAACTTACTTGTTAATGTTCTAACTCTGTTTCTTGAACTTCCTCTTCATCTTTGAACAAATAAGGGTACTTAGATTTCATTGCTTCCTCAGCTTCCCATGTAATCTTTTCCCTTTGACGATTTCTCCAACATACTTTCACAGATGCTATCTCTTTATTTCTCATCTTCTTAACTTAGTGATCTAGAATAGAAATAGGCATTTCCTCTTAGGTAAGATCTTCCGCAAGTTGCACATCCTCAGTAGAAGTGATATGTGATGGATCTTCGATGCACTTTTGAAGCATTGACACATGAAATACCAGATGTACTGATGAGAGCTCTTGGAGTAGCTCTAATTCATATCCAACTTGTCCAAACCTTCGAGTGATCTTATATGGGCGTATATAACGTGGACTCAACTTTCCTTTCTTGCCAAATCTCATTACCCCTTTCATTGGTGATACCTTCAAAAATACCCAATCACCTATAGAAAACTCTAGTCCTCTCCTTCAACTATCCGCTTATGACTTGTGTCGACTTTGGGTTGTTTTCAGTCGTTGCTGAATTACTTTAACCTTCTCTATGGCTTATTAAACAAGATCCGGTCTGAACAAAAGAGTTTTACCCACTTCGAACCATCCTATTGGTGATCTACACTTCCTTCCATATAAAGCTTCATATGGTGCCATTTTGATACTTTAATGGTAGCTATTATTGTAGGCAAACTCAATTAGAGGTAAATGGTCATCCCAGTCGACCTTAAAATCTATTACACAAGCTCGTAGCATATCTTCAAGTGTTTGGATGGTACGTTCTATTGATGAAAAGCTGTACTCAACTTCACTTGTGTTCCCAAACACCTCTGAAAGGACTTCCAAAAGTTTGTGGTAAATTGGGTTCCCCGATCTGATATAATAGAAATTGGCACTCCATGTAATCGGACTATCTTTTTAATTTAAAGCTTCGCATACTCTTCAACTTTGTAAGTGGTCCTAACTGGTAGGAAATGTGCAGATTTAGTAAGCCTATCAACAATCACCCATATAGAATCAAACTTCCGGGATGTACGAGGCAAACCAACAACAAAATCCATGTTGATCATATCCCACTTCCATCTTGGAAGATCAATGCATTGCATATAACCTCCAGGTTTTTGGTGCTCAACTTTAACTCTTTGACAATTTGGGGATTAGCTGCAAATTCTGCAATGCTCTTCTTTATGTCATTCCACCAATACATATCTTTCAAATCTTGATACATTTTGGTTGATCCTGGATAAATGAAATACCTTGAACAATGTACCTCTGTCATAATCTTCTTTCTTAGCCCGTCCACATCCAGCACACACAATCAGTTTTAGAAATTAAGTACTCCTTCTCACGTAAGCTCAAATGCCTTGGTCGCACCACTCTCAATGTTCTCCTTAAGCTGTAATAAAATAGGATCTGCATGTTGCTTCTCTTTTACTTCGGCTACTCATAAAGAATCCTCAGTATTATGTACGATAAGCTCTTTATCCGGAGTTTCAAGAAGGCGAACTTCCAAACTAGCTAACTGGTGAAGATCTTTAATCATCCCTTGCCTTTCTATAGGAGCCATCAGAGCCTTACAATTTAACGCATCAGCTACCACATTTGCTTTCCATGGATGGTATAAGATATCAACACCATAGTTCTTTAATTGTTCAAGCCATCTCCGCTGCCTTAAAATTAGTCCTTCTGATTAAAAATATATTGCAAGCTCTTATGGTCAGTATATATATCAACATGAACCCCATATAAGTAGTGGCACCATATCTTTAAAGCAAAAATAACTTCTACCAGCTCAAGATCGTATGTAGGATAATTTTTCTCATGTGGCCACAATTGTCTAGAAGCATATGCTATTACCTTACCATGCTGCATCGATACACATCCTAAACCAATTCTGAAAGTATCACAATACACTATATACCCTTTGGTGCTTTTTGGAAGTACCAACACGGGTGTAGAAATCAACTTGTTCTTTAAATCTTGAAAACTATTCTCACAGGCATCATTCCATTGGAATTTGGATACTTTATGGGTTAGCTTGGTTAAGGGTGCTGAAATTGAAGAAAATCATTCTATAATAACCGGCTAACCCGAGAAAACTATGAATCTCCATAGGCATTGTGGGCCTTGGCCAGTTCTTCACAGCTTCTATCTTTTGAGCATCAACCTTTATCCCTTCAATAGATGCAATATAACCCAAAAATGCCACCGACTTTAACCAAAACTCACATTTAGAGAACTTTACATAAAGCTTACAATCATGAAGAGTCTGTAATGCTGTCGTAAGTGATTGGAATGGTCCTCTTCTAATCTAGAATAAACTAGAATATCATCTATAAAAACTATCACAAATACATCCAGGAATGGCTTAAACACCCTATTCATCAAATCCATAAAAGGTGCGGGTGCATTTGTTAGCCCAAATGACATAACTAGAAACTCATAATGACCATACCATGTTTGGAAAGCTATCTTAGGTATATCCTTCTCTTTGACCCTTACTTGGTGGTAACCTAACCTCAAATCAATCTTATAGAAGCACTTGGCGCCCTGTAACTGATCAAATAAATAATCAATTCATGGGAGAGGATATTTATTTTTAATAGTCACCTTATTCAATTGCCGATAATCAATACACATCCTCAGTGAGCTATCCTTTTTGCGCACAAATAACAATGGTGCTCCCCAGGGGTACATACTAGGCCTTATGGATCTCTTCTCTAGCAAATATTTCAATTGCTCTTTCAATTCTCGTAATTCTATTGGGGCCATTCTTTACGGAGGAATGGAGATTGATTGGGTGATTGGTGTTACATCAATACCAAACTCTACTTCTCGTTCAGGAGGTAAACTTGGAAGATCTTCAGGAAATACATCAGAAAATTCATTTACCACTGGAATAGAGTGAAGAGTTGGTGGCTCCGCTTCTGTATCCCTTACTCTAACTAAATGATATATGTATCCCTTGGAAATCATTCTTCTTGCCTTAAAATAAGAAATAAATCTACCTCTTGGCGCGCCAATTTCACCTTTCTATTAAAGGTCTGATTCTTTTGGAAAATGGAAATATACCTTTTTAATACAACAATCAATTATATCATAATAAGGTGCCAACCAGTCCATACCCATTATAACATCAAAATCTACCATTTCTAATTCCACAAGATCAGTCATCGTATCACGACCATAAATAGTTACTATGCAATTTCGGTAAACCCTTCTAGCTATAATAGATTTCCCAACCGGTGTGGACACTTCAAATGGCTTAACTAACAGTTTGGGTATTCTTTTAAACTTTTCAGCAACCAATGGAGTAACATAAGATAAAGTATAACCGGTATCAATTAAGGAATATATATCAAATGTAAAAATAGACAACGTACCCGTATCCACATCTGGAGAAGCCTCTAAATTCTGTCGATCCGCTAGAGCATACGTACGATTTTGAGCCCCGCTAGAACTCATGGCTCCTCTATCACCTCTAACACAACCCATTGGTTGTGCACCCCTTCCTGAATAAGACATCGTTGATGATGATGCAACAAATGACCCCGTAGGTCATGCCATACCCCCTATGCCCATTCATGGGTATTCTCTAATCATATGCCCCGACATACCGCACTAAAAGTATAGATTGGTCCCAGCCGACATGCGCCCAAATGATACCTTCCACATTTATTGCATGGCTCTTGAGGAGCTCTCGATTGGCTTATATTCCCTTGCCCTTGGTACAGCATTGTCCGTAAACTCTAACTCTCACTTCTGTGCCCAAATTGATTTTCTCTGGACCGTGGGAACTATGTTAGGGCAATAGCTACAGAATAAGAAGATAATGGCCTAGGTGGTCTAGCAGAAAACTGGGGTCTGAACCCTCTTTGGGATGCCATGAGTTGCCCTGTAGATCTCGCTCTCTTGGAATATCCTCTTTCTAATTCCTGTGTTTTTCTCCTCTGCCGCTGATCTTCCATTTTCTGTGCAAAATCTTGGATCCTCGCTATGTCTATATCTTTGTTCAAAGCAGTAATAATACAATCTCTAACCAGATATGGATCCAGCCTATCCATATATTGATAAACTCTATCATCCATAATAGCTACAACATTAGGAGCATATCTCGACAAGGAATTAAATCAGAGACTTTACTCCCTCACGCTCATATTCTCCTGATGAAGATCTAAAAATAGATCTGCATGGGCCTGACGAATCTCGAGTTGAAGATAATGATCAAGAAATGCCTCTTGGTACTCTTTCCAAGTAGCTGGGGGTGCATCAATACCCCTATATCATTTCTAGTCCTCGTACCAATATATAGCCTCCCCTTTGAATCTATACACTACTAACTCCATTATCTCTCTACCCATTACATGCATAACATCTAAGGCCCTTTGAATTAGATTAATAAAGTCATGTGGGCCCTCATTAAGATCTGATCCAATAAAAGTAGGAGGATCCATCTTAAGAAAATCTTTTGCTCAAAGGATAGCCGCCCTATCTGTACCACTAGGACCCATGGTAGGAATGGCTTACCCTTGAGCTTGCCAAGCAACTATTTGAGTCAAAAGTTGCACTGCATTTCTAAGATCTTGATCAGTAGCATTAATAGGTGGCTCTGGGGATATAGTTCTTCTCCCCCTTATTTCTTTCGGAGTGGAAGAAGTTTGTGATGCATGCTCAGCTGGAGCCTCACTTTGATTAGCTGGTATAGTGGGTGACTTACTAGTCCCCACTCCGGCAGCCACATCTACTTGTTTACCAGTATTCTTGCTTCTGGTAACCGGCATCATTACTATAATAAGAGAAACAAATAGATTTAGTGGTCAACTATGACTTCATATACAATATAGGCTCTATCGCACGATCTAAGACATGAAGAAAAGAGACAATTCCTAAATGTCCATAGCCTCTTGTATATAGATGTGGTGCACGACACACCGATAAACAAGAATCTACGTAGACACGGCTTTGTAGAATAACTAGGATGAACTTCTCTGATACCACTATTGTCACGCCTCAAATCCTATTGGGGCGGACTGGCACCCGTAACCAAGGAGGCCTGGGAGAACCAGCTCATAAGCTTATACTTCCTATGTATACCTCTATGACAACCCAAAATTCGGACAACATCATTTTGCATATAAAAGGAAATAATCAATTGTATAAGCTCGAGCACATATATATATGTATATACAATATTTGGCCGTTAGAGCTATCACATCTATTAACAAAACACCACCTTAACTGTACATTAGGTCTATAAAGCCTCTAGACAATACACAGAGTTTAACTAAGGTCGGGACACACCCCGCCATATAACTAACTTCTATAAAATACCAAAAGTGATTGGATATGACACAGAAAGCCCCAAAGCAAACTGGAGCTCACCAAAAGCAGCTGGATATCCTGGCCCCGACTTGTGTGGTGTATGAGTTGAGGTACCTGTGCCTGCAGCATGAAATGCTTGTCCCCCGTGGGGGACGTCAGTACGAAATATGTACTGACTATGTAAAGCTTTAGATAATCACATATGATATAGGAGCTCAATAAAAATCAGAAACAACTGATAAATCGTAATAGGAGTGGACCACACTTATTAGAACTTGTGACAACCTGTACATTGTATTTATTCAATCACTTTACCTTCGTTCTTATCATCTTTGTAATCATTACTGTACTGCACTGTGACCATTAGGCTGCCTCCAGTACATATCAACTGGGATCGACCCATGATAGGCTTATGCCCCTGGGATACCACCCATAAACACATAAATATGGATCGACCCAGGATAGGCTTATGCCCCTGGGATACTACCCGATAAGAGAGAACTTCCATCACTTAGTTCAATTAATCTTTGAGATTGTTATTTTGATCGCCACCTCATTTTTGATACTTTGAAACAACGATACATCAATAAGAGACATATAAATAGACCATCAATGCAATAACAATGAAGTAAGAACTCATTGGCACATCAATGAAGTGTTTTGGAGTCATCAATGCCATAACAATAAAGTAGGAACTTATTAGTATATCAATGAAATGTTTTGGAGTCATTAATAACACATGGATCTTGTTTGAGTAATCGGATACCTTCTGACATTTCTTAGTGCAATAAACATGTAAGATTTGGATGACAAGTAAGTATTGGAATGTCTTGACATCTTTTAGGGTGGAAACAAGTTCATTGGTAACGTAGGACATCATACAAAACCATTATGGATCACGTTATTTAATAACTTTGGAAACTTTCTTAATAGAATAACTATTCACTTTCATGCCAAAGCTATGGTATAGAGTATGCTTATATACCTGACTATCAACCTTCAATACTAGTCCCAAATGGACTTTCCCTCTTTTTGAATTACTTATCTACAATGAACATATATAGCAATCTAGTATTAGCAACCAAACATCACCATTCAATTATTTGAATTCACCAAACTAGTGGTTAAGTAGTAAGACTTAATTACACCATAAAGGGTGTCACTTTAACCATCTTATACTTCAATTACGTTCACATGCCATGCATATTCATACAACATCCTCCAATATCAAGTTTGGATTCATTTGTCCTTCCAACCAATCCATTAAACCAAATTGAGTCATAGACATAAATAATCATCAATTCAATAGTATATCACCATATCCACCCTCCATAACTCAATTACCATATCCACCTTCCATAACTCAATTACCATATCCACCTTCCACAATTCAATACAACCAAACCATGCAAAATAGTCCATAACCCTATTTCCATCACCTTTCAATAACAACCAATACATATAATCCTCTATCACACATATACATATGGAAAAGAACAAAGGAAAAAAATATTCATACCTTAGAATTCACCTCTAGATTATGAAATCTTGTTTGCACAAATAATAGGTGTCATTCAAAGCTCTTGAGATGACAAACACAGTTATTGGATTACTTTGGAATTTCTACGGTTGAATCAAAAGTAATTTAAAGGTCAAATTTGGCTAGGGTTTGTTCTTCCTCAATGATTGACGATGAAAATGAGCTTTTGAACTCATATACATGTATATATACATATATTACCGCCCATAATATAATAGGAAATGACCAAAATGCCTTTAAAATTTTAATAATGTTAAATCTGTCCTTTGGTGGACTATTTTGGTAAGCTAAAGTAGATCGACCATAAATCTTTGCTCCGATATCAGATATGGGTGAAATTTGTATCGTTGGAAGGATAATTCAAAGGGATTTCATTTCATATAAAGTAGGCCACCCAGTTCATCCTCTACAAGGAGTTATGGTCGTTTGAATTTGACCATAAAAATCTGTTTTGGTAGGCTGAAATAAAACGAGTATAACTCCTTACTCAGACGTTGGATTCGGATGAAATCAATTGTATTGGAAATAAGACTCAAAGATATTTCTTTTAATTGGTCGCATCTCTCTCAGTTCATTATATTAAGGGAGTTATGATCACTCAAAGTTGACCCAAAAATTCGACTGGCCTCAGTAGTTTGTGTACAGGAAATTTTCTTGCACATTTACTATTCCCAAATATCCTGGCCACCGTTTAATAGTTTTGAATGTGCTTGATTATATTCAAAACCTATCCATTTTTAGAAATCCTTATATCATTGGAAAGCTTATTCAATAACCTTCACATGGAACCATCGACAGGCAAATTCCAATATAAATAAAATCAAAAAATTAATTCCATATAAATAAGACTAGTACACGTACTTGAATATGCCAATACACGTACTTGAATATGAGGTGTTACAATTGTGTAGATTTAGTTAAAATGAAACTATGGCTTTGGAATCCATATTTAATCAAAATAGTCTCTGATGAATGTTTTGATAATACTTTTGAGTCGTAAATATTGTATTTGGTATGGTAACATAGTTTATCTGTGTGCACGGGGTTTCGAATTAATCTTGAGCACCATAGTTTATTTACGCTCATGGGATTTCAAATGAATCTCGAGCACCCAATTGGAGTTTATTTGGACTTAAAAAAATTTGATGTCTCAAGTTGTTGGTGCAGCTCGTTAAGTGGCTAAATGACCGCTTTAATGATAGTTACTTTAGCTATATCGTGCCGCTTTAGAGGCCTTGGCTGTATAGTTGAGGGTCATTTTAGTTCTCCTTGTCCTCTTAAGTGGACGACACTATAGCAATAGGGATTTAGCTTTAATGGCCACTCGCCATTAGCACTGGCCATTTTAGTGATCGGTAGCCACTTTAGCACCCAAGTGCCTACTTTAGCGTCAACCACTAGTGATAAATCACTTTCTTCACCCATTTTTCTCTCTCTCATTTCTTAGGGTTTTTTTTCTTTATTTTGAGAGGTTGGGAAGTTGGAAAGTGTGAGAAATCATCCATTAAAGCTAAGTTAAGCTAGTTCAACACTTCTTGGTTATTTTCTATTATTTTTTCCATCAAAATACATCATATTTCATTTTAAATTTCTTGAATATATGCCTTAAATTTCCAAATCTTGTGGGCTGATTTGATCCCCAATTTATACTCCATTTGTGTTCAACTTTTGAGCATACCTTTCATATCCTTCAAAGGACCTCATGATAGATTCAATTTTGAGATTTCACTAATGAGCTCCACAAATTCATTTTTTTTTAATTTAGGGTCTAAAGTTTTATATTACAATATTGGTCTCATTTTACTTGTATTAATGTGTAAATTATTATTTTGATATTGTGGCAATATTTTGGGATAGTGGATCAAAGACAAGCAATTTATGGATAATTCAAGATTTGCAGTTCGATATGGATGTAGGCTTTGGTCTACTTTTCACTATGAGATTATGTATAATATAGATTACATGATAGGTAGGAATTATAGAGTGGGTTGATGACTAGCATACCATGACTTAGCCTATTTAGAAAATTTGGGATAGAAAGGTGATTTGAACCTCAATATAGGATATTCGTTATGGACATAGAATCCAACTATACTTTATTATAAGCATGTTAATTATAGTTCAATGTTAAGGATCTTTTTAGTATAAGATGTATCATTTGACTTAGTGAATTGAATGACATTCCTTCAATTAGATCCTTTAGCGATTTTATGCCCTCATTTATCATTGTTTCTCGAGTTATGAGACTTAATTATTTTAATTATGTACTGTTGGGACTGAGGTCATGTTTACAATACCAGTTCGACTCCAGGTGTGTATTCTATCATTATACAGGACATGATTCTAGTTAATAGATGGCTAGGCGCTTATGGTTGTATTATTTGGATACTTGTGATGGTATATATTTTTAGGCACATTTATGCTCACTTACTGGTACTATTCCAACCAAACTCTTGATTTTACTACTATTTTCTAAATAAAATTATTTCTATTTTTTTAATTTAAAAATAAATTTCTTCAATAATGGAAATCGTGTCATCTTATTTAATGAATTATAAGCATCTAGAACTAAATGTGCTATTTAAAAATTAGATCTAGATTAATTTTGGCCTGTTATTAATCTACTCTTTTACCATTACTATTTACTTCAGTCGAGAGAGATTTCGATCCTTTCTATGCTATTATGTCGATTTAGTTCAAATCTTGATCTCGGATAATAAATTTACAGATTTACACTCTTTTCATCATTGTTCAAGTACATGCATTTATTATACATATATATATCTCTGATATTGAAAGGAGTAGATTGAGTATGATAGTTATTGGAAGTTTCTATTTGGGACCACACACTGTATACAGATATTTTGAATCCCTTTGTCCATGACCAATAATGCCAGAGAAGGATGGCCTCCACAGGTCCTGCCTTTGTGAGCTACTGAGTTGGATAAGCATACACTTTTTAAGTTATGGATCAGGGGTTGGACATGGTTTGCATTCATTCATATGCATTGCCTATCACCAGTATAATTGTTTGGTGCTTTATCTTGTGTCCTTATGGAGGGTTGTATAGGTATAAACTATGAATTCTGCTTGTTGGGTGCTTTCTTTCACCTTCCAGGCTTACAGGGGCCCGATTAGGTTATTGTTTTTCCAGACTAGTCGGTTACTTTACTATTGATTATTTTGATTAGTTGTGGTAGGATGATTATGGACTGGTTTTTGAGGTTTTTGGTACATTTATGATTTATTTTATTTCTTATAATAAGGTATGTTATTGTTCGATTAGCTCATGTTTAATCATCCTTTTGTTATAGACTCAAATTATGCTAGTAACAGATTTCTTTCTTAGCTATGATCCTCGAGAGGTTGGATTGGTTCCTTCATGTTATTATCTTTGAGTTTAGTCCTATATAAGATAGTGTGGGTATGGGTGTGGGTGTGGGTGTGGGTGTGTACGTGTGTGGGTGTGGGTGTGCGATATTTCCACATATTCCTCTCGTTCCTTAATTTTTATCGTATATACATCCTTTGGATTCTTATACTACTATATATCCTCCCTTTACTCTTCATTTGTATATTGGCTAGTAATATACAGTAATGTTGTTTAGTTCCTAAGTATTATTAGAATACGATAGCTTACTATTTTTCTTTTAGCATGATTATGTTTAGTTTATTGAATAGTTGCATGTAGTTTATATTCCTATTTTGCATGTTATAATGATTGCATTATCTTTGGATTTCAGTTGGCTGATGCCTACTGAGTACCACGTGTTTAGTACTCACACTACACTTTTATAGCCTACAGATCATAGTACGAGTTCTCGTCGTTGAAGTATGAATTGTGTGGAGCATTCATGGATTGGAGATTTAGCGTAAGCTCGTGATGTTTGGAGTATTCATGCACTTCTTCTTATTGTTAGACTATATAAATTTTGTATTCAGAGACATCTTTGTATATATATTTATTTTGTATTTCACTTGTACTCCTGTCGTATTAGAAGCTCTTATACTGACTTCATCGGGTCTTGGGTTGTATTCTGTATTAATCTTTTATTTAAGTTATTTTGCCATTTACTCCATTTCTCTAGATGATCTGTTACTAGATATTTCAAACTATGTATTGACTTACCTACTGGTGGGTTATAGTAGGTGCCGTCATGACCTAAGAAATCAGATTATGACAACTTTGTCATAAAGTAGTTAAAGTACTTATCCATCAAGATATAAAAGTACTTGGACACAAAGAAACTTTAACCAATCAAAAATAATCTGATTATCTTTTGAAATATTATTGTATTGACATCAATCCCCACCCATTTTAAAAGATTTTGGAGTAAGATGATAGGACTTGAGAATTTTGTATGATTAAAATACAATAGATTTGGTGTCTTCTGGGCTACGAACCAAACTTTGACCGATAAAATTTAATTATCGAATTACTGGTTAAATATTATATTTCTATGAACCAATAATTTTTATTATAAGCCATATACTTTATCAATCATATTTTAATCCTCATATTTGTTGTTGAACATATTTTGCGCTAATAGACCATGTGTGTGTCTGAAATTCATGAGAGCTCTAACGATTAAGGCCAAAAATATCATAGGAATGATCTTATTTCACTTCTCATATAGGTGAATTCATCAAGTGTACAATTCTTTAATTACACCATCTGTAAGGAATATGAATTCATTAAGAGTTTATAACTTATCTCTCAATTTTAGTAGTAGTTCATGCACTCTCAGTTAGTGCGCAATGTCAATAATGACATGTTATTACCTATATGAACCTACTTCGTGGAATCTCCAATCACATAGATTGGGTTACCATCTTTAGTGACAATCATATTGTCCTTAACCCTATTTTTTTTAGGTTTGAAGAACTAGTTTTCATCCCATGGGTTTAGTAAATGAACCGACTGAATTCACTTTTAATTTCACTTAATCAGTGAAAATTATTCCACCTCTCAACAACTGTTTTATGACATCATGCCTCAATTTTTCATATGTCTACTCTTATAATTGTAAGATTTATTCTTCGAAATAGCTACAGTGTCTTGACAATCACAATGTATATATAGAGGAGGCACGAGATCATTATTTGTTAAAGAGATACGAGATAACAAATCATACTTTTTAATAAGAGATATACGTTAAGAAATTAATTTCTTAGCCAATCAGCCTCAAAAACAACTAGCTCTAGAGCTACAAACTGTCATTCCACGGTCGATCTAGAAACGATCATCTTCTTAGCTGATTTCCACGATATTACACTACACCTAAGGAGAGTGATAAGTCATCAATTTGATGAATTGCTAGCACCTTTTAAGCCTAAATTATCATGTTCTTCCATTGATTTGATGGTAATATCATACGTAATGCCCATTTATGTAGGTAAAAGTAAAAAGGAAAGATTGGGAAAATCATTCAAGTCATCAAAAAGCCAAATGTGAAGGAAATGAGTTATCCGCTTCATATCTACTTTGGAGCTGCTAGCCATCTGCTCTTCATCCACTTTGGATCCGCTCAAGCAGATCAAGAATAAGGTGGCAATTTTGTAATTTCCATCAAATGTAGAGTAGAGTTTAAAAGGAGAGTTTTAGCTCCTTTTTCAAGACCTAGTTTTCATCTTTTGAAAGAGAGCCTCTCTTTTAAATTTTTAGCTTCTCTCTTCTCTTTTAGCATCATCTTTTCATCTTTTGAGAATTCTGTACTAAGCTTGATTGAAAAATACACATTAGTGATTTTCCATTGAATAATTATTAAAGCCCCAAGTGTGGAACTACATTGTCTCTATTTCTCATGGATGAAGTTGATGATAACTTTGGTATATTCTTATCCCTTTTATCTATGAGTAGCTAATTCCTAATCTTGGGGTTATGCTTGCTTAGGTAGTGGTAATGCATAGGATTTAGCTAATTATTTTTCCAATTAGTTAGTTGTGATGGGTGTTGCATTTATTTCATGAATTAATTGAGAGTTGGGGGTTGCAAACTCCAACACCCTAGAACCCTTGTCATTCTTGAAAGAGAGGAAATGGGTGAGGAATAAATGCAACCAATAACTTGATTCGTTTTATTTAATGATATCTCTTAGACATTAGGATATCAATTGAGGCAGATGTGGGAAATTGTCACACTTGTGAGGTGTTCGAAAGAACCCATTTGTGAAATTTGGTCTTGTAATTGAAATATTGACATCAATATATTGACATCTAGCCTATCCATGACTTTTAGCTAAAAGTTGAATAAATGTCCAAATACCCATGCATGATCCCACACCTATAATTGCATAACCCCAAGGCTTATTCTCAATTGAATTCACTCTTAGTATTCTTCAACGTAAAGCTAGTGCACTAAAATTGAAGTAGTTGTCATTTATAAACATATTCAAACTGAATCCCCCATTTTACATTTATGGTTGCCTTATTCACACTACGGGTCATCTTTTAGGACACTGTCAATACTCTTGAGTCTTGAATTCCATGCTTTCACTCCTTGTGGATTTGATCCCAACCTAAGTTAGGTTATTATATTGACAATGATCGCTTACACCCATTCAATAGTGTAATTTGAGCTTTATCAAAAATGACACCGATGTCGGGGAGTGAAACATAGTTTTCACTTTTTTAGTATTTTTAATTACTTTGGGTTAGCCGTAGTATTTTATTTTACATTGTTTGGTATTTTTGTTCCTTCTCAGGTGTGCATAATAGTATACACGATACTATGAGTCAACACAATAGTCATACCGAGTCGATTGATGGGCATCATGAGGATGAGGATCACCTCGTTTATGCGGGTTGAGCTAGTGCTATTTGTATTCCACCAACGGAATAAAATGGAGTATTTCACATTACTAGCGTGATGATTCACTTGCTTTAAATGAAAGGGTTATTTGGTGGCCAAGCACATGAGGATGCTAATCTACACTTGACAAATTTTATTGAGGTGTATTCTCCATTTGACATGCCCTACATATCTCAAAAGTTGATCTGGTTGGATATTTTCCCATTCTTTTTAATAGGAGAAGCAGTCTTATGGTTGTGGTCCTTTCCCGTAGGGTCTATCACTTCATGGGTTGGGCTCATGGAGGCATTCTAGGAAAGATACTTTCTCCCTTCTCGGATGTTGCAACTAAGGGATGAAATCATCAACTTTTGCCAACTTAATGGTGAACCATTATATAAGGCTTGGCAACGATTCAACAATAAGTTAATGCAATGTCCAAATCATGAGGTTCTGAATAAAATTCTCCTTCAAATTTTCTATAGGTCATTGGATCAATTGAACAAGACGGTGGCCAACAATACGGCCAGGGATTCCCTTGTTAGATTATCATATGGTATTGCATCAACATTATTAGATCATCAAGTAGCTAAGCAAAGTAGAGGGTGGAAAACAAGAGATATCGAGGTGGCCGTGGGGGCTCCATCTGTATCTTTTATAAGTCAATAGCAAAAGAAAAAGAATGAAGAAAGAGATGCAAATATGGCTAAAGTGATAACGCAACTAGATCTTCTCACCAAGCATGTGATGGGAGATCCTCCTAAGGCGGTTAGCATTGTTTTTTCTAAGAGTGATAAAGCTTATGATGATGAGAAACAGAGTCCCTAGATGAAGAAATTCGATTCTTGTCGAACCAATCGGGGGGTTCCCACCCTACCTATCAAAGGCAAGGTGGGAATCAAGGTTGGAATCATGATAGAGATTAGCGTGATAGAGATTGTGATATATATTGGGTTTGGAGATATAAAGAGAGATATTATGATTGGTACGTACCTCCATATGATTGGGAAAATGGTAAAGAGTCAAGTTCCATTGACCCAGATAAGCTCAAGAATGAAGATACCCTTGCTCGAATTCTAATGAGTGTTGAGGGGCCTGATAAGATGGTGAGAGAAATAAAAGGTCACTTCTCACATCTAATTCAAAGCAGGACATATCACTCAGCCTCTATCAATCAACTTGAAAATCAATTGAGTCATATCTAGGCATAACTTAATGCAATACCAAAGGGTGGATTACCTAGTGACATGGTTGTCAATCCTAAAAAAGATGCTCACCTCATGGCTATTGTCACTAGGAGTGGTCGGACTCTTGGTAAAGATGTTGTTGGTCTTAGTGAAAACCCCAATAAAAAGTCTAATAAAGAACAAGCCAATGCAAAGAGAAAGCGGCTAAAAGAATCAATTGATAATGATCCAAAGCCTAATGAGACAAGTGTTGAACGGCCAATAGTAATTAAAGAAAATGTTAAAAGTGAGAAAACTCCAAAGGTGATTGATGATGATATTCAAAAAGTAGATGAAACTCCAATTGTTTCATTGCCACAAATGAAAATTCCTCCCTCATTTCCATAAAGACTCAATAATAAGGATGATGATACCATGTTCAAGAAGTTTCTTGCAAAGTTTAGCAATTTATCAGTGAATATTTCTTTGCTATAAGCCTTAAAAGAAATGCCCAGGTATGCTAAATTTATGAAGGACTTGGTTACAAAGAAGTGATTCATGGATTTTAAAATAATTGAAGTAACCCATAATTGTAGTGCTATAATGTCTAGCACAATGGTGTAAAGAAAGAAGACCCGGGTGCATTCATTATTCCTTGCACTATCGGGGTCTACAAATTTGAAAAAGCGTTGTGTGATCTTGGGGCAAGTATTAATTTGATGCCATTTGTCGTGTTTTGAAAGTTAGGCTTGGGTGTTCCTAAGCCTACCACTATGAGGCTTCTAATGGCCGATCATTCAATTAACAAGCCCGTTGATGTGTTGTATGATATTTTTGTAAAAGTTGACCATTTTATCTTTTCGGCGGACTTCATGCTTCTCAATTGTGAGGTTGATCATGAGGTCCCAATCATTCTTGGTAGACCATTCTTAGCTACCGAAAGGGCCTTAGTAGATGTGGAATGTGGGGAGATGAAATTTTGGGTAAAAATTGAAGAAGTATCCTTCAATGTGTGTAAGTCCATGAAGAAACCTATGGACTTGCAAGTTATTTTGGTTATTGACGTGGTTGATGATGAGGTCGCTAACACCACTGAAATAGATCTTGTGAATGACCCCTTGGTGGGTGTATTGTGAAACTTTGGAAGTGAGTTGGTTGAAGAATATGATGAGGTGGTTGCTTCATTAACGGGTCTTGAATCTTACACCAAGAATTCGATCAAATTGGATCTTGATTTGAAAAACCGTGAGAGTCCAGCCACTAAGCCGTCTATCATTGAACCACCTCAACTAAAACTTAAGTCATTACCATCCCATCTCCAATATGTTTTATTGGGTAAGGATAATACATTGACAATTATTGTAGTGGGTGATCTTGAACCTTGTCAAGTGGATGCCTTGAAATCAATTATGAAAAAGTTCATTCGTTCTATCGGATGGACTATCACAGACATTATAGGCATTTCTCCCAGAATTTGTTCTCATAAAATCAAGCTAAATGTTGATCATATTCCTAGTGTGGAACACCAAAGGAGACTAAATTAACCGATGTAGGAGGTGATCAAGAAGGAAATTATTAAGTGGCTTGATGTGAGAGTTGTATACCCAATTTCAAATAGCACGTAGGTGAGTCCGGTTCAATATGTTCCTAAGAAAGGCGGCATAACGGCGGTCCCAAATGAGAATAATGATCTTGTACCTATGAGCCCGGTCACGGGTTGGAGAGTGTGTATGGATTATCGCAAATTGAACTCATGGACTGAGAAAGACCACTTTCCCATGCCATTCATAGATAAATGTTGGATAGGCTAGCCGGTATAGGTTGGTATTTCTTTCTTGATGGTTACTTGGGGTACAATAAAATTTGTATCGCCCCGGAAGACCAAGAAAAGACCACTTTCATTTGTCCCTATGGCACATTTTCTTTCAAACGCATGCCCTTTGGGTTATGCGATACGCCGGCCACGTTCCAACGATGCATGTTGTCCATTTTGTCCGATATGGTAGAGGATACAATGGAGGTTTTCATGGATGACTTCTCCATGGTTGGGGATTCATTTGATTCTTGCCTCGCTCACTTAAGTAAAGTCCTTGAACGATGTGTGGAGACTAATCTTTTTTTGAATTGGGAAAAATATCATTTCATGATCAAGGAAGGCATTATTCTAGACCACAAAATTTTGAGAAAGGGCATCCAAGTAGATCAAGAAAAAGTTGAGGTGATCGCTAAGTTACCTCCACCGATCTCCGTGAAGGGTGTTAGAAGTTTTCTTGGTCATGCCAAGTTCTATCAGAGCTTTATTAAAGATTTTTCAAAGATTGCTCACCGTTTGTGTAAGTTTCTTGAAAAGAAGGCAAAATTTGAGTTTGATGGTGATTGTGTAAAAGCTTTCAATTGTCTCAAGGAACTGCTTGGGTAGGCTCCTATCATAATAGCCTCGGATTGGACATCGCCCTTTGAATTAATGTGTGATACAAGTGGTGTTGCTCTAGGTGTGGTTTTGGGCCAAAGAAAAGAGAAGTTGTTCCACCCAATTTACTATGCAAGCAAGACGTTGAATGATGCTCAACGTAACTATACGATTACGGAACAAGATTTATTAGCAGTGGTGTATGCTTTCAAAAAGTTTTGGGCCTATTTGTTGGGCACGAAAGTGGTTGTGCACAGAAACCATGCCGCTCTTCAATATCTCATGGCAAAGAAAGAGGCAAAACCTTGATTGATTAGGTGGATATTTCTCTTGCAAGAGTTTGATTTTGAAGTGAAGGATCTAAAGGGATGTGAGAATCAAGTTGCTGACCACTTTTCCCTCCATGAATCTAATCATGAGAAGTTGGGTGAGATTGATATTGATGACACCTTCCCCGATGAGCTAGTCATGTCATTTTCGGGGAGCATTACATCGTGGTATGCGGATTATGCAAACTATATTATGAGTGGTGTGCTTCTCAATGAGTTAAATCATTATCAAAAGAATAGTTCCTATTTGATATAAAAAGTATTTTTGGGATGAACCATTCTTGTTTAGGGAGTGTGTGGATGGTTTGATCCGTAGGTGTGTCATGGAGGCAGAAATGATAGATATTCTTAAGGCGTGTCACTCCTCTTCTTTCAGTGGTCATCATGGTGGGATGCAAATGGCCGCTAAGGTTCTTTAAAGTGGATACTATTGTCCTAACCTTAATAGATATGCTTATGAGTTGGTCAAAACGTATCCTTAATGTCAAATACAAGGTGGTGTTTTGAGGAAGCATGAGATACCTCTTAAGCCCAATTTCGAGGTTGAACTATTTGATGTGTATAGGATTGACTTCATGGGTCCCTTTGTGAGCTTATATGGTAATAAATATATCTTGGTAGCCGTCGATTATGTCTCAAAGTGGGTGGAATTCATTGCTTTACCGAACAACGAAGGAAAGAGTGTTATTTTTTTCTTGAAGAAGTATATCTTCACAAGGTTTGGGACTTTAAGGGCAATTATTAGTGATGGCGGCTCTCATTTTTTTAATCGGGTCTTCGGTGCTTTTCTTGATAAGTATGGTGTGAAGCATAATGTTGCTACTCCTTATCATCCCCAAACTAGTGGCCAAGTTGAAGTTTCAAATTGTGAAATCAAGTCCATCCTTGAAAAAAATGTGAATTTTGGTCGTACGAATTGGGCAAGGCAACTCAATGATGCTATTTGGGCATATAGAACGGCCTATAAAACTCCTATTAGTATGTCCCCCTACCAATTGGTGTTTGGGAAGGCTTGTCACTTACCCGTTGAGTTAGAACGTAAGGCTTTATGGGTTTTAAAGAAGTTGAATATGGATTGGGAGGACGCTTCAAAATCGAGAGTGAATAAACTTCATGAGTTGGACGAGTTTTGACTCAAAGCATATTAAAGCTTCGTGTTGTACAAAGATAAGATGAAGAAGTGGAATGATGCCAAAATCCTAAAGCGAGAGTTTCATATGGGTGATGATGTCCTCCTCTTCAATTCAAGGTTGAAACTTTTCACGGGAAAGCTTAGATCGAAGTGGTCGGGCCCATTCGTGATCTCAAATGTTTACCCAAGTGGAGCTATTGAGTTGGAAGATTACGAGAAGAAGAAATTTGTGGTGAATGGCCAACGATTGAAGCACTATTATGTGGGTGGACCCGGAGTGACTAAGGTTGAGTCATTTTGCTTCAAAGATCCAAAATGATGAGTAAATGATGTCATGCCATGACTATAACTATGACGCTTCTTGGGAGGCAACCCAAGATTTATTTTTGATGTTTTTAAGGTTTTTGATATTAATTTTAGCTTAGTTTTGATTGATGCAGGTAATATAGCGAAATCAGGGTGCGAGAAGTAGGTCCAGAAGCTCAAAACCAAGCCCTGGACAAAGAATTTAACACAAATTCGGGCACTAAGCTGTAGCGACCTGACCTGCTTGTGTAGGCCAGCCGCAGGTGATAAGCATTTAGGGCGTAGATAGCCTTTTTTTAGGACTGAAATCATAGCAGCTACACTGCTTGATGCTGCGCTGGACTTGCTGCAGCAGTCCAGTCGCATATCAAGTGCATTTGGAACGCAGGAGGCAGCCAAAAATATAGGTAAACTGCTTGGACCTGCGCTGGACATGCTGAAGCAGTCCAGACGCAGGTTAGTCACTTCTTGGACGCACAGGAAACTTCTACATACTGCCTTAAGGTGCACTGGAACTGCTTAAGAAGTACAGCCGCGTATTGAAAACATATGGGACACAGGTTCTTTAAACAAAATGTGAAGCTACTTAATGGGTTAGATTTTATGGGGCTGACCCAACCCGGTCAGTCCAAAATCATTTTAAACACTTAAAAGGATCCAAAACCAGTAAAAAACTGAACATTCTCTCTTTCTTTCATCTCACACTATCTTCCAACGACTCTTTTCTCTTAACCTTCATATTCTCTCCTTCTTTACCAATAATTGAACTAAGAAAAGGTGAGATCATTTCTTTGGACTTTGTGCTTCAATTTTTCTCCTCTCTTAAATCAAGAAAGGTATGCTCTCTCACGACTTCACTTTTGAATTCTCTCAAAGATGGACATAGTGCTTTATCGCTTATGATAATTTGTCACTTGAATTAGGTTCTTGTAAGCTTATTGGGATGATTAACACTTGTTGGAATAATTATATTGGCATGGGTGTCTTGTTTCACTTGCTTATTTAATGATGCTCTTTTAAATGAAGTTAGTGCCTCATGTGTCAAAACGTCCATTAAGCCTTTCTTGCTTATTTTGTGTGGTGGGTGGCTCAAGTACAATAATATGAACACCTTGAATATGTTTGGAGATGATTTGGTGAGATGAGCTTTCTCTTTTGTGCTCTTATTCCCTTTCTCCAAGTTCTTGGTTGGCATGCCCATTGTGTGTTTGTTGAAATGATAATGAGAAATAAATATGTTGTATGCGTGTGATGGCCAATGTGACTTTCCTTAGGGCATGATGTGGTCATTTTTTTTGCATCGTTTGGAGTCCAATTGAACCTAATAATGAAATAGTTGGTAGTCATTGGTTGATGGAGATTGTTGTGAAATATGGCATCCATGGTTATTGTTAGTCACTAAGCCTAACCGAAAAACATGAATGTTTGTATTCCCCTATGATAGATTGGATAACATCATTCCAAAGGGTATTGGTCATTCTTGTTTCCATTGGAGGTCATGGATGCCCTATGAGCTAGTTTTGACAAATGTGAAGAATGTGATACAATGTCATGCCTAAATGATTAAGTATTGTAATAAATGAAACCCATGAACTCTAGTGATGAGTTACCTTGCATTCTATTTTCTTTTCTTGTCTTTTATTTCTTTCTCAACTTGCAAAATTCCAAAAACATGCTTTACCTTTTGTATTTTGTTTTGGTTTTGTTTTGTTTCTTTCTCATAGGTATGTCTCCAAGGAAAAACTTTCCACGAGAAACTAGAATGGGTAATGCCTCAGATAAAGGCAAGGCAAAAGCTACGTTCGGAAGGGTTAAAGCGCCAGTCTCCAAAGATACTCCGAAAGTACCAAATGTCCAAGCTATCAATGATCGTACACGGGAGGTAGTAAAGGAAGCGGATCAAATTCGGTTTGGTGTAGAAAGTGTGAAGGAGTTATATGATGAGTAGGTAACCACTCGGGGGTTCAATCCCGAGAAGATCTTTAGCATGAAGGGAGTGGACAACCATTTCCCCGAAATTATTGCTGAAATTGAAGAATGGGGTTGGGAACTCTTCACAGATATGACGCCCTCTTCTCACCCATTATGCTATTTCCCAGTGATTGTTCGGGAGTTCTATGCTTCCTATGTTGTTAGGGACAATGAAAA
This sequence comes from Capsicum annuum, assembly GCF_002878395.1. Taxonomy (NCBI): domain Eukaryota; kingdom Viridiplantae; phylum Streptophyta; class Magnoliopsida; order Solanales; family Solanaceae; genus Capsicum; species Capsicum annuum. The sequence continues at coordinate 71,650,557 of NC_061120.1, read as the reverse complement.
AAAATACAAAATGACAATTTCCACACAACCTTGCCTCGAGAGTGTATTGGTTCGAGGAGTGGAAGTCCCTTGCACGGCCTCAAAGATCAAGGAGATCTATTTTACTTGCAACTTAGATTCCTCGATGCAGTGCAAGAGGTTGATATTTGGCGGACGTCAAAGTTATCCATGGCTTGCTAGGGTGATTGCTAAGGGTCTTCCTCCATAGGCTAATAGTGTGGGTCAAATCAAGAGGACAGATCTTTCAGTTCAAGTGAAACATTGGCTTGGATTTGTGGGTAACCGTCTACTTCCCTCTAGAAATGAGAAAAACATCGAGGTTGATAATGCATCATTGTCGGGTGCATCATGGATAAAATTGCTATCAATTCGGGATAGTTGATAGCGGAGATGATTAAGTTTAAGGCAAAGCAACTGGGTACTTTATTGCCCTTTTCAGCACTTATATCCATGCTTTGTCTTAAGTTCAATGTCCCGCTATTCTCTAAGATTGATCATCGGGTTATATGCACCAAAGTCATTAACATCACACAATGTAAGGATGAGGATAACCCTACGGGCTTAAAAAGAAAAGCTTTAGTTTTGGTAAACTCGGGTGCGGAAGGATTCTCGAGCTCAGAGGGGGTGGAATTTCTCTAGATTCTACACTGAATGCTGAAACCCATCAGGATTTTTCCAATACTCCTCCATCATCAAGCACTGCACCACCACCTCAGTTGGAGGGTGTGTATGGACTACCGAAAGCTAAATTCATGGACACTGAAAGATCACTTTCCAATTCCATTCATGGATCAGATGCTTGATCAATTTGTAGGCAGAGGCTGGTACTGTTTCTTAGATGGGTATTTCGGGTATAATCAGATCTCTATTGCTCCTAAGGATTAGGAAAAAACGACGTTCACGTGCTCATATAGCATATTTGCTTTTAAAAGGATGCCCATATTTGCTTTTAAAAGGATGCCCTTTGGATTATGTAATGCACCGGCTACATTCCAGAGGTGCATGACTTTTCATGGTTGCAAACTTGAAGAGTAAGCCCTAGACCACCATTTGTCTGAGAGGAAAGTGTTTGTGGGGAAAAGAAAGTGTTTACATGAATTCTAAGGGCCTTAACCTTTAGAGTAATAGCTAATGCCCTAATAGTATTAGCTTACATGAGAACTAGGTTGAAATAATAAGGCATCCTATGAGTTTGAGAGAATTATAGGATAATCTATCCATTTAGGTTGAGAAACTAATGGATATAAAATAGGATTTAACCTTTCTTGCAATAGAATTTGTTAAGTGGAACTCAAATAATTCACAACCTAAATGATGATGGCATTTTGGTGATCATAACCCTAGTTTGATTAATCTCATAAAGTTACAAAATACAGAGAAAATCATTAGTTGAACGAATCTTGTTACAATTTATCATTTTACAAATTAAAGAGAAACCAAACCCCTATTTTGGTTAAGAAAATCTGATCAATGGTCTAATAACAATTACGACACTTAGTGAGCACAGTATTCCTTGTGGGATTCGACACCCAACCGAGTTGGGTTCTATATTTGACAGCGGCCGCTTACACTTTCTACTGAGAGTTGTAATTTAGATGTATCAAATTTTGGTGCCGTTGCCGAGGAATACGATTGTCAACTAAGTTTGTGATAATTAATAGACCCTTTGGTCAAAGATTCTCAAACTTCATGTTTTGTTTGTTGTTTTTGTTTTGAACAGGCTGACTTTTGTGCATGGCAAATACACGGAGATCAGGTCAACCATTATTACCTATAAATCCTAAACCACATCTCATTGGCAGAATGGATACGCAATGAGACCCTGAAAGAATAACTGCTTAACAGGAGTAGGCTAGGTTAGCTACATTGGCAGCTGCGCAAGTAAATCAGCAAAAAACTGATAACCCAGGTCGGGTACCAAATTCGAATGATAAAGATCTGGGTGATGATGAGCTATTAAATCCAAGGCGTGCAGATGATTTGGCTGCACTTGTCAACGGAGATCGCCATGCTAGAATAAGACCCGAATGCAGAGCTGTACAGTTTTCTTTTGATGATGATGATGATGAACTAGATGGGGCTGGTGCCACAGGGGCTATTATTCCTCTGCCTTTAGCACCTGGAGCCAAGTTCAACATTATTAGCACTATGATCCAGCTGCTACAACTCAAAGGGTTATTTGGTGGACTTGCAGGCGACGATCTGAATATGAATCTAATTAATTTTATCTTAATATGCAAGTCGTTTGACAATCCAAGGGTTGGTCAAAATGCAATTTGTCTGCGCCTATTTCCATTGTCTCTATCTGGAGAGGCAACTCTATGGCTGAATGGGCTAACTCCCGACTCTATCACCAATTAGAGGAAATTGAAAGAAGCTTTCTTAGAAAGATTCTTTCCCCCGTCCAAGAGAGCACAATTGAGAGATGAGATAAGTAATTTTAGACAGCTTTCAACTGAGGGTTTCCATGAGACTTAGGAGAGGTTCAAGAAGAAGCTTATGTGGTGCCCAAATCATCAGATGACAAATGTCTATTTGATGGAGATATTATATAGAGCCTTGAATTTGGTGACCAAGCCAGTGGTAGATAATGCTGCGGGAGGGTCATTCATGGATCTCACCTTTATTGAGGCATCTGAGATACTAGATCATATGACAAAGCAGAGTAGAACTTAGCATACCAAGGATTCTGAGGTAACAAGCTCTACTATATCTATTAGTATGACTGCAGAACAGAGGCGAAGGGAAGAGGAACGTGACCAACATATGGCTCATATGAAAACGCAGATGGACCTTCTCACTAAGTATCTATTATCAGGGAAGACAGAGAAGGTTAAAGCTATTGTATCATAGGGAAGATCTAACTCTAATTTCGAAGAGGAAGCGAATTACTTAAACAATCAGGGGATTTCCGAGGCAGTAGCCAAGGAAACCAAGGTCGGAACTATTTTAAAAAATCTTGATATAAGGACCGAGACCAAGGGAATTGGAAGAATAAGAATGACAGGAGCGGTTTTTATGTCCTTCCTGGAAATCGTGAAGCTGCTGTATCTAGCTCTGGGAAGATGTCCATGGAGGACATGATGGCCAAGCTGTTGAAAGGGGTGGAGGCAACCAACACAGGAGTAGCTGAGGTAAAAAATGATTTGTCCTTAATAAATCAATTGGTTGACTCGTATTCCACTTCAATAAAATAGTTGGAACAACAAATGAGTCAACTATCGGTGACATTCAATCAAAGAAAAGCTGGCATTTTACCAAGTGACACTGTGTAAAATCCAAGAAAAGATGGATCATGTTTGGCCATTACTACCAGGAGTGGTAAGGTGTTGGAAAATCCATCCAAGGGTAAGTCTGTGATAGATAGTATGGAGGAGAATGTTGTTGAAGTAGATTATGATGATTCTATACATGTTGAAAATTAGGATGAGGTCATTCACGCTACTACACCTAGCTGTCAACATTCTTAAAAGATTGATAATGGGAAGCACAATGAAAAGGAAGTGGTGGAGAAAACTCTTCCAAAACCACCACCCCTTTTTCCTCAGAGATTGAAGAAGAAGGCCAATGAAACTAAGTTCATCAAATTCATGACCATGCTGAAGCAGCTGACTATAAATGTTCCTTTGGTGGAGGCACTAGAGCATATGCTAGGGTATGCCAAATTCATGAAGGACCTTATGTTAAAGAAAAGGGCAGCAAGCTATGAACCAACAGATAATTTCCATCACTGCAGTGCGATTCCCACAAGGTCCTTAGTACAGAAGAAGGCAGATCTGGGTGCTTTCACTATTCCTTGCACAATTGGGTCTTTGAATTTTGCCAAGGCCTTATGTGATCTCGGGGCTAGCATGAATTTGATGTCGCTAACTATTTATAAATAGTTAGGGTTGGGAAATCCTACACCAACCAACATGCAGCTTGTAATAGCAGATAGGTCGGTAAAATAGCCTGTTAGGGTTCTATATGATGTGTTAGTGAAGGTGGCTACCTTCATTTTTCCTGAAGATTTTGTTATTTTGGATTAGGAGGTGGACTTTGAGGTGCCCATAATCTTGGGTCAACCTTTCCTCGTAACTGGAAGTGTACTTGTTGATCTGTGAGCAAATGAGCTTTTATTCCGGATGAACGATCAAGTGGTGCATTTCAATGTATGCAAATCAATGAAGCAACACAAAGAAATGAATATGTTCTCTATAGTTGATATTTATTATGAGGAAGAGTTGGAATTATCTTTGGAGGAGCAGTTTACTGTTGATCTATTGGATGTTGTTCTCATGAACTTTGATTGTGAGGATATTGATGAGTACGAAGAAACTGTCTGTGGTTTCATAGGAATGGGGTCATATTCTTATGCCTCCAAGAAGCTGGATCTTGACCTTAAGAATCAACCTTCACCACCGGCGAAGCTATCCATTGAAGAGCCACCAATGTTAGATTTGAAGGAGCCACCTAGTCATCTGAGGTATGTGTTCTTGGGTAGTGGAAATACGTTGCCAGTTATTATTGTTGTTGATCTCAATGAACAACAGGTGGAAGCTCTCATCTCTGTTCTTAAGAGATACAAGAGAGCTATTAGTTCGACTATTACAGATATTATTGGTATTCCTCCTGGCATATGTATGTACAAGATTCAGTTAGAGGAAGATTGTGTACCCACTATTGAGCATTAGCATTGCCTAAATCCACCTATGCAAGAGGTGCTAAAGAAAAAAATCATCAAGTGGCTAGATACAGGGGTGGTGTACCTAATCTCAGACAGTAAATGGGTGAGCCCTATACAGTGTGTGCCCAAGAAAGGGGGCATGACGGTAGTGGCCAACGAGAAGAACGAGCTAATTCCACTCAGGCCTATCATAGGTTGGAGGGTGTGTATGGACTACCGAAATCTAAATTCATGGACACTAAAAGATCACTTTCCAATGCCATTCATGGATCAGATACTTGATCAATTTGTAGGCAGAGGTTGGTACTGTTTCTTGGATGGGTATTTCGGGTATAATCAGATCTCTATTGCTCCTAAGGATTAGGAAAAAATGACGTTCACGTGCTCATATGGCATATTTTCTTTTAAAAGGATGCCCATATTTGCTTTTAAAAGGATGCCCTTTGGATTATGTAATGCATCGGCTACATTCCAGAGGTGCATGATATCGATTTTCTCTGATATGGTTGAAGACACCTTGGAGGTGTTTATGGATAATTTTTCAGTGGTTGGAGATTTCTTTGACTTATGCTTGCTGAATCTAAGCCAAGCATTACAGCGGTGTGAGAGTTTAACCTGGTCCTTAACTGGGAAAAATACACTTCACGGTGAAAGAGGGCACTATTCTCGGTCATAAAATTTCTGCGAAAGGTATTGAGGTGGATAAGGCCAAAGTAGAGGTTATCGAGAAACTACCTCCCCCCATCTCTGTAAAAGGGGTGTGTAGCTTTCTTGGACATACAGGATTCTATCACAGATTTATAAAGGATTTCTTGAAGGTTGCAAACCCATTTTTCAAACTTTTTGAAAAAGAGGACAAGTTCTCTTTTGATGATGACTGAAGGTAGGCGTTTGAATGCATTAAGGTAAAGTTAGTGGAGGCTCCAGTTATTATTTCTCCGCCGACTGGACAAAGCCGTTTGAACTAATGTGCGATGCTAGCGGGGTGGCGCTTGGAGCTGTGTTGGGTCAAAAAAAGGATAAGTTGTTTCATCCAATTTACTATGCCAACAAAGCCCTGAATGGGGCTTAAAAGAACTACACTGTCACTGAACAAGAACTTCTGGCTGTGGTTTATGCCTTTGAGAAATTCAGGGCGTATTTGCTAGGTACTAAGGAGGTGTTCCACATGAATCATGCATCTCTGAGGTACTTAATAGCTAAGAAAGATGCGAAGCCAAGATTGATCCGATGGGTATTGTTGCTTTAAGAATTTAACTTTGAGGTAAAGGATCGTAAGGGTGCGAAAATCAGGTGGCTGATCACTTATCCAGACTTGAATACGAAGAAGCAATCAAGGACAAATTAGATATTGATTATTCCTTTCCAGATGAGAAGATACTAACTGCTAAGTTTGACCAAATTTTGTGGTATACTGATTTCAAAAACTACGTGGTAAGTGAGGTGATGCCAGAGAATTTTTCCTTTCATTAAAGGAAAAAGTTCCTTCATGATGTTACCTAGTATTTCTGGGATAAGCCCTATCATTTTCGGAGATGTACAGATGGTGTTATTAGGCGCTGTGTACCAGATGTGGAGATGCTGAATATTTTGGACGCATGCCATGCTTGACCTGTTGGTGGTCACCATGCAGGCGACCGCACTGCTCAGAAAGTACTGTAGAGTGGCTACTATTGGCCCATACTATTTAGAGATGCATATGAGCTCGTTCGTAGATGTGATCAATGTCAGAGACAAGGATCAATCTCCACACGTCATGAGATGCCAATGTCCAAGATGATGGAAGTAGAGTTTTTTGATGTATGGGGCATTGACTTCATAGGCCCATTTTTAATCTTGTATGGGTTAAAATACATCCTAGTAGCTGTATACTATGTATCGAAATGGGTTGAAGCTGTGGCGTTGGTTGACAATGAAGGAAAAATAGTTATGGCATTCTTAAAAAAGAGCAGATTCTCCCGCTTTAGAGTACCAAGAACAATCATAAGTGATGGGGGATCCCATTTCTGCAATAAAGTCTTTAGGGCTGTGCTAGCGAAGTACGGAGTAAAACAACACCGTGTAGCAACTCCTTACCACCCACAAACTAGTGGGCAAGTGGAGGTGTTGAATCACGACATCAAGTCCATTCTCGCCAAAATGGTGAATGCCATTAGACAAGATTGGTCTCGAAAGCTTGATGACGCCTTGTGGACGTATCGAACTGCTTTTAAGACACCAATTAGCATGTCACCATATCAGCTAGTTTATGGGAAGGCATGTCATTTGCCAACTGAGTTGGAACATAAGGCCTTGTGGGCTCTAAAAAGGTTGAATATGCATTAAAAGGAAGCAGCTAATCTAAGATTGGAGCAGATTAATGAGATGGACGAATTTCATCTCAAACCCTATGAAAGAGCTGACTTGTACAAAGAAAGGATGAAGAAATACCATGACCAAAGGATTACACAGAGAGAATTTACGAAAGGTGGTTTGGTCCTTCTTTTTAACTCCAACCTGAAGCTATTTTTGGGTAAGTTGAGGTCTAAATGGTCGAGCCCATTTAAAATTAGCCAAGTCTACTCATCTAGAGTAGTCGAGCTTGAAAATGAAGATGGTAGTGTCTTCAAAGTGAACGGGCAAAGAATCAAACTTTATATTGGTCCAAAAGACCTAATAAAAAGCGTTGATGTCTTTTACCTCGATGAAGTCTGAGTATTCGAGATACCTAAGTCGTGTCGCGACGTTAAATCAGGCACTAGTGGGAGACAACCCACAATATATTGTTGTAACCATAAGTAGAGTCTATTTTATGTTTTTGGGAAATTTTGATATGTTTATGAAGTGTGCAGGACCAGAAGTACTGTAAAGAGGAAAATTAGGCGCTTTTAAACTACTGGAAAGTTGCGACGGTACACTTGACGGCCTACCAAACTACTGATGGACTGCCACACTCAATCGTCATAAAAAGAAAGGAAAATACATTTACTGGATAGGGCATGACGGCATAAGTGGCGGACTTTTAAGTATATGGTGGACCGTCAAAGAAGCCGTCAGAAGCAAGACTGCTAACCTACACTCTGGTAAGTAGTGAAGGCTAATTCGATGGATCGTCATGACTGTGGTTGACCATCCTATTAACTGTCACACCAAGATAGAAACTCATCGACTCAGCTGAGGAGTGACGTTCCCAGTGGTGGTCCGTCACACTTATGACGGACCGTCAATTCGACTGTCACTTTAACCCTAATACTAAATCGGGTTGGATTAAATTGGGACTCTTTATAAGTACTCTGTATTTGACCCGGAATGAGATTTTAAGAATAAAATTGAGCGGGTACACTCATTGTAACCATTCCATTACCATTGATTTTTCCACTTCTCCAAGATTCAAAGAACCTGAACTGAGTTATCCTATCTGAGACTCCTCCACTCCTCCATAACTTTTCTATTTAAGCTAGGTAATTCTTTCCCCACCCCCATCACAAACTAAAGAGTAACAGAAGTGATAGAAGTTGCAAGTAGTTCAGTCTCTGAAGTCTCAAGCAAGTAGAATACTGCAACATCAAGGTATGAGCATTTATTTCTCTTCTCTTGTTCATTTGAAAAGTAAGGGCATGGATTGATTCATGATTTGGTCTGATGGTGTTGAGTTGAATAATTTATTCTTAAGTTTGATTTAGTGGATGAAGTCTTGCTTAAAATGTGGTTTTAATGCGGTTGCTCAAACTAAAAATTGATTTGATCTTAAGCTACGCTGAAAATTAGTCGAACCCATAAATATGCCTGAGGACGAAGGTCTGATGGTTAACATGGAAGACCATCAACTTTGTGAAGGACCACCAAGTTGAACATCCAAAAGGTCAAAGACAATGAGTTTCTGGATTGTATTTGATGGTCAGACTGGTGGACCGTCAAGTTTTCAATGGACCACCAAGTCGACCGTCCCAAAAGTCAAAAAAAATGAAACATACTAGATAAAGATGACAGTGGATCTGACAGACCGTCCCACCACTGGTGGACCGTCAAATCTCCCATCAGGCCTCACTGTGAACTATTTTTTTCTTTGTTTTACCTTGCACTGATTTCTTAATCCATTTTCAGGTGACATGGCTCCTAAAAATACACAAACCAAGGGAGAAAAATATCAGCAAGGTAGAAACACATTCACACCGGCCTATAACACCAGGCAAACAGAAAGAGAATCCATCATAATCCCCCAGTCTGAGGAGGGGAGTGACAATAACATTAGTTTCATCGATTCAAGCCCAGATGAAGTGACAGTTGCTTCAACTCAACCATCACCTATAGAAGGTGAAACTGAAGCGGCTAATGTGGAGAACCAAGGAGAAGTTCCTGAACCTGAAGCTGAAAACGTGATCTGATGGAAGGATCCCCAAGTACGAGATGCTATTAGGTGGAAAATTGAGGGAGCACAAAAAAAGTTATATGATAGGTTGCATCCTACTGCTCGAGGGATTCGGAGATTATTCTCTGAAGAACATCAGATTATAGCCACGGAGCTTCATGAATATCCAAAACTGGAACACCAATTTAATGATTATGGATTGGCATGGATGAGCACGCTACCAGGGGAGTACCAACCAAACTGGGTAAGGGAATTCTTTGCAAATTATATTTATCTGGTAAAAGCTGAATGTTCGAAGGGGACTCTGATTTCGAATAAACTAAACAGGGAGTCTGTTCCAGTCTGAGGAGTTATTGATGATATCTCGGCCCAAACTATTAACAGAATGTTGTTTGGTCCAACATTCAAAGCTCCACCTGCTGTCCTTGATTTTGAATATAGAATGAGAAATGCTTCTAGCCAGAGATGTTGGGCAGCATCGTTGATTACTGATGATGGAAATCTATCCTGGGAAACTAACCCCAAAGAACGCATTGCAAAATTCATACTTAGTTTCAAGGCTAAGTTCTGGTGGGCTGTTGTTCGATTGAGGTTAATACCAACTAAAGAAGATGGAAACCTGGATAATCATAAGGCCATGACGGTAGCCAGTTTGGTTTCAGGTTTGTACATTAATTTCAGCCAGCCAATTGCAGATGAGATATTTGTGACGGTACATAAGCAAACTACTTCCATACCTTTCCCATGTTTGATTACTGCATTGTGCAAACAAGCTGGTGTGCTGCTGATTTGAGGTATTTATAATGAAGTTTCAGCCACTCATAAATAGGACATTAAGAAGTCCAACGATGAGTCAAAGTTTGACATTCAAGTGAACAAGCCTCCAGCACATCAGTCTTAGTCTGCACTAGTTCCCGAAGCCCCAAAAATGCCTGAAGGTATGCCTTTACCCATTACCACATATGTGTCTCCTGATTATGTGCCCCAGGGTATGTTTGTATGATCAGATTCTACGCAGTTTGCTAGTGGAGCAGATTTTACGGAATACAGATTCAACTCGATAAATTTTGTCAAAATTGTAAAGAATCAAAAGAGGTTCCAAAAGCAGTTAGAAAAGTGGGCTGGAGATTTCAAACCTTTTGTGGATGAAATCATGGCCGAAGCAGTCAGGCCATTTCAAACTATTCAAGTCAGGATGGATAATATGGAAGTTCGCATCAACAAAAGGCTAGATTCACTATCTCTTCCTGATCTTGCCAAGCTCATGGCTGAATTTGAGCAGACAAAGGCTGACATAGTTGAGTTAAAGAAGAAACAATCACAATCGCCTGCATTTGATCTGACTCTGGCAGTAAGTGATGATGATAAGGGTATTCTGGATTTGATGAGTAGACCAGTCAAGGATAAAGGCAAACAACAAATAGATGAACAAGCAGCAAAGAAAGAAGAAAAAAGAAGAAAGAGAAAAGCAATGTCATCTAAGGAGTTAGACCAGCACAACCTGAGGAGAGCTGTGAAGAAATTAAAGAAGGAAGCTGAAAGGAAGTAAAGAGAACAGAAAAATAAAGCGGCAGGAGTTTCTACTAGTGCTTCCCTAGAAAGGGGCAAAGTGTAGGTTCAATTCGGGAAACCATCCCTCAAAATATCGAGGGTGAAGTTGTGAGTGCTCCTACCACCATAGGGGCTAATATTTTGCAGGGTAAGGATAATGGAGACTCACCACATTTGATAGATGCCTCAGAGAAGTGAGAGGCCATGTAAATATCCCATTTCTCATGTATGGTAATTTATTGCTTTGAGGAAAATGCATAGTCTTTTGTGTGGGGATGGGGGTATTTATACCATGGTCGGATGTTGTTGCCGATATTCTAAATCCAATCATGTGCTATCTAGTAGAAGCGGTATGTCTAGTTTGTTTTTATTTTTGCATTTAAATTCTGCAAAGCGTAATGTAAATACAAGTGTTTAATCTATAAATTGGTTCTATTTCAGCACTTAGTTGTAAACATTGAGAATAAATGATGTTGGCATAAGACATTGAACATGTGTCTGTAATTATTTTCTTTTATAGTTAAGCATGTGCAAATAACCATCAGTAATTCTATATTCAGCATTGGTCTATAAAAAAGTGCATGAATCATGTAATGAACATTCGGAGAATTGTAAAGGATGTTTAACTTCGATGCCTATAGGTGTGAGGATTTACTTGCAGTTCTTTCATAGGATAAGACCTAAAACTTGCCCGAGCCATGGATATAGTCTTTTAGTGGAGTCATTAAGATAGGATAATAGGCCTCCTTAAAGTTCTAAACCTTCTAACTTAAAAAAGCAACCCGGCCGGAAAGATTATTCTTGTTTGAACCCATCTTGTACCTCTAAGAATTGGTTTAACCTCCTGCCCCTATCAGTAACTCTCTATAGGACTTTAACATCCAGCTCTGAATTTAGCCAAACGCTAACATTGTATATTTTAACTTAGACGAAGCATCTAAGTTGAGAGTGGCTAATGTTAACAAAAAAAATAAAAGACCTCAATGGAGTGTGAGCTATAACCCAATTAGAAATAATTGGTCACTGCCTACATCAGCATAAGTTGAGGATGACTGGTTTATCTATTAAAAAAAATGACAAAAGTAGTAGATTGAGGGTGAAAATATGCTAAGGCAAGGAGAGTTAAGTTTCAATGAGTCACTTCACCCGAAAACATACCCCACCTAATCTTAAACCTTGTTTTAAGCCTTAAAAAGACATGTTTGATCCTAGTGAGTCAATCGTGAGGATGTGTCGTCGTATGGCCAGGGCAAGCCTATGGGTACTTAGGCTATGTTTGAATTTTTTTTGTCAGTGTGAGAGCTGGACAGTGTCCACATCATATAATGAGTGGTGGACTTCTTTGTTGTGAGGGAAATCGAAGTTTTACTGAATTTGCTTTCATCTGTGGGATGTAACATTCGTGCTTGTGTGCTGAATTATAAGAAAATGTTGGGTGTGGATTCTGTTGTGTTAAATACATGAGATTAAGCTTATGAGTGAATGTTTGCATAAGAGAATGTTTCAATAGTTGGTTGCCTGTCATTTTATTATTCATGTGTGCAAGTTGGTGTTGAGTTGCTTGAGGACAAGCAATGATCTTAAGTTGAGGGTGTTGATGTTCCAGTGTTTTACGAAACATTTAGCATTATTTTCTTAGGAAAATTGTATGTTTTCAAGCAACCAAAGTGATATTTAATGAAGGTTTTTTGTGTTTTAGTGAAAGGAGATAACCACAGAAGAAAACTGGAAAAAGTAGCAGAAAAAGGGAATTGACGGTCAAAATGATGAACCGTCGACATGGGACGGACCACCATATTAACCGTCATCTCTTATCCAGAAGTTGCCTTCTAAAAGGACTCCGTAATGGTAAAGATGGTAGACTGTTAGTCCTTTGACGGACCACCAGGTGTACCACCAGTTTTTATCCAGAAGTTACCTTCCAAAAGGACTCCACAACGGTAAAGATGGCGGATCATTAGTCCATCGATGGACCGACAGGTGTACCGTTAGATATTATCCAGAAAACTGTCATTCTGATGAATGGAGTGATGGGAAAGATGGTGGACCGTCAGATCTTTGACGGTCCATCATATGGACGGTCAAATAGGATGCAGTTTTTCTATTTTTAAATTTTAAATTCTTTTTTTAGCTGGTACATATAACTACCAACTTTTAGGGTTAAGAACACATCTTTTACCTTTTACAAGTTTTCTTTTCATCTATTGAACTTCTTGGTATCCAAGTACTTTGGGGAATTTTAGTATCAAATAAATGATCATTGAAGATTCAAGAACTGATTCTTGGGATTCTTTGTAAGTAGACATTCCATTTATTTATGAATAATACAAGAATGAATTCTTTATCTTCTATGGAGTGTTGTGTCTAAATCTCATAACTAGGGTTATGGGATCCTTAATGTGAAATGCACCTATTGGTTGGGAATCAATTTGAGTTCTATAATTGAATAACATTTCATAAACCTTTCTTTAATTTCATGACTTTTCTTGGTTGCAAACTTGAAGAGTAAGCCCTAGAACACCACTTGTCTGAGAGGAAAGTGTTTGTAGGGAAAAGAAAGTGTTTACATGAATTCTAAGGGCCTTAACCTTTAGAGTAATAGCTAATGCCCTAATAGGATTAGCTTACATGAGAACTAGGTTGAATAATAAGGCATCCTATGAGTTTGAGAGAATTATAGGATAATCTATCCATTTAGGTTGAGAAACTAATGGATATTAACTAGTATTTAACCTTTCTTGCAATTTAATTTGTTAAGTGGAACTCATAAATAATTCACAACCCAAATGATGCTGGAATTTTGGTGATCATAATCCTAGTTTGATTAATCTCATAAAGTTACAAAATATGGAGAAAATCATTAGTTGAACGAATCTTGTTACAATTCATCATTTTACAAATTAAAGAGAAACCAAACCCCCATTTTGGTTAAGAAACTCTGATCAACAGTTTAATAATAATTACGACACTTAGTGAGCACAGTATTCCTTGTGGCATTCAACACCCAACTGAGTTGGGTTCTATATTTGACAGTGACCGCTTACACTTTCTACTGAGAGCTGTAAGTTGGGCGTATTAGCTTGTTGATGCTCCTGAGTTGTCATGGGAACAGTTTGTTTATGCCTTTTTGGAGAAATCTATGCCTTTCAGTCTGAGAGATCGTATGCGGGATTAGTTTGATTATTTGGAGTAGGGATCCATGACAGTTGTTGAGTATGAGGCATGTTTTGATGTCCTATCTAGATATTCCTTTGATAGTATTTCACCAAGTTTGAGTAGATACGAAGTTTGTAAAGGGTTTGGATGTCTCTCTTTAGTTGTCTACTTCTCTGATGATTGTGATTTGGGATTCTTTTTAGAGTATTGTGGATCATGCTAAGATGATAGAGGGTATTCTTAGTGCATCTCAGGAAGGCGCCAAGAGAATGCGTTGTTTTTGAAAGTTCAGGGGTCATACCTCTTGAGGTAGAGATTTTAGAGGTTCTTATAGATATCATGGTAGGCCAGTGTAGGTGACTTTATAGATTTCAACTTGTGGATCTTCTAGTTCAACAGTTCAGGGTGGCCATTTTGGCTCAGTTTTGCTTTCTCTTGTTAAGACTGGTCATAGAGTTTGCTATGTGTGTGAGGAGATTGGCCATGTAAACAAGGACTATTCTTGTCGTGTGTTTAGAGCAACTCATATTTCAGCAGTAAGAGGTAGGGGTTTTACCAAAATATGCAATAGGTAGAGATGTTAGGGCCCATGTTGATGGTCGTGGGGCTACTCAACCAGTTAGTTGTCGTGGATAGTGTTATGCTATACTAGCCAGACCTAAGGTAGAGAATTTTGATATTTTAATTATAGGTATCATCCCCATTTGTTTCAGACCTACATCTGTATTATTTAATCCCGGATCAACTTTCATCTGTGTATTTTGCTTTGGGTTTTGATTCAGTTACTGAGCCTCTTTCCATGCCTATTTGTTTATCTACTTCGGTAGGTGATTCTTTAGTAGTGGATCGGGTGCATCAATCTTGTGTTGTGACTTTTGCTGTGCGTGAGAATTTGATAGACTTTCTTGTATTAGACATGGTCAATTTTGATGCTATTTTGGGTATGGATTGGTTGTCTCCTTCTCATACCGTCCTAAATTATTATGCCAAGACTATGACTTTAGCTTCATCATGTCTGCCAAGGATATCTTAGAAAGGCACACTTCATTTGGGTCCTAAGAGAATTATATCTTATGTTCAGGCTCGTAATTGGTTGAGAGGGGATGTTTATATTACTTGGACCATATTCATGACACCAGTGTTATTTTTCCTCCTTCCTTGAATTTTTTTTGTGTCGTCCGTGAGTTTATGTATGTGTTCCCTACGGACTTACCTAGTATGTCTTCGGATCGAGATATTGATTTTATTATTGATGTTAAGTCGGGCACCAAGCCCATTTTTATTCTTTCTTATAAGATGGCCCAGCAGACCTGAAGGAACTGAAGGATCAGTTGTAGGAGTTATTGGATAAGAGATTTATTCAACCTATTATTTCACCTTGGGGTACGCCTGTCTTGTTTGTGGAGAGAAAGGATGGGTCTATGCGAATGTGTATTGATTATCAGTAGTTAAATAAGGTAATGGTTAAGAATAAGTATCCTCTTTCTCTCATTGATGATTTATTTGATCAACTTCAGGGTGCAGCGGTGTTTTCAAAGATTGGTTTGAGGTTCGGTTATCACCAGTTGAGGATTAGAGATTTGGATATTCCAAAAATAGCTTTTTGGACTCGATATGGTCATTATGAGTTCTTGGTCATGTCTTTTAGGTTAACTAATTCCCCTACTGTATTCATGGAGTTGATGAACCAGGTGTTTTGACCGTATCTTGACTTCTTTTTTATGGTATTTATAGATGATATCTTGGTTTATTCTAAGAGTGAGGTTGAGCATGAGGAGCATTTGTGCATTATGCTTTAGAGATTGAGAGATGAGAATTTGTATGCTAAGTTCTCTAAGTGCGAGTTTTGGTTGGAGTCAGTTTCTTTCTTGGATCATGTGATGACTAAGGAAAGTATTATGATTAATCTAGCTAAGGTTGCGGTGGTTTGTGATTGGGATAGACCTACTTCACCCATCGAGATTTAAAGTCTTATTGACTTGGCTGGGTATTATTAGTGTTTTGTTGAGGGTTTCTCTTCCATTGCAGCTGCGTCGACCAAGTTGACTTAGAACAAGAATTCTTTTCAGTGGTATGATATTGTAAGGCAAGCTTTCAAAATCTCAAGGATTTGTTAACTTGAGCTCCTTTATTCACTTTGCCCAAGGAGGGCGTGGACTTTATTGTCTTTTGTGATGCTTTAGGTGTTGCGTTTGGTATTATGTTGATACAGGAGGGCAACATAATTATGTATGCGTCTCATCAAGATTGGAGCCTCATGAGAGGAATTACCCTACCTATGATTTGGAGTTGTGCACAGTTGTGTTTGCCTTGAAGTTGTAGAGGCACTACTTTTATGGAGTTCGTTGTGAGGTCTTCTCATCTCATCGTAGCCTTTAGTACTTCTTTACCAATGAGATCTTTATTTGAGGCAGCACTATTGGCTTGAGTTGCTTAAGGATTATGACTTGACTATTCTCTACCATTAGGGCAAGGCTAATGTGGTTGCGGATTACTTGAGCTGGAAGTGGACTAGCATGGGTAGCTTGGCATATCTTTTGACCCAGGAGAGGCTTTTGGCCTTAGAGATTCAGTTTTTAGCTAACCAGATGGTTAGGCTAGATATTTCGACACCTGGGCGTATTTTGTCATTTATGGAGGTTAGATTTTCTTTGATGGAGCAGATTAGAGCTCATCAATTTGATGATGTTGGATTGAGGTTGATTCGAGATAATATGTTGAGTGGGGAGGTTAAGGAAGCCTCACTTGATTCATATGGAGTTTTGAGGATTGGGGGATAAGTTTACATACCGAGAGTGGTGATCGTATTAGGTTGATCTTAGAGGAGGCCCATTGTTCCAGATATTCTATCCATCCAGGTTTTACTTAGAGGTATCGTGATTTGAGGCAACACTACTGGTGGAGTGGTATAAGGCGAGATATAGCAAATTTTTTGGCTTATTGCCTATGCTGTCAGCAGGTGAAGGTCGAGCATATGAGGCCTGGTGGATTGCCTCAAAGGTTACCCATTGCCGAGTGGAAGTGAGAATGGATCACTATGAATTTTGTGACTGGTTTTCCCTGTACATCTCATAGTTCTGACAGTGTTTGGTTCATCGTGGATCGATTGACCAAGTCAACTCTTTTTATTCCGGTTTAGTTCTCATTCAGTGCTGAGAGGTTGACCCGTATCTACATTCATGAGATTGTGCATCTTTATGGTGTGCTGGTGTTATTTTAGATCAAAGTTCTGTGTTCAAATCTCACTTTTGGAAGAATTTTCAGGATGAGTTGGGTACTTGGGTTAATCTTAGCACAGCGTTTCAGGCCCAGATTGATGCCAGTCAGAGCGGACTATCCAGGTTTTGAAGGATATATTTCACGAGTGTGCGATGGATTTTAGGGGCCAGTGGGAGCAATATTTGGTTTTAGCAGAGTTTGTATATAGTAATAGCTACCATTCCAGTACTGATATAGCTCCTTTTAAGGCTTTGTATGGTAGGCTTTGTCGCTCCCCAATAGGTTGGTTTGATGTTTCTAAGGTGAGACCTCGAGGTACGGACTAGCTTTGTGAGTCTTTGAATAAGGCCTAGGTCATTCAGAATAGAATTAGAGTGGCTCAAAATAGGTAGAATTGTTATGCTAATCGTAGACTTTATGTCTTGATATTTGGTCTTGGTTATCATGTTTTCCTTTGAGTTTCACCCATAAAGGGTGTGATGAGGTTTGGGAAGAAGGACAAGCTTAGCCCCAGGTATATTGGTCTATTTGAGATTTTTTGGACTGTTGGTGATGTGGATTATGAGTTGGCTTTGCCCCTTGATCTATCAGTTGTTCTCCAGTTTTTCATGTTTCTATGCTTCATCCTTATATTCCAGAAAAGTCCCATGTCATTCATTGGGAGTCAGTTCAGTTAGATGAGCGGTTGTCCTTTGTTGAGAAGCCAGTTTCCATTTTGGTTAGGGATGTTAGGCAGTTGCGGTCTAGAGTGATCCTTGTGGTTCAGGTCCAGTGGCAACATCGACTTGTAGATGAGGCTACTTGGGAGGTTGAGTCTGATATGCGTAGTTCCTATTCCCAACTTTTCATTGATTCAGGTATTTCGTTGCCTTAGTTCGAGGACGAACTAGATTTTTAGTGGTGGATGATGTAACGATCTAAAAATTTCATGAAATATGTGAAATTTGTGATTTTGTGTGATTTGACTATTTTACCGCTCCCCCCACCCCCGTAGTTGCATTATGATATTTCTGGGGTGTGGGAGTGATTGACATGATTTTCGATACATTTTGGTATCATTTATACAATATTGTGATTTTTTATGGCTTCAAGAACCTTATTTTGGACTTGTGTGGATATCTTTTGATCCATCCGACGGATGGCCGAATGGACAACGTCAGCAGCTCTAGAATATCAATTTTAGGTTGGGTAGACCTTTGGTTCGGGTCCCGGTGTACCCGAGCTCATTTCGACCTATTGATCGGAAAGTTGAAAAATTGGAAATATGGGTGTGAGACCTACATTTGATTGAAACGACCTCGGATGGAAAATTCAACTTCGCCAGCAGATCCAAATTGTTAATTTTAGGGTGTTAGCATTTTTGGTAATATTTTACGGCTTTTAAATTTCATTTCGATCCTCCATTTGGAAAATTATAATTTCGAGTTTCGGGGGTCACCTTTGTGAAAATGACATTTTCTTGAAAATCTGATATCGCAATCACTTTCGGAACATTGAATTTAGTGTGCTTGCGTAGTTCATTTGTATAAATCGGACTTCAAACGAATCTCGAGCACCCCGTCGAAGTCCATTTCGACTTAAAGGAAAAAAATCTGCACAGCTATTGCAGAAAATCTGCAATAAATAGCAGATTTTTCACCCTTTTTGGCCCATTTTGCTTATTTTCATCTTGTCTCTTGGGAGTTAAACCCTAAAATAGTGTGGGAGCTTAAAAGTAAAGTTTGTGAGAGTTTGAAAAACTAGATTAACATCTTTTTCTTTGTTTTATTACGGATTAAAGATAAGAATTCACCCTTTTCTTAGTAATTTCTTGATTAATTTGCCAAAACTCCAATTTTTTTTAGCATAATTTTAAACACAAATTTCACTCCTTTCACTTGAATAATATTTATATTTTATAATTACTAGTTTTTCATCAATTTAACCTTCAAAATAACTCTGATTCTTGATTTTAAGCTAGATTTCAAAGATTTTATCTGATAAAGATCAAAAATAATTTTTCTTCGATTTGAACCCCATTTTTTACTTGATTTAACTTGGGTTTTCAGCTGTAGGTTCCTAAAAATATGGGGAACGTGTTTTTGAAGTAAAGTTTCGATTTTGCCCTTATTTTTTGAAAACTCATTTTGGGGGTCCGTTTTGACCCCGAACCAAAAATAGTTAATTGGGTGTCGTTGGTTTTGACTTGATGCGTAGATTTCATATTTGATATTTTTAGTAGAGTTTGGGATTGTTCATGAAAAATAAGGTTGCGGGCTTAAGTGTAGCGGACCGATTTCGGCTTTCGAGGTAGGTTATGGCTTAACTCTTTCAGACTGGGCTGGGTAGTAAATGATGATACAAAATACATGTTAAGGGTGGGAACTAATCATGAAAAATGGCTATTTATGTGTTGTGCCCGTGTGGGGCTTATATGTGATGTAATTGTCGAAATTGAGTTATTATGTGATATGTGTGACTATGCAGGGTCCTATCTGACATTAATAGCCTTGAATACATGTGAATAATTGTATTGTGTTGTTAAGATGCTTAATATGGTACCATTGGTGTATTGTGATTATATTCATACTTTATTTGGCATATGAGACATGTGAAAATTCATGGATGAAACTGAAATAATGAGTGGATATTGGCTCACATGGTTGTGAAAATATATCATTGTGGTTGGTTGTGAAAATACTCTTTGTGACACATTGTGAGCTTTACATCCTCATATCATACTCATTCATGAAACATTAGTACCGCCGTGGCAATATTTGAAAAACATTGGCAACACCTTTTTAAAACCCTTCTCTAGGAATGTGCCGGGGAGGACATATTGTAACACCTTATAAAACCCTTTCCGAGGGATGTGCCAGAAAGGAGATATGAGATATTTGGATTGTATATGGGTTGACAAACCCCCTATTGGTCCTACATCGAGAGGCCTTAGCTCCGTAGGTGTATACGGGGATTGTGCGACAATCCCGGAGGTTGTGCGATGACCTCGTGCATCATCATCATCATATACATTGCTCTTACTTTATTGTGTTTATGTTGTGTTGTATTGCCATGTTGACTTGTCATCTATGTATTTATCTTACCTTCCTTTACATGTATTTGATGATCTTGTATCTATATGTTCTCTCTTGTTATATTTATATGTGGCATAATGTATACTTGTGTTCTATATCTTGGTGTGTTATTATAATATATGTGATATACATTAGAAATGTTAGTGCAAGTGGTGTGGGCTACCTTTGTGGGAAATTTTCTCATTGCAGGTTACGTGCCCTTAGTGTATATTTTGTATGCTTTATTTACTACTTTGCTTAGTTGGCCTATGATACCTACTGAGTACAAGTGGACCGTACTCATGCCTACTGCGCCCTTTCGGTGTAGGTCCTAGCCCGAGTGCGCCTCAGCTTGATTGACTCGGGCGATTGTTGGAGCTTCCAAGGTAGCGTTTAGACATTCATGCATCCAAAATTCACCTTTATCTTTCTGTAGTAGTTATGTGTTTATTAGTATTCAGAGACAATTATTATTCCTTTGTGGTTATTTTTCTGATGCATTTGACTCTTGGATTGTATTAGTAGTCCTTACACTATTGACACCTGATTTTGGCCATGCTTAGTATTTTGGATAAGTTTTTTCCGCATTGTTATGATTACTTATATGGTTCGGCTTTGTTCTAGAAGCTTTACCGTGGGATATTTCTATCTTTTCTTTTTTTCGTATCAGTTTGGGTGAAAGGCTTACTTGTCAAGGTACGTCGCGACAAGTGCTATCATGACCTTTATTTATAGGTTGTGAAAAATTGGTATCAGAGCAGCCAGGTTTCATTGGTCTCAACGGTGTAAGAACGGAATGTCTAATAAAGTCTCACAGATCGGTACATAGATGTCCATATCTATCTTCGAAAGGCTATAGGACGTCTTTAGGAAACTTTCATCATTTTATTCATTATCGTGCGAAGTTCTTTCATACCTTGTGTTCTGATTTGTGTTTCACTCTTTCTATGCGAATGGAGTTGCTTATGCTACTATCAGCTGAGAGATGCTATGAGAAATTAGTGGATATCATTTGTCGGTTGTAGGCTTGTTGATGCTCCTGAGTTGTCATGGGATCAGTTTGTTGATGCCTTTTTGGAGAAATTTGTGCCTTTTAATTTAAGAGATCTTATACGGGATGGGTTTGATCATTTATAGTAGGGCTCCATGATAGTTGTAGAGTATGAAGCATGCTTCGATGCCCTGCCTAAATATTCCTATCATAGTATTTCCTTCGAGTTTGAGTAGATATGAAGTTTGTAAAGGGTTTAGATATCTCTCTTTAGTTGGCTGCGTCTCAGATGATTGTGAATAGGGATTCTTTTTAGAGTATTGTGGATCATGCTAAGATGACAGAGGGCATTCTTAGTACATCTTAGGGAGGCGTCAAGATGGTGCATCATTTTGGTAAGTTCAGGAGTTGGACCTCTCGAGGCAAAGATTTTAGAGGTTCTCGTGGATATCATGGTAGTCCAGTGCAGGTGACTTTATAGAGTTCAGCTGGTAGATCTTCTAGTTCAACAGTTCAGGGTGGCCGTTCGGGCTCAGTTGTACTTTCTCTTGTTGAGACTGGTTGTAGAGGTTGTTATGCATGTGATGAGCTTGGCATGTGGCCAAGGACACAAGTTTGGAAAGTGCTAATTGAATGGATGGATTTCAACTTGACATAAAAAACGTAAAGTATTCTAGAGAGTGTGAAAGCTAAGAATCAACACAATAGAAGATTAACATGATATTTTACGGGTTTTTTTAGTCATAATACGAAGAACATTTAATCAAGGGCATTTTTGTCTTTTCATATCTTAGTTTACCCTAGAAGTATAAATAGAATATGATGAACATATTTTGGGTAGACTATATTTTTTAGATTGAACACTCTTTGATGAGTTTGTGGTTTATCCATTTATCTCTACATTGGATCTCTCTTGAATATCTTTTGGTAAGATTATTCATGTATGAGTTCAATTCTCTTCTCCCTTGAATTAATCATGTAATTGTTTGTTCAAATTAGAGAGTCACAAATCAATATTTGTTCATCTCTAGTTTACTTCAATTGTGGGACTATTCTTTATTACTTATCTCTTCTTAATTTCTTGATTATCTCTTGAATCTATATATCTTGTATCCAATTTTACATCAATTGGTATCAGAGCAAGGCTAAAGAATTGTTCCTATAATTCTTAATCATTGGTTGGCATCTTTTGAAAATCTCAAAAAAAATAAATCAGATCCGAAAATAGGAGAAATTTTCACGTGGGTGTTGTTGGGTTTTGTTTGAAATAGTCAAAGTGCTTGAATATCAAATTTGAGAGCATTTGAAGTTGATTTTGCCTAGTTTTGTCTCATTTTCGCAGTTGAAATTTCAGCACTTTCTAAAGTGCAAAAATTTGAGTTTTTGAGCTTTCTTGTGAAAATTTTACCCTTATCTTGTGGATCTAAGTTGTTTTGATCATGGGTAAACTATATTAGTTTCTAATTTTGGGATCTACAAATGAATTTGGGGTCAATTTTGGGTTCAAAAAATAGGCATTTTTTCTTGTGCAAATTTTAGTGAAATTTTGAAGTTTGAGTTGATTTCTTACTTCAAAAACTATTGGGTGATGCTTAAAAGTGTCTCGTATTGATTGGGTAAACTTGATTTGAGTTGGGTCATCTTTTTCCCAAACTCTAAAATTTGAGTTGGTTGGTTTATGGGTAAATCATATTGTATGTCAATTTCTTTAGCTAGATTACGTTGAGTATTAGTTCTAATCGTGTTATCTAGTTATTTTTGTGTTCATATTTTATTTTGTGTCAATTTCTTTCGTTCTTTTCACTTTTTAGTTTCATTGTGTGTTTAATTCATTCCTTGTCCGTTAGTGTGTGTTGTCCTTCTTTATTATTGACATAAACTCTACTCCAAACTGATACTTGAAAGCTTACTTTGAGATTATTTGAGATTGTAGAAATGTAAAGAGACTAAGGAATACCCTTGAGTGGTAAAAGGCTTGAGTGGTGAGATCATTTGAGTGTGGTCATAAAAGCCTACGACCTTTGAGTGTATACACGAGCGGAAAGAAAATTGAGTGCCATCACTTGACTAATACATGTGAGGGAGTGACTTGTGAGGTCCATTATTTACTAACCACTTTTATTGTCCTAATTACGTCTTATATAGGTTCAAGAAGTTACAACGGAGGTTTGAATGTCAATGGAGAAAGAAGAACTTCATCTTATAATTCTACTTCTAGTAAGAGTTGTTGTGAAGTATTTCATTATTATAGTGGTGCTTCTAGAAAGAAAAAAGAGCATGAGCTTAATAAAGGTTTGACTAAATTTGAAGTCATTGTGGATGGGTATGAGAGTAGTTGGACATTTGATTGCACCTTAGGTGTAAACAAATTGTGTTATACCAACTTCATTGATCCTTCTTTGGTTAAGTGGTTGGATACACCTTGTCATACGAAAAGTTCACCATAGAAATTTTATGAAAGTTTGGTTGACAATGAGGTGAAGATCATTGTTTACCATGGAAGCTATCAAGGGGCTATTTGGTGTGATGTCTATCCTTTGCCTACTTGTTTGGTATGTTTAGGAGCTCCTTAGTTCAATCATAATAAATTTTGGTTTGATAGAGAGTTGGAAAAGTTTGTTGTTGTAGATTCGATGGAACAAAAGCATGTCTTAACTCCTAAGGCTATTAAGGAATCTTCAATAACAAATGAGGAAGTCAAGAAAGTGAAAGTGAAGACTACTAACTTGAAATTTGATGTACAAAATCATTCCAATAATTCAAGTAGAGTCCTTGGAGCTTCTAGTGATGCTAAGTTGAAAGTAGATGTGAAAAGTCATCCCAATGACTCAAAAGGGATCCTTGGAGCCTATTGCACTCCTAATGAAATGAGTGAGCGAGAAAAGAAAAAGAAGAATGAGGAAGTAAATAGTGACAATTCAAACGAGAAAAAATGAAAGGATATTTGGAATGAAGTGAGTGAGTGGCTACAAGCACAAAAGAAAAGAGAATTGAAAAATAAAAATGAATTGTCATAATAAGTAAAGAAGAAGAGTGAAGCAAGTGAGAGAGAAGAATATGAGATAATAGAAAAACAAGAGAGAGTGAGTAAGAGATTTTCTTATTCTAACTCTAACCCTTTAAATTCTTGTTCTTCTAGTGTTTCCACTTCTTTTGTAGGTCTTTTTGAAGAAGAACAAAAACTGGATGACTCAACGTGGAGAAAAAATCAAGAATTGAAAGAAGCAAGTCAAGTATGGATTACTTCATGTGATCAAGAGAACTTAATTTTAGAAAATCAAGGTAAACAAGATTCTTTAAGTGTTCATCAAGGTAAAAAGGCTAATTCTAACTCTTTAGTTACTTCAAATAAACTTGATCGTGACTTGAGTGTAAATGTTAGACCATCTTTTGATGAGGTTGATGACTCTTTACTTTGTGTCAATAGACAAATGGATGGTTGTCATACACTAGTTGAATATAATTGTGGAGCTAAAATTGTTATTGATTGTGAGCTTAAAATGTCTCAATCTAGTGTTATGTCAAATATAAGAAAAATGATATTTCATTGGATTCTTGTGATGAAGATGAATATATTTCTCCTTTAGCTACTAGGAACACTAAAAATGTGATTGATGATGAATGTCTCTTTGCAAGTGAGTTTGATCGTAGCAATTCTTCATCTTGTAACGACATGAATATGCTTTGTGGTAGAACACTTGAGATGGAGCATGAAA
Source organism: Capsicum annuum (assembly GCF_002878395.1). Lineage (NCBI taxonomy): Eukaryota > Viridiplantae > Streptophyta > Magnoliopsida > Solanales > Solanaceae > Capsicum > Capsicum annuum. Next base: position 71,625,857 of record NC_061120.1, on the reverse strand, counting down.
TGTGTGATAATATCCTTTTTGATCCTAAAGAATATCAAATTTTCAAAATATTTGACAATCCTTTATTTGGTGAAAATATGCAAGAAAATTCGAAAAGTGATTTTTGTATTGATAATATAAGTCATTCTTTGAGTTGTCCTAATCTTGATGGTGTAATTCACAATGATCATGATTTAAAAATTGAGTTTGAAAGTGTGAATACTATTGATGAAATTCAATTGAATGATTCATTCCTTGTTGTCTCATATGCACTTGATGAAAATGACGATTCAAATTTAAAGAGAGCATTACTTGTGAGAATAATTCTTGTGACTTGTTAGAGGGTGACAATTGTTTGGATGTTAGAAAGCTAACTCCCAAATTGTTTGTTGAAAGTACTTCTTGTGTTAAAAAGTCCTCCAAAATTGAAGAAAATATTTTAAAGAATGGGAGAGGTACAAGTGATTGGAGTAGTAAATTGATAGATGCTAGTTTTTGTGTCAATTTATTTACTTACTCTAATCTTGCCTTTGAGGATATTATTTGGGCTGAATTTTTAAATGCTTCTATAAGGAAATGTAAATATGATCTATTTGAAGTATTGATAAATATTTATGGGCATAAATGTGACATTTCTTCTTTTGATGAGTTTGCTAACCTTGTTGATCTATTTGTGAAACACCATCAAGAGAGGATCTACAATGAGGTAATATACTTGGGAGTATCTTCTTGGGAAACAAAAAGATTTGAGGTATGCTTGCCTTCTAAATTCAAGAATGATTTGTTTGAATGACTAGTGCTTATTTTGGACTTTCTAAAGCCATGAAGGTAAATCTCTATGCCTTTGACCTTTATAGTAGCAACTTTGTTGTGATTAGTGGAGAATTCTTTAATATTGCTATTTGATTCATGTTGTGAGTTACTAAGTGAGAAATACAAGAAAGTTTTGAGATTGATGTTTGTGCTTGATTCCGGTTGTGCTTGATTCCAGAAATGCATACTTTTATTTAAAGTTTGTGGATGATATTGTTAGTTCTCTTAATCATGTGGTTAGAAGAGTACAATGAAATTGTGAATTAAGGAACTATTTGGTTCAAGTTGTTGAAGAAACAAGTTTTAACTTGAAAGTTCTAATGTGTAAAATTATTAGTTTCTTTAAACTTTTTTTATGATTGTGATATGTTTTTGAGTAAAGTTCTTGATATTATGTTTGAAAAGTTGATTTTTAGGAAACTTCATAATTCTTGGCTCTATCACAAAAGTGTGCATTTTTGGGAGTGGTATGTAACTTACTTGAAAGATTATTTTTTGGCTTGGGTACTAACTCCCCTCTATGATTTGCAAGGTTTGAATTCGAGGACGAATTCTTTTTAACAAAGGGAGAATGATGCAATTTCGGAAAGTGCTAATTACATGGATGGATTTCAACTTGAAATCAAAAGCGTGAACTGTTTCAAGAGAGTATGGAAGCTAAGAATCAACACAATAGAAGATTAACATGATATTTTACGGTCCTTTTTAGTCATAATATAATGCATATTTAATCAAGGGCATTTATGTCTTTTCATATCTTAGTTTACCCTAAAAGTATAAATAGAATAGGATGAGCATATTTTAGGTAGACTATATTTTTTAGATTGAACACTCTTTGATGAGTTTGTGGTTTATCCCTTTATCTCTACATTGGATCTATCTTGAATATCTTTTGATAAGATTATTCGTGTATGAGTTCAATTCTGTTCTTCCTTGAATTAATCATGTAATTATTTTTTCAAATTAGAGAGTCACAAATCAATATTTGTTCATCTCTAGTTTACTTTAATTGTGGGATTATTCTTTCTTTCTTACTTATCTCATCTTAATTTCTTGATTATATCTTGAATCTATATATCTTGTATCCCGTTTTACATTATTATTCTTACCGTGTGTTTAGAGCTACTCCTATTTCAACTATGAGAGGTAGGGATTCTACCAAATATGCAATAGGTAGAGATGGTAGAGCCCGTATTAGTGGTCATGGGGCTATTCAGCCAGTTGGTAGTCGTGGATAGTGTTATGCTATACCAGCCAGACCTGAGACAGAGGCTTTTGATATTTTGATTATAGGTATTGTCCCCATTTATTTTAGACCTACATCTGTATTATTTGATCCCGAATCGATTTCTCCTATGCATCTGTGTATTTTGCTTCGGGTTTTAATTCTGTTACTGAGCCTCTTTCTATGCCTTTTTGGGTATCTACCTCGATAGGTGATTCTTTAGTGGTAGATGGGGTGTATCGATCTTGTGTTGTGACTTTTGCTGGGCATAAGACTTTGATAGACTTGTTTGTATTAGACATGGTTGATTTTGATGCTATTTTGGGTATGGATTGGTTAGCTCCTTCTCATGCCATCCTAAATTGTTATGCCAAGATTATGACTTTAGCTTCATCGGATGTGCCAAGGATAGCTTAGAAGGGTAGACTTCATTCGGGTCCTAAGAGGATTATACCTTATGTTTAGGCTCGTAATTGGTTGACAGAAGATTTTTATATTACTTAGACCATATTCGTGACATCAGTGTTATTTTGCCTTTTTTCTTGGATATTGTTCGTGCCGTCCGTGTGTTTATGGATGTGTTCCCTATGAACTTGTCTAGTATGCCTTCAGATCGAAATATTGATTTTATTATTGATGTTGAGTTGGGCACCAAGCCCATTTTTATTCCACTTTATAGGATGGCCCTAGCAGAGCTAAAGGAACTGAAGGATTAGTTGCAAGAGTTATTGGATAAGAGATTTATTCAACCTAGTATTTTACCTTGGGGTGCGCTTTTCTTGTTTGTGAAAAGAAAGGATGGATCTATGCGGATGTGTATTGATTATCGGTAGTCGAATAAGGTGATGGTTAAGAATAAGTATCCTCTTACTCGTTTCAATGATTTGTTTTATCAGCATTAGGGTGCGGCGGTGTTTTCAAAGATTGATTTAAGGTTTGGTTATCACTAGCTGAGCATTAGACCTTCGATTATTTTGAAAATAGCTTTTTAGACTCGATATAGTCATTATGATTTCTTGGTCATGTCTTTTGGTTTGACCAATTCCCCTACCGCATTCATGGTGTTGATGAACCGGGTGTTTGGATAGTATCTTAACTCCTTTATTATGGTTTTAATTAATGATATCTTGGTTTATTCCAAGAGTGAGGTTAAGCATGAGGAGCATTTGTGGATTGTGCTTTAGAGATTGAGAGATTAGAAGTTGTATGCTAAGTTCTCATAGTGCGAGTTTTTGTTGGAGTCAGTTTCTTTCTTGGATCATGTGATGACTAAGGAAGGTATTATGGTTGATCCAGCTAAGGTTACAACAATTCGTTATTTGGTTAGACTTACTTCGCCCATTAAGATTCAAAGTTTTATTGGCTTGGCCGGGTATTATTAGTGTTTTGTTGAGGGTTTCTCTTCCATTGCAGCTCCGTCGTCCAAGTTGACTTAGAACAAGAATTCCTTCTAGTTGTATGATATTGTATGGTGAGCTTTCAAAAGGTCAAGGATTTGTTGACTTCAGCTCCTATATTGGCTTTGCCTAAGGAGGGCGTGGGCTTTATTGTCTTTTGTGATACTTCAGGTGTTAGGTTAGGTGTTGTGTTGATGCAAGAGGGCAAGGTAATTGTGTATGCATCTTATCAAGATTGGATCCTCATGAGAGGAATTATCCTACCCATGATTTGGAGCTATGCGCAGTTGTGTTTGCCTTAAAGTTGTAGAGGTACTACTTGTTTGGAGTTCATTGTGAGGTCTTCTCAGATCATCATAGCTTTTAGTACTTCTTTACCAGTAAGATCTTCATATGAGGCAACATCATTAGCTTGAGTTGCTTAAGGATTATGACTTGACTATTCTTTACCCTCAGGGCAAGGCTAATGTGGTTGCGGATGACTTAAGCCAGAAGTTGACTAGCATGGTAGCTTGGCACATATTTTGACCCAGGAGAGGATTTCGACCTTAGAGATTCAGTTTTTAGCTAACCAGATAGTTAGGCTTGATATTTCGACACCTGAGCTTATTTTGTCATTTGTGGAGGTTAGATTTTCTTTGATGGAGCAGATTAGAGCTCATCAATTTGACAATGTTGAATTGAGGTTGATTTGAGATAAGATGTTGAGTGGGGAGGTTAAGAAAGCCTCACTTGATTCAGATAGAGTTTTGAAGATTGGGGGCTGAGTTTATGTGCCGAGAGTGGTGATCGAATTAGGTTGATCTTAGAGGAGGCCCATTGTTCCAGATATTCTATCCATCTAGGTGTGACTTAGAGGTATCGTGATTTGAGGCAACATTACTAGTGGAATGGTATGAGGCGAGATAGAGCAGATTTTGTGGCTCATTTCCTATGTTGTCAGCAGGTGATGGCCGAGCATATGAGGCCTGGTGGATTACCTCAGAGGTTACCCATTCCCAAGTTAAAGTGAGAATAGATCACTATGGACTTTGTGCCTGGTTTTCCCCGTACATCTTATAGTTCTAACAGTGTTTGGGTCATCTCGGATCGATTGACCAAGTCAACTTATTTTATTCCAGTTTAAGTCTTATTCTTTGCTGAGAGGTTGGCCTGTATCTACATTTATGAGATTGTCTGTCTTCATGGTGTGTTGGTGTCCATTATTTCAGATAGAGGTCCTGTATTCAAATCTCACTTTTGGAAGACTTTTTCGGATGAGTTGGGTACTTGGGTGGATCTTAGCATAGTGTTTCATGCCCAGATTAATGCCAGTCAGAGCAGACTATCCAGGTTTTGGAGGATATGCTTCACGCGTGGGCGATGGATTTTGGTGGCCAATGGAAGCAGCATTTGGCTTTAGCAGAGTTTGCATATAGTAATAGCTATCATTCCAGTATTGATATAGCTCCTTTTGAGGCGTTGTGTAGTACGCGTTGTCGCTCCCTAGGTACAGACTAGCTTCGTGAGTCTTTGGATAGGGTCTGGGTCATTCAGGATAGACTTAGAGCGGCTCAAAGTAGGTAAAAATGTTATGCTGATCATCGACTTTATGCCTTGAGATTTGGTGTTGGTGATTAAGTTTTCCTTCGAGTTTCACCCATGAAGAGTGTGATGAGGTTTGGGAAGAGGGGAAAGCTTAGCACCAGGTATATTGGTCTATTTGAGATTCTTCGAACTGTTGGTGATGTGGATTATAAGTTGGCTTTTCCCCTTGATCTATCAGTTGTTCTCTAGTTTTTTATGTTTTTATGCTTCGTCGTTATATTCCAGAAGAGTCCCATGTCATTCATTGGGAGTCGGTTCAGTTAGATAAGCGGTTGTCCTTTGTTGAGGATCCATATCCATTTTGGCTAGGGATATTAGGTAGTTGCGCTCTAGAGTGATCCTTGTGGTTCAGGTCTAGTGGCAACATCGACCTGTAGATGAGTCTACTTGGAAGGTTGAGTCTGTTATGCGTAGTTCCTATCCCTAACTTTTCATTGATTCAGGTATTTCCTTGCCTTAGTTCGAGGACGAACTAGACTTTTAGTGGTGGATGATGTAACGACCTAAAGATTTGATGAAATATGTGAATTTTGTGATTTTATGTGATTTGACTATTTTACACCTTGCTGTAGTTGCATTATGACATTTCTTGGGTGTGGAAGTGATTGGCATGATTTTTGATGCATTTTGGTATCATTTATACAATAATGTGGATTTTGATGGCTTCGAGAGCCTTATTTTGGACTTATGTGGATATTTTTTGATCCGTAGATGGATGGTCAAATAGACTGCATCAGCAGCTTTGGAATATCGATTTTAGGCTGGGTTGACCTTCGGTCTGGGTCCAGTGCACCCGAGCTTATTTCGTCCTGATCGAAAAGTTGGAAAATTGAAAATATGGTGTGGGACCCACATTTGATCGAAACAACCTCGGATGGAAAATCCAACTTTGTAGTCGATCCAAAATATTTACTTTAGGGTGTTAGCATATTTTGTATGATTTTATGGCTTTTAAATCTCATTTCAACCCTCGGTTTGGAAAATTATAATTTCGGGTTTCGGGGGTCAACTTTGTGAAAATGATGTTTTCTTTAAAATCTGATATCGCCATCGCATTCAAAATATTAAATTTAGTGTGGTTGCATAGTTTGTTTGCATAAATCAGACTCCAAACGAATCTCGGCACCCCGTAGAAGTCCATTTCGACTTAAAGGAAAAAAAACTGCACAGCTATTGTAGAAAATCTGCAATAAATAGCAGATTTTCACCCTTTTTGGCCTATTTTGCTCATTTTCATCTTGGCTCTTGGGAGTTAAACAATAAAATAGTGTGGAAGCTTAAAAGTAAAGTTTGTGAGATCTTGAGAAGCTAGGTTAACACCTTTTTCTTGGTTTTATTACGGATTAAAGGTAAGAATTCACCCTTTTCTTATTAATTTCTTGATTAATTTCTCAAAAGCCCAAAAATCTTAGAGCATGATTTTAAATCCAAATTTCACTCCTTTCACTTGAATAATATTTTTATATTATAATTACTAGTTTTTCATCAATTTAACCTTCAAAACAACTCTGATTCTTGATTTTAACCCGAATTTCAAAAATTTTACTCGGTAAAGCTCAAAAATGGTTTTTCTTCGACTTGAACCCCGTTTTTTATTCGATTTAACTTGGGTTTTCAGATGTAGGTCCCTAAAAATATGGAGAACAGGTTTTGAAGTAAAGTTTTGCTTTTTCCCTTCTTTTTCGAAAATCCATTTTGGGGGTCCGTTTTGACCCCGAAGCAAAAGTAGTCAATATGGGTGTCATTGGTCTTGTCTTGATGCATATATTTCATATTTGATATTTTTAGTGGAGTTCAGAATTGTTCGTGAAAAGTAAAGCCGTGGGTTTTAGTGTAGTGGACCGATTTTGAATTTTGAGGTAGATTATGACTTAACTCTTTCAAACTGGGCTGGATAGTAACTGATGATACAAAATGTATGTTAAGGGTGGGAACTAATAATGAAAAATGGCTATTTATGTGTTGTGCCCGTGTGGGGTCTATATGTAATGTAATTATCGAAATTAAGTTATTACGTGATATGTGTGACCGTGTGGGGTCCTATGTGATAGCCTTGATTACATGTGAATAATTGTATTGTGTTTTTAAGATGCTTAATATGGTACCATTGGTGTATTGTGATTATATTCATACTTTATTTGACATATGAGACATGTGAAAATTTGTGGATGAAATTGAAATAATGAGTGGATATTGGCTCACATGATTGTGAAAATATATCATTGTGGTTGGTTGTGAAAATACTCATTGTTATTGGTTGTGAGTATTACATCCTCATATCATACTCACTTAGAATACATTGGTACCACCATGGAAACATCTGAGAAACACTAGCAACACCTTTCTAAAACCCTCCCCGAGGAATATATCGGGGAGGAGATATTGTAACACCTTATAAAACCCTTTCCGAAGGATGTGCCGGATAGGAGATATGAGATATGTGGATTGTATACGGGTTGATGAACCCCCCATGGGTCCTACATCAGGAAGCCTTCGCTCCGTAGGTGTATACAGGGATTGTCCGATGATCTCGGAGGTTGTGTGACGACCTCATGCATCATCATCATCATATACATTGCACTTACTTTATTATGTTTATGTTGTGTTGTATTGCCATGTTGACTTGTCATCTATGTATTTGTCTTACCTTCCTTTATATGTATTTGATGATCTTGTATCTACATGTTCTCTCTTGTTCTATTTATATGTGACATAATGTATACTTGTGTTCTATATCTTGGTGTGTTGTTGTAATATATGTGATATACATTAGAACTGTTAGTACAAGCGGTGTGGGCTACCATTGTGGGATATTTTTTGATTGCCGGTGACGTACCCTTAGTGTATATTTTGTATGCTTTATTTACTACTTTGCTTGGTCGGCCTATGATACCTACTGAGTACAAGTGTTTTGTACTCATACCTAATGCGCCCTTTCGGTGCAGGTCCTAGCTCGAGTGTACCTCAGCTTGATTGACTCGGGCGATTGTTAGAGCTTCCAAGGTAGCAGTTGGACATTCATGCGTCCAAAGTTCACCTCTATCTTTCTATAGTCATTATGTTTTTATTAGTATTCAGAGACAGTTATTATTCCTTTGAGGTTATTTTTCTGATGCATTCGACTCTTGGATTGTATTAGTAGTTCTTAAACTATTGACACCTGATTTTGGGCATGATTGGTATTTTGAATAAGTTCTTTTCACATTATTATGATTACTTATATGGTTTGGCTTCATTCTAGAAGCCTTACCGTAGGATATTTCTATTTTTTCTTCTTTTGGTATCAGTTTGGGTAATAGGCTTACTTGTCAAGGTACGCCACGACAAGTGCCATCATGACCCTCATTTTTTGGATCATGACAAATTGGTATCAGAGCGGTAAGGTTTTATTGGTCTCAACAGTGTAAGAAATGACCCTCATTTTTTTGGGTCATGACAAATTGTTATCAGAGCGGTAAGGTTTTATTGGTCTCAATGGTGTAAGAATGGTATGTATAATAAAGTCTCGCGGATCATTACGTAGACGTCCATATCTATCTTCGAGAGGCTATAGGATGTCTTTAGGAAACTTCCTTCATTTCATTCTTTATCGTGTGAAGTTCTTTCATACCTTGTGTTCTAAGTTGTGTTTAACTCTTCTACGGGAATGGAGTTGCTTATGCTACTATCAGTTAAGAGATGCTGTGAGAAATTAGTGCATATCATTTTCGTTATAGTCTTTTTGATGCTCCTGGGTTGTCAGGGGATCAGTTTATTGATGCCTTTCTGGAGAGATTTATTCTTTTCAATTTTAGAGACCATATCCGGGACGAGTTTGATCATTTGGAGCTGGGATCCACAACAGTTGTTGAGTATGAGGCATGCTTCGATGCCCTGTCGAGATATTCCTATGATAGTATTTCCACCAAGTTTGAGTAGATGCAAAGTTTGTAAAGGGTTTGGATATCTTTCTTTAGATGGCTACATCTCAGGTGATTGTGATTAGGGATTCTTCTTAGAGTATTATGGATCTTGCTATGATGATAAAGGGTATTCTTAGTGCATCTCAGGGATGCATCTAGAGGGGGCTTCATTTTGGTAAGTTGAGGAGTTGGACCTCTGGAGGCAGATATTTTAGAGATTCTTGTGGATATCATGGTAGGCCAGTGCAGGTGACTTTATAGAGTTCAGCCGATAGATCTTCTAGTTCAGCAGTTCAGGGTGGACGTTTGGGCTCAGTTGTACTTTCTCTTATTGAGACTGGTTGTAGAGGTTGCTATGTATGTGATGAGATTGGCCATGTGGCTAAGGACTATTTGGGTCGTGTGTTTAGAGCTACTCTTATTTCAGCTGGGAGAGGTAGGGGTTCTACCAAATGTGCAATAGGTAGACATAGTAGATCCTGTGTTGGTGGTCGTGGGGTTACTCAGCCAGTTGGTCATCGTGGATAGTGTTATGCTATACCCGCCAGACCTGAGGCAGAGAATTTTGATATTTTGATTAGAGGTATCATTCCCATTTGTTTTAGACCTTCATCTATATTATTTGATCCCGAATCGACTTTTTTTTATGCATCCGTGTATTTTGCTTCGGGTTTCGATTCTGTTACTAAACCTTTTTCCATACCTATTCGTATATCTACCTCGGTAGGTAATTCTTTAGTGGTGGATCAGGTGCATCAATTTTGTGTTGTGACTTTTGCCGGACGTAAGACTTTGATAGACTTGCTTGTATTTGACATGGTCGATTTTGATGCTATTTTGGGTATGTATTGGTTGGCTCATTCTCATGTCGTCCTAAATTATTATGCCAAGACTATGACTTTAGCTTTGTCGAGTGTGCTAAGGTTAGCTTGGAAGGGTACACTTCATTCGGGTCCTGAGAGGATTATAGCTTATGTTCAGGCTCGTAATTAGTTCAGAGGGGATATTTATATTACTTGGACTGTATTCTTGACACCAGTGTTAGTTTGCCTCCTATCATGGATTTTGTTCGTGTTGTCTGTATGTTTATGGATGTGTTCCCTATAGACTTTCCTAGTATACCTTCGAATCGAGATATTGTTTTTATTATTGATGTTGAGTTGGGCACTAAGACAATTTTTATTCCTCCTTATAGGATTGCCCCAGTAGAGCTGAAGGAACTGAAGGATCAGTTGCAAGAGTTGTTGGATAAGAGATTTATTCGACTTAGTATTTCACGTTGGGGTGCGCCTGTCTTGTTTGTGAAGAGAAATGATAGGTCTATGCAAATGTGTATTGATTATCGATAGTTGAATAACATGATGGTTAAGAATAAGTATCCTCTTCCTTGCATTGATGATTTATTTGATCAGCTTCACGGTGCGGCGGTGTTTTTAAAGATTGATTTGAGGCTCGGTTATCACTAGTTGAGGATTAGAGCTTTGGATATTCCAAAAATAGCTTTTCGGACTTGATATGGTCATTATGAGTTCTTGGTCATGTCTTTTGGGTTAACCAATTCCCCTACCGCCTTCTTGGAGTTAATGAATCGGGAGTTTCGACCGTATCTTGAGGATGGTGGTGTGTTCGTTCAAAAAGTGGCGAAGTTTTCTCTTGGTGCTAAAATTAAGGAGAAGATAGTGTTAAACCCTATATTGATGAAAATGAAGGGTGATATTGGTAGTCAGAAGGTGATGGCCTTTAAGATTAGTGGTGATAGTACTTTACGGTACCAAGTAAAAATATGCATTCCCACCATCGATGGTTTGTGTGAGAGGATCTTGGCTGAGGCGTATGATTCACGCTATGTTGTTCATCCTGGTTCGACAAAACTATATCATGACCTTAAGGAGATATATTGGTGGAATAATATGAAGAAGGATGTGGTAAATTTTATAGTCACGTGTATGGTGTGTCAATAAGTAAAAGTTGAACACATGAGGCTTGAGGAATTGTATCACAAAATTGAGTTGCGAGAGTGGAAGTGTGAAGAAAACAACATAGATTTTGTTACCGATCACTCTCGGTCTTAAAATTATTTTTATTCGACTTGGGTAATCGTGGATAAGATGACAAAGTCCACCCACTTTTTTCCAGTGAGGACAATCTTCTCGGCAGAGGATTATACAATATTTTATCTTCATGAGATTGTGAAGTTGCATGGGGTGCCTGTTTCCATCATCTTTGATCATGGTACACTGTTTACATCTCACTTTGGGCAGTCATTTCAGTAAGGCTTGGGGACCATGGTAAGTTTTAGCATAACTTTCGGCCCGCGGTCGGATGGGCAAGCAGAAAGGACTATTTAGACATTGGAGGACATGCTTTGTGCTTATGTGATTGACTATGGTGGTAGCTGGGTTGAGCATTTACCTCTTGTGGAGTTTGCCTATAATAATAGCTACCACTCTAGTATTGGGATGGCTCTATTTGAGTCCATGTAGGGTAGGAGGTATAGATCTCCTATTAGGTGGTTTGAGGTTGGTAGGGTGGAGATATTTGGTCCAGATTTGGTTTACCAAGCTATGGAGAAGGTGAAGTGATTTGGGATAGTCTTAAGGTTGCTCAATGTCTCCAAAAGTCCTATAAAGATGTGAGACAATGACAGTTAAAGTTTGACGTTGGGGATACAGTGTTCTTGATGGTATCTTTCATGAAAGAAGTGATGCGGTTTGGTAAGAACGGAAAGCTTAGTCCCCGATATGTTGGTCCATACTTAGTTTTGAGAAGGGTTGGTAATATTGCGTATGAGTTGGATTTTCCTACTAGTTTAAGCTCCATTCACTCGGTACTCCATGTTTCTATGTTGAGGAAGTGTGTGGATGATTCATCTTAAATCATGCCTATCAAGGATAATGGTATTTCGGATTCTTTATCTTATAAGGAGGTCTCGATTGAGATCTAGGATCGGCAGGTTTTTTAGTTACGGACCAAGAGTGTAGCTTCGGTCAAGGTTCTATGGAGGAACCACAAAGTTAAAGAGGCTACTTGGGAAGCGGATTAGGATATAAAGTACAAATTTCTATTCCTATTTTTTGCTTTGGAAATTCGTGTGGAAGGTATATGTTCTTCATCATAGTTTTCTTTTCAAACTTTGATAAAGAAAAGATTGACTTCCTAGCATCTTTGTTTTCTAATTTTATTAAAGGATAGAGTTGAGGTGGTGTGGTGTAAATCGGGCTAGTCATGCCTTGTCCTATCATTCGAGGATGAATGATCCAAGTGGGGGAGAATTGAAATGCCCTGGGTTTTGATCCCTAGAAATTTCTTAGGTTTTGAACTCTCTGGACATCATATGACTTAGGCTTACTAGTCATATGATATGGGTATGTTTTAGGGGTCTTGGTCGTATGTTACTTAGTGTGATTTTGGTTAGCTACTGACCAAGATACGAAAGGACCCCATACAAGTCGTATAGAGATGGTACGGGTGGGGAAGCCACTCATATTTTGATCAGAGTGTCATGCCCTTGGTAGGCTGCCTAGGTATGGTTCTATTGTACTTGTTGTATTATAAAGGTATAACTTAAGTAAGGGGAGTCATATGGTGGACAATGTGTGATATCCAATACTCTATTTATAATACTAGTGGTGGGTACCACTCGTATGCTATGTGTATAAGTCAAGGGGGAGTCGTACCCTCCTGCGGTGATTTTTACAGTTTAAGTTTATGGTATTCTAGACATTTCCCCTCATAACCCTTTTTGACCCCATGACTTAAAACACTTTTGGGACTTTATTTATCCTATTATTCTCAATCAAAAACACTTTAAGGACTCTCAAATCTCTCTCAAGCTCTTGGGTTAAGGAAGAGGCTAGGGTTCTCTTCAAGGTGGTCAATTAAGGCTCTCAAGGGTGGTTTCACTCCGTACTCTTTGGTATCTAAGGCATGTTACTCCTCTCTCATTGTTAGTTTAACTAAATTTATGTTTTAATGAATGGTTTTCATGATTTAATTGTAAGTATTGTTTAACTTTGAATTATATATTGGGGGTTTCGATTGTTAATGGATGAATATTGTTTTCTTTTTTCTTATTGTTTTAATGTTGAAATTATGGAATTGAACATGTGGTTTCATGGAATATTCAATTGGTTCTTGATTTTGGTTGTGGAAACAATATGCCCTCAACATGTTTGTTAAAATGCCTATGAGAATGGTTTTGTCACATAGTTTGACTTTTATTGAAACTATTGCATTGCATAATATGGTTGTGGAACCTAAATTGGAGTAAATCTTTTTAAATGGTTTGGTAAAGCCTTGGCAGCCATGTTGTTGGTTTAATTGGAAATAATATAGGGTACATGGGAATCCCCTAAGTGTTTGTTAATGACATTGCGTGCAAGCTATAGTCGGTATTACGATACCACTTCATAAATCCTTGGTTAATTACTTTTAAATTAGTGGTTGGTAATGTGATAATGGTTTTAATTGGGCAATAAAGGTGGGTTGTGATAGCTTATCGTGAAGGTGTGAGTTCGATGGACGGACACTGAAAACTCATGCTTGCCGATATGAGGGTTGGTCATGGTGACCATATTCTTGTGGGGTACACAGGAATCCTCTATGTTATACTTGTGTATATGTATCATGGAGGATGAAGGGTACACAGGAATCCCCTACCCCTATGATATCTCTGGTTCGTGCAGCTACATACACTGGGGCTCGTTCAGGGGGTAACATTGGACCCATATAGCCCGTGGGTGAATTTTAATGGTAAAGCTACACAAACCCAGGTTATGGTTTTAAATGCATGCTAAGCCCGATTTCCTTTCCTGGTAGGGTGAAGGGTACACAGGAAACCCCTACCCCTATGATATCTCTGGTTCGTGCAGCTACATGGACTGGGGCTCGTTCAGGGGGTAACACTGTACCCATATAGCCCGTGGGTAAATTTTAATGGTAAAGCTACACAAACCCAGGTTATGGTTTTAAATGCATGCTAAGCCCGATTTCCTTTCCTGGCATGGATTATATATAAATAAATAAATATATATATATATATGGATGTAATTGCATGTGGTTATTTACTTGGTTTTAAAAGATGGCATTATTTTATCCTTACTCCTGAGTACATGCTAGAATTCACCCACTAACCCATATTCTGGCGCTTTATCCCCACATGATACAAGAATCGACCATACTACTCCTACTGCTCAATGATTGGATTTGGGGACAACTTTGTTTCAGATTGAAGTTATGAGCTTCCATACTCCGAAAGGCTCCATTTCATGTTATGGACTTCTCTACCTACTTTTGGTAATTTATTGGACTTTGGTTTCAGGTATGGTCAGGAGCATGTCCTGACTGGAGTTTTATTATTTTTGGTTATAGGCTTTGTGAGACTACTTTGGGCTGGTATGGGTGGTGTCAATATTAGTGTCAACCTTAGCATTGGTATTGGTGCTAACACCTCATGACTGTATTTGATTTATGATTGTTCCATTTTGTTATGTTATATATATATATATATATATATATATATATATATTCAAAATTCATCTAACATAGGTTGTAGAACAGTTATGGTTGGGTATTGGGGGTTGTCTCTGGTCCCGGTTGGGCTTGAGGCCCCACACACGACTAGGCTCTGGTTTGGGTCATGTCACTCTAGAAGTTGTGAAGCTTCTAACTCTAGCGACTAACTCCAGACTATATTAGTATAAATCGGCATTATCCTTTTACTAAATCCTCCCTCGCTTACTATCATGTACAAGATCTTTCCAGATCAATTGGTTTTTAATCATTTAATAAGAACGATGGAAAATTCTACCATTGTATTTTCTTTTTTCATTTAGATCCTATCAACATTGAGAGTATCTAGATTTTGTGTTACCATGCTTTCATACAACTCAATTACATCATGTAAGAGTGTCTATTATGTGTTTCAGGAAGGAGTGTAAAGACCATCCAGGTTATTTTTTGCTTTTCTGCACTATTTTGGTACTGAAAAGTTTCTGATGGCTATCCTAAGTCGGTCATGACTTGCAAGAGCTAACATTTCAGTGAATGGATAGTTCATTTGGTTTTAGAGAAAATTCTTTATTTTGAAGTTTTTGTTGTTCCAAGTAAGGTATCAGGCCTAAACTGAGGGTAGAAAGCCTCGTATATCAATTCTAACACTCTCATTCATTTTAAAATGTTTATTTTAGGCTTGGGGGACTATTTTGGATTCCAAAGCTTCTGGACTCATTTTGGAATATTGGGTGGATTTTTGTTAAAACAACCCCTGGGTGTAGGATCCACATTTAATCGAAAAAAATCTCGAATAGAACTTTCGATGGCATCTTTGAATCTAAAATGTAAAGTTTTACAAAGTAGCATTGTTCATTAATATTCAAGGGATCCTGAATGAATCCCACGTATTCGATGGCAAACTTGGTAAAATGCCACGTTTGTTGGTATAACTTCAACTTATGCATCCATGTTTTTTCCTTTGCATTTGTGAGGCTTGACCTTACTTGTAAGGGTCAAGAAAAATTGGCTTTAATATTTTCAAAGGATGAGTAGGTGGATGGTTCCATGGTTCCTCCTTTTATTTGTGATCGACAGGCCTTATTCACAAAGGGTTGGCCAATTCACGTGTCGCGATTCCGATCAGGTCCCCCCATTTCTGAATAAGGAACCCCTAGCAGTATTTAATGTTGTGTAACCCAATTTTTCTTCAACTTTTCTAAGTCTCAACTTCATAAATTAACCTAGAGAGATTAGATTAAGAAGATATGAAACATTGTGTGTCGGGAGTGAGTGGACAACTCATTAGAGACATTTATCTATTGATTATTCAGTAAGTTCCCTTTAGTTTCTTAGTTGATTCTCCAATATATATTCAATTTCTTGGTTTATTTAACATGGTGATATTAGGGTTAATTATTGCTCGTATTTCACCCCTTTTTACGGTAAATAGTCCTTGAGCTTAGATAAATGTTTTGACGATTTCAAAATTGTGATCCAAAAGTGGCCCCACATGGGATGTTTAGCTTGATTTTGGACCTAAAGAATTTATATGCAACATTGGAGTTTTTAATCTCGTGTTAACATATAGGTTGGTGTTTTGATAGTGTGGCATCGTACAGAGGCTTCTGGAAGGGGAAGATCTCTAACCAAGTGGACTTTATCGAGATTTCTTTGGCATCCCAATAAGCTAGGATTATTTCTATCTTATATTAAACTTTATTATGTTATTTCTATTGTATTTATGCTAGCGAAGGGTAGGTTTTACGACTTTGATTAATTACCACTTGCATGATTAGTAGTATTTGGATTAATTAGTTGATAGATAGAAATATTAGGTAGAATTTAGGCTCATTCTACCTCCTTGGTGTTAGGTTGTTATCTAAAGACTAGTTTCAACTTATTAAATGCTTATTAGTGGAGCATGAGAGACTTATATTAGTTCTAGATAGAAACTTTCCATAGTATGAGTCTTCAGGATTTGGGTCATGACAACACCTTAGTTGTCCACATTTGTGAACTAGGCTATTGAGACAACCTTGAAGCTATTAAAGATTAATAAACTATATGTAATCATATACTCTCAGCACTGATCCCAAAATTAGTCCCACTTTAGAAAAATAATTTGTCCCTTTATTAGTGCCATCATAGGAATTCAAGACAAACATTAATATGTTTTTAAACTATACTCTTGTATTAAAGAACTATTATTTTTTAATGAGCCTGAAATGAGCTAAAGTGAAACTTTAATTGGGATAGAGGATAGAGTAGTATATAGTTATGTCATTTCTTGTCATTGGACTGTTGCTGAATAGTGAGAGCCTTTTTATCTCACTGAATATCTTCTATTCATCCACTAGACCTTGTATCCACATTTCCTACCTATCTCACAAATATTGTCGGCATAAGTATGTGCAGTTACAATATTCCAAGAGCCTACAAAAATATAAATCTTTATAGATAGAGATGGATAATGGTAATAATATTGATGGTTCATCAAATGGAGTATCTCTTTTATTTTTACAAATGCATTACATAGTTGTCTCTCAAGCAAAGAGAATCTACTAAAATTTATTTTGCTACCTTCACATGTGTCATGTCAACCTTCTTTTTAACTTATAGCTTCTAATATCTACCCCTTTCACAATGTTTCTCCCCTCCAAAAACAATTATAAAATGAGTCAGAGAGAAATAATTCATCTTAAGCTTGCATGACTGAAAACTATCTGACAAGTTGTATTAGAAATTGGTCGTCCACCTTGCATTTAAGATGATAATTAACCCCTAACTATTGCGATCATGAACCCTTATCTATGTTTTTTATGACTAAATAAATCCTCTCCGCAAATTTGAGGGTAGGCCAACAAACATGAAGAAGAAGTATGAGTTGCACCAGCAACAAAAAAGTGTTAAATATCTCCCCACAAGCCTTGATGATTCATTCGGTACCCCATAGAAATAAATAATTAATGCTACTAAGCTAATTTTGACATTATAGACTAAATAGAAATATCAAATTTTTTAATAGAGGTCTTTTGCGGCAAATTAGTCCTAAGGATCCCTATTAAGCTAAATTTAACAAATTTTTATTTAGAAGGTCTAAATCTAAAATAAAGGCTCGGAGCTCTAACTAACTACACTAGTAGGCTAAGATCTATTTTTCAAATATAATTAAACTGTCCGAATCACCATACCATACTCGGATTACAAAAATATGGATTGAAGTCAAAGTAATCACTTAAAGGCTATTCTGAAACCACAAACTTATATAAATCACTATCAAATGCATCTCGAACCCTATAAATCATTCCCACAATCTCATTAATTAATATCCAATGGATGTATGTATCATCTAGTTTAGGTTAAGGATTCTAACTCTGGAAGTCTCTTCCTACAAATAGTTTTCATAGTAAATGAATTTCTTAAAGTTTTTCCCAATGATCTTCCTTGGATTTCTTCTGATAGGAAAGTAGACTTTGGGATTGATATCCTATTAGATAATCATCATTTTTTCCCTTACTCATTATTGGTTGGCTCTGAAAAAGCTAAAGGAACTAAAGAAATAATTAATGGGTCTCCTTGATAAGGGTTTTATTAGTCCTAATATTTCTCCCTGGATTTCTCTTGTGTTTTTCGTGTTAAAGAAGGATGGGTATATTTATATGTATATATATTATCGTCAACTGAATAAGGTCACCATGAAAAATAAGTATCCTCTTCCTAGAATTGATGACCTCTTTGATCAACTCTAGGGTGCCAAGTGTTTCTCTAAAATAGATCCATGTTCAGGATATTACCAATTAAAGAATAGACAGGTTGATATTCCTAAGAGTACTTTCTGAACCTGTTATGGCCACTATGAGTTCTTGGTTATGTCATTTGGGTTGACTAACACCCCAGTTGTTTTTATGGATCTTATGAATCAGGTGTTCTGATAGTTTTAGAATTTGTTCATTATTATCGTCATTGATGACATCTTAGTGTCCTCTAAAAGTGAGGAGTATTATGTAAATCACGTCTGAAATATGTTGTAGACCATAAAGCATAAGAAGTTGTATGTAAAATTTTCTAAGTGTGAATTTTGGCATAATGTTATGATTTTTTGGGGCATGTTTTATCCAGTGAAGGAATCAAGGTGGATCCACAAAATATTGAGTCAGTTAAAAAATGGCCTATACCGATAAATCCAACCGACATTAGGAGCTTCTTGGGCTTGGCAAGTTACTATAGAAGGTTTGCGGAGAGTTTCTCATCTATTGCTGCTCTTCTTACAAGGTTGACTCAGAAAAACGTAAAGTTTCTATGTCTTATGCTTATGAGAGTAGTTTTGAGAAATTGAAGAATAAGTTGACTTTTTCTCCTATTTGTACCCTAGATGAGGGTACTAAGGCATTCGTTTATATTAGGACACATCCCATGTAGGACTGGGTTATGTTTTGATCCAATGCGATAAGGTGGTGGCTTACGCTTCCAGGCAGCTTAAGGTTTATAAGAGAAATTACTCAAATCATGATCCAGAGTTACTGGCTGAGGTTTTTGCTTTGAAAATTTTATGTCAGTATTTGTATGGGGTTCACGTGGATATTTATTTAGATTATTAGAGCTTGCAGTAAGTGTTCACATAGAAGGAATTGAATTCTAGCCAGAGGTAGTGGCTCAAATTACTTAAGGATTACAATATGAGTTTGTACTACCACCCATGTAAAGCTAATGTTTTTGTTGATGATCTTAGTAGGTTGTTCATGGGGAGTTTATATCATGTTGAGAAGGAGAAAAAAGGTTTGGTAAAGGATATTAACTGACTGGAAAATTTATGAATTCACCTTTTGACCTCTAAGGATAGAGGGGTAATCATCTAAGAAGTGGTTAAATCATCTCTTAGGTAGAGGTTAAGGAGAAGCAGGTTCTGTATACCATACTTATGAAAATTAAGGATTATGTAGGTCAGCAAAAGATTATGGATTTATAAATTGGTGAAGATGATTAATATGGATTTCTTCAAGGGTCTTCCATGGTCTTAGACTCAGTGTAATTCTATTTGGGTCAATGTTGATAGAATGACCAAGTCTTCTCACTTATTGCCTATAAGAACTAACTTCTCAAGAGAGGATTATACCAAGTTATTCATATAAGAGATATTCAAGTTTTATGGGGGCCCTATGTCTATTGTTTCAGACAGTGCTACGTAGTTTTCCTCTCATTTTTGGCATTTATTTCAAAAAGGGTTAGGAAATTATATAAAACTTAGCACCACTTTCCACTCTCAAAAGAATGGACAAGCAGAGCATACCATTCAGATTCTAGAAGCTATGTTAAGGGTATGTGTGTTTGATTTTAAGGGTAGCTGAGTTGATCATTTTCCACTTGTCAAGTTTGCTTATAATAATAGCTATCATTCCAGCATCCAAATGGCCCTTTTTGAGGCTCTTTAAGGTAGAACGTGTAGGCCATCGATTGGATGGTTTGAGGTTAGTTAAATGGGATTGTTTAAGCCTGGTCTTATGAATCAAGTGATAAAGAAATTTAAGGTAATTCGAGAAAGACTTAAGACTGCTCAAAGTCGACAAAAGTCTTATACAGATGTGAGACCAAGGTAGTTGGAATTTAAGGTTGATAATTGGGTATTCTTTAGGGTTTCTTCAATGAAAGGAGTTGTGAGATTTGAGAAAAAGGTAAAGTTCAATCCCCGTTATACTGGTCTATATTAAATTGTAAGAAGGATTGGGAATGTTGCCAATGAATTGGAATTACCAGCAAGTTTGGCTTCAGTTCACTTCGTATTTCATGTGTCATACACAACAAGTTTGTGGGTGCACCTTTTTTAGCGGTGCCCATTGAGGATATTGGCATTATGTATTCATTGTCCTATGAGGAAATCTCAATTGAAATCTTGGATAGGAAAGTTCGGAATTTGAGGACTAAGAAAATAGCTTTGGTGAAGGTTCTTTGGAGGAATCAAAAGGTAGAAGAGGCTACATGGGAATCGGAAGAGGATATGAAAGATAAATACTCGTTCTTATTTTTTATGTTGGACAAAAGTGCTTAAGGTATGAATTTCACTTCATCTCTTAATGCATTTCTAAATTTGTTCTTGAATCCCTATATATTCTTTCTATTATCATGCTACGGGTGTCCTAATCACTCATTCGAGGTCGAATGATCCTAAGAAAGCATAATGTAAGACTCTAAATATTTAGATGAATTTATTTTGGACCCTCCCTTATGTTTAATGGTAATTTTTTACTTGAATCATGATAAGGGATGTTAAAGGGATTCTTGGGAAGAGTTTTTGAATTTTCAAAAAGCGTTCGGGGTCATTTTGGGACCTCAAGCCAGTGAGGGTCCGCGATAAAGCTATGTCAAACCCAGCGCCTTCCATAGTGATGGCTTTCCACACCGCCTACACTCTATGATAACAGTGTGGCATGCCCCTGGGCCTCCTCGATAGCAGTGTACCACCCCCAAGGGCAAAAATTGCCCAGTTTTTTTCAATTGGGGTGAGGGATTTTTGGTCATTTTCCCTTTAAAATGACCTTAAAACATATTTTAATCCTTATTTTCCATCATTTAACAAATTATCATTATTATTTCCCTCTATCAACTCTCAAGTGAAGTAAGCCAAGGGTTTTCTCAAGGATGAATCTTTTCAAGCTCTAGACTCAAATTCCTCTCGAAATTCTTCCATTATTAAGGCATGTTGAACACTACCTATTTTACTTACTATATTATAGCATCAATATTACTTGATACTTACGTGTTTACTAGTTGTTTAATTCAAACATGGGTTGAGGGTTTTTGGTTGTCTTACACTTGTATCGATTTTTTGTTGTTTTAATGGTTTCTTCATGGTTTGAATGATCGATTGTGATTTTAATTTGGGTCTCATGGTAATGATGGAATTTGGCAATGTGGTTTCTCAATGTTTATGGATTTTTGCATGATTATAATGACATGAACCGCAACCTACTTCATAATTTTTATTTCTACACAAGGATTTCATAGTGTCTAAACTATTCTTTTAAAAAATTACATAACATTAAATGGTAAAAAGGTGAAAAGGTTTTGGAAATTCCCTTAGGGGCTTTGGCTATGGATTTTTAATATGGAAATTGGAGTCTAAATGGTTAAAAGTGATTATGGAAATGGTATAACATAATTGGAATGACTTGCAAGTCTATTGTTATGGTGATACCAAGTTGGGAATGTCATAATAAATAACTCCTTATTGGTATGTGAAAACAGTTTTACTTGCGCTTAAAGGGAACTTGCAGCTCACCGAAAAGGTTTAGTCCTGGGGGAACAACACTGAAAACTACATTTGCCGACATTGAGGGTTTATGACCATTATGTCATCTTTACATATTATAATTTTTAGAGGCTAATTAACTATTTGTGGCTTTTTCCTAATTTCTCAGGTCCATGCGGCTAACATGGACTAGGGCCCTTCTGGTAGGGGGAGCTAAATCCATATAGCTCGTAGGTTCCTTTAGGTCGATATGAGCTACATAGTTTGGAATTAATTTTTTATACAGTCATGTCTCATGTTCCTTGTCCCCTACCCCAGCATTCCATTATCTCAATCTTTGTTGAGCATATTTTTATATGACTGGTTTTCGATAAATATACATTTCATTCAGATGTTTTATTGATGGTTTGGTAACTGTATTTTTTATCTCTTTCCTTGGATTGCATGTCGGTACTCGTCGTACTGACCGTCCTCAGACCTTATATCATTTTATGATGTAGGTTCCGAGGGCTTTTCTTTCAACCCTTCACAACATTAGGTGGTTTGGTACTATTGTTGGATAGTAGTTAAAGTGGTGAGCCCTCCCTCATTTAGAAGGCCTAGTTTCTTTTAGTTTTTTATGATTTCAGTACATTCTATTGGTTTTCTTCTGGCATAGTCAGGGTTGTGTCTCAACTTGGTTGGTATTCTTTGTTTAGGGACTTTGTGGATAGTATTGGGGTATTTCTTTGTAGATTTGGTTTGGACTCACAGACTTACTCTTTTGATTATTATATCTCTCTTATTATTCTAGCCAGCTTCCGCATTTTATTATTTATTATTATTGAGCTCTTGAGGTAAGGCTAAGGGGAACATCTCTGGCCTTGGTTGGCTTGGGATGCATATCACGACCAGGCCCTGGTTTGAGTCGTGTCAAAATGCTTATGTTCGCAAGACCATCCACAGAATTCATGAAAGAAAGCATATGAATAACCTCACAATAAAATTAAGACTGAAAACTAGAATCTCAAATTAGTCTTAAATCATAAAAGTCAAGAACAAGTATTTCAATATCAAAAGTGTATCTCAAATCGATATAATATTATAAGTATTTAAATTGTGTAAACTAATAACAAAAAATAAATGGGGTATTTATAGGGTACATTATAAACATAAAAATCCTAATCAAAACAAAATAAGAAAAATTATGTCGGCACCAATCTATGAACCCACTTACGGGTCGTAGTTACTAGCTACAAACTATATATGGGTTCGTATGTCTTTGAAGTAATTAGTAGGTTGTAGATACCTACTAATGAGGGGTACCTACAAGGGATGTTGGTACTACTTACACACCGTAAGTAGGCCTTCATAACTTTCAGAGCAAAAAATTTGCTTTCAGAACTTTCTTCAATCACTGACGAAGGCACTTATGATAGACGTAAGTACCACTTATGGCCCGTAAGTGGGTCCTCTACTACTTGTCATCATATTTTTTCTCCTCTTTTGTTCTACAACATGTTTTCCTTCAAAACCAACACAAAACAAATTACATCTAACAAAACGAACCTAAATGCTTGCATAATTTATGTGTTTACGCATCGATAGTGCCATGAACCATGGAACATCACTTGATCACGGTTCCACCCTATCCTATGTGACTCTCCGTACACTTTGGTTTCGGTCCTGAAAATGTTCTTGACCCCTTCTCAGCCTCTACCCTAGTAGGTGAGTTTATTATCTCTAGAAAAGTCTATAAGGGTTGTGTGATGTCCATCTTTTATAGGGAGACATTGGTAGATTTAATAGAGTGATATTGTGGATTTTGAGTAAATATTAGGGATGGATTCGCTTCATTCGTTCTATGCAACCTTGGACTGTAGGACCCAAAATGTCACTTTTGTTTTACTAATGAACCGGTGCTTGAATAGGAGGGGAGTTCCCTAGTACCTAAAGGGAAGTTTATTTCTAATCTTAGAGGTCAAAAATTAATATCTAATGAGTGTTTGTATAATTTAGTTTGCATCAAAGATTTTGACTCTGAAAGTCCCCCTAAAGTCCCCCTAGTAGTCTATTCCCATCGTTAATAAGGTTTCTTTTTTTTCTCGATGATAGTCCTAGAATTTCCTCGGATAAGGAAATACACTTTGGAATTGATCTTCTACCTGATACCCAATAAATTTACCTTCCCCTATATATAATGTCTCTGCCAGAGTTGAAGGAGTTAAAGGAGTAATTAAAAAAGCTCTTTAATAATTGTTTTAGTCGCCCTAGTATTTCTTCTTGGGTTGCTCCAACGCCCTTCGTCTAAAAGAAAGATGGATCTCTCCAGATGTGTGTATACTATCGATAACTAAATACGGTCACAGTGAAAAATAAGTCCCCTCTTCCTAGGATTGATGATCTCATTAATCAACTCTAAGGTGTCATGTGTTCCTCTAAAATAGACCTCCGTTTAGGCTACCTTCAGTTAAATATTGGGGAGGATGATATTCCCAAGACTGCTTTCCAAACCTATTATAGCCATTACTAGTTCTTGGTTATGTCATTTAAGTTGACAAATGTTCTAGCTACTTTCATGGACAATATGAATCAGTGCTTTGAATAGTTTCTAGATATATTCATCATAGTTTTTATTCATGAGATTTTGGTGTAGTCTAAAAGTAAGAGGGTTCATGCCAACCACCTCCGGAATGTGTTAAATACCCTAAAGGATTAATATTTGTATGAAAGATTTTCTATATGTGAATTTTGGTTGATGTCGTGACTTTCATTCGGCATGTCATCTCTAGTGAAGGAATTAAAGTAGATCCCCAAAATATTGATGCAGTGAAGAATGTCCTAGACCCACGACTCCAACCGACATTAGAAGCTTCTTTAGTCTGGCGGGATACTATAGAATATTTGTGGTGAGTTTCTTATCCATTACTCCTCCACTAATGAGAATGACTCAAAAGAAGATAAAGATTTTATGGTCCAAAACTTGTGAGGGCAGTTTCCCAAATTGAAGGTAATGTCAACTATTATTTTTACCCTGCTAGAGGGTACTGAGGGGTTTGTTTTATATTATGATGCACCCTGTGTGGGACAGGATTGCGTCTTTATGTAGCACAGAAAGGTTGTAGCTTATGATTTCACGAACCTTTTGATTCATGAGAGAAATTATCTAAACCATGGTTATTGCATAGAAGATTTTGCATCACTATTTGTATAGAGTGCATGTAGATATTTAATAGGATCATAATAGTTTGAAGTATGTGTCCACTCAAAAAAGAATTAAACCTCAGGTAGAGGAGGTGACTTGAATTTCTTAAGGATTAGACATGAGCCTGCGCTACCACCCAGGTAAAGCTAATGTTGTTGCTGATGCCCTTAGCAGGTTGTTCATGGGGAGTTTGTCTCATGTTATGAAGGAGAAGAAAGGATTGGTGAAGTATAATCATCGGCTGGCAAATTTAGGAGTCTGCCTTTGGGGATCTAAAAAGAGGGAGTGATTGTGTAGGAAGTGACCAAGTCATTTTTTGGAGCCGAAGTTAAGAAAAAGAAGGTTATGGATCCCATACTTATGCAAATCAAGGATGATGTAGGTCAGAAGAATATATTCCTAATGTAAATAGGTTGTGAGAGAGGGTTTTGACCGAAGCTCATGTGTCCATATATATGGTTCATCCAGGTTCAACAAAGATGTATGATGAATTGAAAGAAACATATTGGTGAAATAATATGAAGAAGGGTGTAGAAAATTGTTACCAAGTGTATAATTTGTCAGTAAGTCAAAATTGAGCATTTGAGACCAGGTGGCACCTCTGAGGAGATAGCTCTACCTATGTGGAAGTGGTAAATTATTAACATGACTTTTTTTTTACTTGTCTTCCGTGTCCCTGAAATTAATGCTATTCCATTTGGTTCATTTTTGACAGGATGACTAAGTTTACTAACTTTTTTCCTATGAGGTCTAATTACTCGATAGACGAGTATGCGATGTTGCTCATTTAAGAGATAGTTAGGTTGCATGGGGCCTTGATATTTATTATTTTAGATTGAGGTACATAATATTACTCTCATTTTTCCGGTCATTACAGAAGGGTCGGATACTCAAGTGAACCTTAGTACCACTTTATACCCTCAAACGGATGGACAAGCGAAATATACTATTTCGACATTGAAAGATATGCTAAGAGACTGCATAATTAAGATTAAAGGGGGTTGGTTTTATAATTTTCCGCTTATTGAATTCGCTTATAACAATAGTTATCATTCTAACACTGAAATGGCTCCTTTGAGACCCTCTATAGTAGAAGGTATAGATCGCCGATTGAGTGGTATGAGGTGCATGAGACTAGGTTGTTTGGGCCCGACTTTGTACATGAAGATATGGATAAAGACATGGTTACTCGTGAGAGGCTTAAGACTTATCAAAGTCGCCAAAAATCTTATATCGATTTGACGCGTAGAGAACTAGAGTTTGAGTTTAGCGATTGGCTAATTCCTAAAAGTCACTCCTATGAAAGGATTTATGAGGTTTGGGAAGAATGGAAAGCTTAGTCCTAGTTACATTGGTCCGTATAACATCCTAAGGAGTATTGGGAATGCTGATCATATATTGGACTTATCAATGAGCTTGGCATCGGTTCATCTCATTTTTCATGAATCTATGCTAAAATAATATGTCGATGATCCTTCCTTGGTTGTGCCTATTGAGGATATTGGTGAGAAGAATTCATTATCGTATAAGGAAAGTACTGTTAAAACCATAGATAAACAAGATCAAAATTAAGGACAAAGGAGATATCCTCGGTAAAGGTGTTGTGGAGAAATTAAAAAGTGGAGGAAGTTATGTGGGAATCAGAGGAGGACATATGTCATGCCCTATTTTCACCAAGGTTAAACAAAAATGACATATTAGACTCTAGAGAATTGAAATTTTTTATAGAGTCGCCACCTAATTTTTAAGGAAAATAAGGAAACCTGTTTATTCATTAACACGTATGATTGATGTTTTTAGTCTGCAAAAAATCATTTGAGACTCTAGGTAAAGGTTCAAATTATTTCGAAGGCAAGGGTTTAGGCACCCTTCAGGATCCACAAATGTGGTACCCGACTAGACTAAACTTATCAATGAGGGAGGAGGTATAAATATTTAAAATAATGTAAAAGTGTATGTGTATTAAATATAAAATAATTCTTTTGAAAAAATACAAATGTAAAACTATGTAAAAGTACATGTATATTAAATATACAAATAAAATCTATTGTTATAGAAACATGTAAAAGATATGTATAAAAATGTATAAATTACATGTGAAAAAAAAGTATTTTGTGACATATGAAAAGAAATGTATTTTGATGTGCCATGAAAAGGAAAAGAATTTACAAGTAATATTTTTATTTGATTAAGAAGTTACGGAGAAAAGTAAATATTTATTTGAGAAGAAAAGACTACATAATATGTGAATTATTTGATTAACTTAATTCTTTTATCCAAATATTAAAGGCCTAAGTTTTGTTTAAAAGCGATGAAATTATGTAAGTAAAGAATATCCCCGCCCGGCACCCAAAAAATAAAATTTTCACTATCTTTTATCTTTATGTACAATTATACAAACGAGAAATAAACTACAAACATAAAGCTCGAGAATTATGTATAAGTGCTTGATAAAGTAATGAAGAAATAATCATTAAAGTAAGCGAAATTATGTGCACACACATGTACATGTAGATGTACATATAAAAATAGTGTCTTGTTATAAAATGAGCTCGGATTAAGTTTTAGACTCGCCATGGCTACGAAGTGTTTGCTCGACTAATCTGACATCCTAAATCGCCTTGCCAAGATACGAATCATAAAACCTTTTGTGGTGTCGTGGTGTTATAAAAGTTTCATCATTGCCCAAAATATTTAATTTTTTATTACATATTTATATACGTAACATCCGTCTTTTATTTGTGGAGGCCTCAAAAATCGATGGTAATCTTTTCATTGGCCAAGAATATTTATTTTGACATAAAATAGATAAATTTGAGAAAATAAAATCCGTCTTTTGAAATGGGGTGGCCTCAAAAATCCGACGGAAAGATATTTTCATCGGCTATGTGTTGGCTTTTAATATAAAATAATAAATTTGACATAATAAAATCCATTTTTTGTCACGGGATAGCCTCAAATATTTGACGGAAAGATATTTTCATCGGCCGAAGTATTTATTTTGAGTATATCTATGTGTTTTTGAGAAAAAAAAATATGAACAAATTTTGTATTTGAGGGAGAGGAGAAAGAGGTGAAAAATATGTGTTGATATTTTAAGAGAGAGGAAGAATAAAAATGTGTGTGTGAACATGCCTTCCCATCACTCCTATTTATAATAAAATTGGGTACCTCTTATTGTCCAATGGATAAAGAGATGTACCATCTTTATATAATAGCACATCCTTTGGTCCTTAGGGTATTGACCAAAGGATTTTCATCTTTTTGACCAATGGATAAAATTATTGTCTAAAGGATAGTGTCATTGAGTTGTCATTGTCAAATGTGACAAGACATTATGTGTAGTCATTATCGGATGTGACAAGACATCATTGTGTAGTCATTATCGGATGTAAAAAGATATTATTGTATGGTCGTTGTCGAATGCGATAATACGTTGAATTATTATACTGTGTAAAAATAATTGATCCGACTTGGCATTTGCGGACCGTAAAAATATACAAAATGCAGGCATTGATTTGTAATTATAAAAAATGTAAAGAATGTTGAAAATATTAAAAAATATAATTTAATATGAAAAATATTATTAAAATTTGATGTCATGTCGTGTACGTATGCAGATAATTGTAAAATGTTAAAAACAATAACGAATTGATAGAAATCCTATTATAAGGAGGATTATTAATAAATTATGAAAAGTAAAAATTCGAAAACAAGTTGATAAAAATTCTAAAGTAAGGATGATTATCAATAATTTGTCAACAATTATAAAAAAGATGAAAAAAATTATATTTTGTACCCTTTAATGGTCAAGAAGCCTAAAGACGTTAATTTTAGAAACGGAGAGTAAAAATTGGGTGTCAATAGTTGCCCCTTTTCATTTGAGGATGATGTAGAAATCTTCAAATGAAAACGTTGATGTGTAGCTAATTTTGCTCAACAAAAAATAATTCTTTCTTGTTATAGAAAAGTTCGATCAAACTTTAATTTAGAGTTGCCTACATACCTGAAGTTAATGAGGATCAGGTCGAGTGTAGTTCAAAAGAATAGGAAGATTGTCTCTTGCTTTGTTATTAGGGGCGAATGATCAGATGAACTGATTATTTAGAGGAGGACTACGTAGGAACAAAAGTATTCACATATTCCCGATGCTCCCTTTGAAATTGCCCAGTATCGAGTTGTTAGATGTTGGGGATGCAAGATTGTGTACCTGCTGGGTAGAAATAATGATTGTGGGGTTGTAATGATCAAACTCTGCATAGAGCTTCCTACATATCTCGAGTGTTACGAGAATCAGGTCAATGTAGTTCGAAATGAGAAAATAAAAAATTTTGGGGCAATTCTCAAAATTTGTCCCAATGTACAATGTGGAATTTGAAAAAAAAGTGTTGTTGTTCTGAATTGGACCCTTTGTTGAAAAGATATATGATGTCTCTAATTATCTACAGGGACTCAAGGATGAATGACAAGTGTCTTCGATTGTTTGCGAAGACTGATGTTGATGAATGAAAGATATCTTCGATTGTCTACAAAGACTTAATGCATCACATCTTCAATTGTCTATAGAGACTGATGTTGAATGATGATGTCTTCTATTGTATATGAAGACTTGATGCATGACTTGATGCATGACACCTCCAATTGTCTATGGAGGCCGGTGTTAATTGTTGTCTCCGATTGTTTACGGAGATTGTGATAAATGATGATGTCTTCTATTGTCTACAAAGACTTAATGCATGACGTCTCCAATTGTCCACGGAGATGAATATTGATTGTTGTCTTTGATTATTTATGGAGACTGTGATGAATGATGATGTCTTCGATAGTCTACGAAGACTTTATGACATCTCCAATTGTCTATGGAGATGGATGCTGATTGTCATCTTCGACTGTCTACGAAGACTGTGTAATGGCCGTCCTCAATTGTCTATGAAGACTAAGGTCATCAATCGATAAGGTAATGGCATCTCAATTCGTGGAACAGCTGGAAGATAAAATCTTCTCGACTGGCGGGGCTTTGAAAGGTAACAGCCTCTCGACTGGCAGGGCTATGAGAATGTAAACACCTCTCGACTGGCGGGGCTTTGAAAGGTAATAGCCTCTCGACTGGTGGGGCTATGAGAATGTAAAAAGCCTTTCGACTGGCGGGGCTATGAAAATGTAAAAGGTTCTCGACTGGTAGTCTTTGAAAATTAATATCCACTCGACTAGCGGGGCTATGAAAATTTAAAAGCTCTGAGAACACCCAATTGAAAAGCAAAATGACTGTGTTTGAAGCCTGTATCTTGAAGATAAAGGCCAATTGTTGGTATTTGGAGATAGGCGTCTTACACGTAAAGTGTAATGCATGTATGTGAAGGCATGGTTTGAAAGGAAAGAATATTTTTTTTGTATTTTCATTGTAAAAATATGTTGAAAGATGAAAAATGCGGAAGATTGCTTTGTGTTATATTTGCAAGAAGTGTTGAAAGGTAAAAATGCAGAACATTATTTGTGTTTTCTTTGTAGAAATGCAGAAAGGTGAAAATGCAGAAGATTGTTTTGTATTTTCTTTGTAAGAAATGTTGAACAGTGAAAAGATATAATTGTGTCTTGACTACAGTTGGTACCAATAATTAGTAGTGTGTATAAGAATCCTCCAATGTCTTTTCCATCTAACCAAGATCGACTTCAGGGTAACTTCTATAGCTTCGAGTGGTACCTCAGATATACCTACGTATCAACAAGATTTGTTCGTTAGCTTCAAACAAAGATTTTGAATTGTGCTTGTTCCCATGTTTCAAGTGCCCTCTCCAAAAAAACATCTCGTTCTCATACCTATTTGGGATTATTTTTCTCTTGAATTTGGAGATGTCTAGAGATATATGCTCATACTCAGAAAGAAGTTCAATGAATGTAATTGTGATATCATAGGCTTAGCCTTAATGTAAGTATCCACTAATATGAGAAAACTTAGAGCAGGATCTTGTAGGACTTGTTATTGGCTTGTAATGTAAGCTTTGGGGGTGGGTCGGGTAGGATGATATTTGGGATAAAAGTGACTAATTCCTCAATAAGCGTTGCACTGTATTCGTGTTTTTGACATTTGTTTCTCTTTGACGCTCGGTCTTCTTTATTGTGCTTCTTTGCCCCTTGTTTTGTATTTGTTTTAACTTCTTTGAATCTTGTGTTGGAGTTTTTCCCTTTTTCGATATATTTTCCTTCCTTTTTTTTTGGTCTTTGGGGGATGATGATTCCCCATCTTTATCAGAGTTATATCTTTTTTTTGTGGGCATTCTTGCTCCTTCTTTCTTTAAAGTTGTCTTTTTTTTTGTTCCTCTAGGGATATATGTCCTTTGCCTTTGGCAACTTTGATCTTAAATCTTCATTCAAAATTTGCACGTACTTAGTGCGCTCAAGAAGGTAGGCCAAAGAGGGATAGTGCATGTAAGCACTCAAAAGGCATATGCTCAGATATGGTTATTCCAAAGAAAAGGTTCCAGGATCAAAGGGGGAAATACTAGGGATCGATGTCATTTGGTAGGCTGTGGAAGTCACAACCTAGTCAAGGAAGGGCCTACAATCCTTTCCGAAACTAAGTGTAACTCAAAATTTTGCCTCAACAGAAATTCAGGCCAAGTTCTAGATCAACAATGCAATACAATGAACAAGTCTAAAGCTTACCACACAATGCACTTGAAATGATAGAGTTGACTTTGTTCTTGTCTTAGATGTATGCAAGAGAATTTTCGAGTGTTACTCAGGTCTAACTAAGAGGTATCAAAAGAATCTATGGTTTATCGTTAAGTCGGTCCTCTCCATCATACCATTTTGTTCTTTCTCATGCACACTCCTAATTGTGTTGGTACCAACCAAGTCAAAATTTTATTTTATTTAAAAAAATGGGACCGAACCCAAATGAGGGTTGCCTACGTATCTTATGAAAACAAGAATCAGGTCTGCGTAGTTCAGGCAAATTTGTAAATTTCTATGTAACATGTATGAATGTACAAAAGTGGTAGTCATCTTTGAAAAAATAATGTGAAAGGCGATCAGGAAGGAATTGCTTGTATCAACAAAATTGGTTCGATTAGACAATCAAGAGGATGGATGTCAAGCATGAGGAGAGTTTTGAAATTACTTCAATATGTCGACGAGATTGAGAAGGTAAGACATTGAAGAAGTTATGGTATTATTTCACCGTAGTTGGCAGGATTGTTATGAATGAAAGAATATTGAACCCTTGCTTTGATAGTGGGATCGATACACCATAAATTTAATGGTTTACGATGTCTGAAAGAAGAAGCTAGGTGTTCTCGAACCAAAATCGGGTGAGAATTTGGAGGTAGGTGGCCTAAACACTAATGTTATTGAGATTTAAATTTGAGGAATCATTTATTTGCGGTCTTGAAGACTTTTAGAGAGTGTCTTTGAACTGTTTCAAAAAAATTGCCCCAGTATGAATACCGAAGGAATTATTTTGAAATAGTGAAGAGACCAAACCCTAATATAGGGTTGCCTACGTATCTTGTCAGGACAAGAGTCAGGTCAAAACGTAGTTTAAACTTTTTATAAGTTTGTACAAGGTGTGATCTATTTCTAGAACAGGAAGTTTCCTGAATGGTTGAGAGTAAAACTGAACAATTGTGAGAAGGCGCACTAACCTAAATGAACCAAATCTGAAACTATGAAATTTCAAAGAAGGATTGGGAGAGTGTAAGACACCCCCGCGTGAACCTCAATGTGTGAAGTATACGACCAAAGACTCGATAGAATTGTAAATTGTGATTAAAAGAATAATGTGTAACAGTTCTTATAGATACAATGTATTAAACAAATAATGAATAAAAGAATTGATAAATAGCAACACTAATTTATGCAAAAAATTTATGAGCAAATAAAATAATTTGCAGTGTAAAACAAGTAAATAATCAAGGAATTTAATCATCTGCGAAAAAGTAAAAATACCTCCCTCGATTGAAAAATCGAGTCTACTATGGTTAGAACCTGTTGTTATTCCCCAGCGGAGTCTCCATTATGTCATGCCCTATTTTCGCCAAGGTTAAACAAAACATGACTTATTAGACTCTAGAGAATTGAAATTTTTTACAGAGTCGTCACCTAATTTTTAAGGAAAATAAGGAAACCTGTTTATTCATTAACATGTATGATTGATGTTTTTAGTCTGCAAAAATCAATTGAGACTCTAGGTAAGGATTCAAATTATCCCGAAGGTAAGGGGTTAGGCACCCTTTAGGATCCACAAATGTGGTACCCCGCTAGACTAAACTTATCAATGAGGGAAGAGGTATAAATATTTAAAATAAAGTAAAAGTGTATGTGTTTTAAGTATAAAATAATTCTTTTGAAAAAATACAAATGTAAAACTATGTAAAAGTACATGTATATTAAATATACAAATAAAATCTATTGTTATAGAAAAATGTAAAAGATATGTATAAAAATGTATAAATTGCATGTAAAAAAGAAAGTATTTTGTGATGTATGAAAAGAAATATGTATAAAAATGTATAAATT
Organism: Capsicum annuum; assembly: GCF_002878395.1. Lineage (NCBI taxonomy): Eukaryota > Viridiplantae > Streptophyta > Magnoliopsida > Solanales > Solanaceae > Capsicum > Capsicum annuum. Next base: position 71,592,517 of record NC_061120.1, on the reverse strand, counting down.
ACATGTGAAAAAAAAGTATTTTGTGACATATGAAAAGAAATGTATTTTGATGTGCCATGAAAAGGAAAAGCATTTACAAGTAATAATTTTATTTGATTAACGTTACGGAGAAAAGTAAAGATTTATTTGAGAAGAAAAGACTACATAATATGTGAATTATTTGATTAACTGAATTCTTTTATCTAAATATTAAAGGCCTAAGTTTTTCTTAAAAGCGATGAAATTATGTAAATAAAGAATATCCCCGCCCAGCACCCAAAAATAAAGTTTTCACTATCTTTTATCTTTATGTACAATTATACATACGAGAAATAAACTACAAACATAAAGCTCGAGAATTATGTATAAGTGCTTGCTAAAGTAATGAAGAAATAATCATTAAAGTAAGTGAAATTATGTGCACACACATGTACATATAGATGTACATATAAAAATAGTGTCTTGTTATAAAATGGGCTCGGATTAAGTTTTAGACTCGTCATGGCTACGAAGTGCTTGCTCGACTAATAGGCCGTCCTAAATCGCCTTGCCAAGATACGAATCATAAAACCTTTTGTGGTGTCGTGGGGTTATAAAAGTTTCGTCATTGCCCAAAATATTTTATTTTTTTATTACGTATTTATATACGTAATATCCGTCTTTTATTTGTGGAGGCCTCAAAAATCGACGATAATCTTTTCATTGGCCAAGAATCTTTATTTTTGACATAAAATAGATAAATTTGAGAAAATAAAGTCCGCCTTTTGTAATGGGGTGGCCTCAAAAATCCGACCAAAAGATATTTTCATCGGCCATGTGTTGGATTTTGAAATAAAATAATGAATTTGACAAAATAAAATCTGTCTTTTGTCACGGGATGACCTCAAATATCTGACGGAAAGATAATTTCATCGGCCGAAGTATTTCTTTTGAGTATATGTATGTGTTTTTGAGAAAAAGAAAAAGATGAACAAATTTTGTGTTTGAGGGGGAGGAGAAAGAGGTGAAAAATATGTGTGAATTTTTTGAGAGAGAGGAAGAATAAAAATGTGTGTGTAGAAATGCCTTCCCATCACTCCTATTTATAATGAAATTGGGCACCTCTTATTGTCCAATGGATAAAGAGATGTCCCATCTTTATATAATAGCACATCCTTTGGCCCTTAGGATATTGACCAAAGGATTTTCATCTTTTTGATCAATGGATAAAATTATTGTCTAAAGGATAGCGTCATTGAGTTGTCATTGTCAGATGTGACAAGACATTATGTGTAGTCATTGTCGGATGTGACAAGACATCATTGTGTAGTCATTGCCGATGTGACAAGACATTATTGTGTGGTCGTTGTCAAATGCGACAAGACATTGAATTATTATACTGTGTGATAATAATTGATCCGACTTGGCATTTGTGGATCGTAAAAACATATAAAATGCAGGTATTGATTTGTAATTATGAAAAATGTAAAGAATGTTGAAAATATTAAAAAATGTAATTTAATATGAAAAATATTATAAAAATGTGATGTCATGTCGTGTACGTGTGCAGATAATTGTAAAATGTTAAAAACAACAATGAATTTATAGAAATCCTATTATAAGGAGGATTGTTAATAAATTATGAAAAGTAAAAATACGACAATAAATTGATAAAAATCCTAAAGTAAGGATGATTATCAATAATTTGTCATCAATTATAAGAAAGATGAAAAAATTATATTTTGTACCCTTTAATGATCAAGAAGCCTGAAGACGTTAATTTTAGGAACGGAGAGTAAAAATTGGGTGTCAACAACATGAAAGCTGGATATCCATTCTTTTTCCCACCATTGGATGAGAGTGCTTAAGGTATGAAACTTACGTGTCCCCTGGTTCATTTGATTTTGTTCTTTGAGTCCATCTATGATCTTTCTTATGTCATTCTAATGGTGTCTTAAGTTCCCATTCAGGGATGAATGGTCCCAAGGTGGGATAATGTTAACCCTCAAGAATTTCAATAATTTAATTTGATATTTCCTTTGTGTTTTGAGGTAATTTCTTAGTAGAATTATGGAAATGGATAGTAATGGGACCGTTAGAAATTGTTTTGAAATTTTTCAACTGGGTTTGGGACATTTTAGGACACAAAAATAGTAGGTGTTTGTGTTAAGGGTGTTCCACAGCGGGGAGGCATACCCTTACGTGGAAACCAATGAAGGTCCATGATAAGAGCGTGCCACGCTCTTGTCACTCCGCGATAAGGGTGTGCTAGACCCTTGGGTTGGCGTGGTTAGGGCGTGGCACGCCCAAGGTCACAAAAATGTAGATTTTATTTTAGTTTGGGTTGATGACTTTTTGGTCTTTTACCCATTTAAACGACTTTAAGCACTATATAAGAACTATTTACTCATCAGTTATCAAATTTTTCACCATTCTTTCTCCTCTCCACTCTCAAGAGAAACAAAGCTAAGGTTTCATCTCAAAGATTTAACTTGCAAGGGTTTAAATTCCAGTTCTTCTAGAATTTCTTCCATAAAATAAGTATGTTGAACACTCCCTTACATTAATTACAATTATATTGTCTTATGGTTAATATTCACTTGTTATCGGTTAATTACAAACTAGGGTTGAGGAATTTGGGTTGTCACCTACTTATGTTGGTTTACTCTTGTCCTAATGGTTGTTCATGTGTAAACGGTTATTTGTAAACCAAAATTGGGTATTATAAAAGGTGGTAGGTGGTAACAAGGTTTCATAATGATTATGGTTTTGCATGATAACAACATGAACATCAACCCATAAAAAAATTGGTTTTTAAATGTGGATTTTATGGTTTTTAACTCGTCCTTTGAAACTTTGTATGTAATTTATGGAAAGAAATGGTTTACATTGGATTTTCAATTTGGAATTTAGAGTTTAAATGGTTAAATGGAAATGGTATGACATTATTTGGATGGCTTGCAAGTCTTGGTATGACGGTACAATTTTGGGAATGCATTAATGGAATCCTCCATGATTAATGGTATGTGGAAATATTTTAACTGGCTTTTATGGATATTCTATAGCTTCACTAAGAAGGTGTAGTCCTTGTGACCAACACTTGAAACCATGTTTGCTGACTTTGGAGATCTTTGACCACTGTTTGCTTGCTTCACGTGGTTGTACACAGTTATACTTTTGGGAGGCCATTGTCTTATTGGTGACTTTAGCCTAATCCTCGATCCATGCGGATTACATGGATTTGGGATCCTCCGGTGGGGGAAATCGGACCCATATAGCCCGTGGGTGACTAAAGGTCGGTGTAAGCTACATAGTTCATGATTAAATTTTAAAATGGTCATATCTGCATATTCCTTGTTCCCTTTCCCTTTATTTCATTATTTTTATTGTTGTTGGGAATGTGATTTATAAATGATTGTAGTAAATGTATATTTTTATCCCTTTTCTTTGTTTGAATGTCAGTACATACTGTCCCCAGATGCTACATCATTTTATGATGTAGGTTTGGAAGCCTTTTCTTGTAAGCTTGTGCAACGGTAGGTGGTTTGCTATTCTATAGACCTGCTGGTGAAAAGTGATGTGCCTTCCATCTTTCGGAAGGACTTATTAATTTTTGAACACTTTATCATATCTTTTATTTTTGTTTTTCTTTGGCATAGTCGGGGTCATGTCCCAACTTCGTAGATGTTTATGGATAACGGCTTGTAGATAATATTGGGTTATTGTTTCTAGAATTGGATTTGATTTCCAAACTTCATATTAATATTTATCAAACTCTTTCATAAAATGCTACTCTTACAACGTAAGTCTAAGGGGGGGTGGGGGTCACCTTATACGTTTGTAGGCTTGGGGTGCCTGTCACAGACAGGGCCCTAGTTTGAGTCATGATACTTTTATCGACCAATGCTCTTTGACCAACTGTGAAAGCCTATGTATCACACTAAATCTCCTTTTCTCATCCATTACACCCTTCTTCAATGTTTCCCACCTATCTTTTAAATATCATAGCTATAAATATGCACACTTACTATTTTCCAAGAGCCTCAGCCTGTAAATATGCACCTCTCGTAATCATGATGGTTGTTCTCGAAATGAAGCATCTTATTTACTTTTACATATATAGAACATCTCTAATAAGCACCCTTTTGCTATCTTAACAAGGTTGGGATAAGGATCGCTATTGGAAAACCTACTTGTTGAATTATATATACAAGGCATGTTGTTGTTGTTGAATAATAGTGAAACTTTGTATTTGCTCGAGAACACACAGTACTACCCCCTTATTTATTTATTCCTTGACCCAAAGAAGATACAAAAAGAATAATTTTTATATATATATGTATATATATATATATATATATATATATATATACTAGATTAACTTTTACGTGCGTTGCAGGTGTATGTCGTGTCATATGGTACACAGTTTTGTAAAATAGAGGGAAGAGTCAAAGATACACCTAATTTATTTCAATTTTTGAACTTCCTATCCGAACTATCAATAGTTTGATTTTCCTATCTGAAATATTATCAATAATTAATCAAATAACATATCAACTATCAATTATTCTCTTTTTCTACCTGAATATCACCATCCTTCATGTAGGTAAAGGGACAACTTAGATATAAGGTGTTTTTCAATAACACTTGCTAATAATTCAGGTAAGAAACTCATACGCATCTGATAATTTAGGTATGAAAATAAAAAGAGGGGACACTCTAGATGTATTTTTGATCCTTTGCTCTACAATAAAATCAATATTATAAAAACAAAACGGCGAGCAAATATTTTGAGTACTTCATATATAATGTTGCTAAAGCTAATATTTAAATTATGTCTTGTTGACATATTAGGAAAAAGGTTGTAGCATCAAGACTCAAGTAGTTGAATACTTCATACATAAGAATTGTATAATTATAGTTATTTAGAACATTACTTTATATAAATTTAAGTAACAATTTTATTAGTATGATTGTGATTTCTATTGGGTTCATAGTAAATGAGAAGTGTGAATGGAAAATGGAGAAAAATCAAGTGGAAGAGAAAAATTGAGATCACACCAATATAGAAAGTGTACTAAAAAATAGGAAAACTTACTAAATTCTCCCACATTGATGGGAGAAAGAAGTTTTAAAGTGTTTATATTGTGAAATAAACTCCCACATGGATAAGTGAGGCAAAGAATAAGAGATGCCTCGCGCCGTTGCTGTCGTCGCTCGCTCGGCTTCGGCTTCATTCGGACTTGAAAAATGATCGACCGATGAGATCTATCTTTTTAGACAAACTTTATTTGAATTTCGAAGAATGCCAAGGAAAAATGCAGTAAAGTTTTACTGCAGAGTTTCGGAACTCCATTTATATACCTGCAGCATGCATAATAATAGATGCAATGGTTTGAACAAGAAATGTTTCGAACTGATATTTAGTTTTAGAAGGATGCAACCCTTTTGAAAATGAAACAATGTTTCGTGAACTGACATGACTGTTTCGGAACAAACACACTGATTCGCATGAAATGACATGACTTTTTCAGAACAATCACAATCCTTGATGAACAGACATGAATTTACAGAAAAGGTGCAACCTTTGAAGTGAACCATTGCCTCTTTTCAGAAGAGGCATGTTATGACTATAAAAACCTGCTTTCTTCCATAGGTTTTGGTACAAAAATTTCAGAATAAAAAATACTTCTTGTCTTCCAAATTACTCTGTGTGATCAATCGAAACGTTCTGTGCGTTCGAAGATATTCCAACCGTTTGAGGTACCGCTACAATTGGTCTGTTTAGCCATTTTATCCTGGGAGGAAAAAATCCACAACCTCGGGTACAGTGAGGGAGATTATTTCCTTAAGAAAACTTCGTGAATTCGGACGACTTGGCTATTTTCTGTTTCATCTATTTTTCTGAAAAATAAAATACACCTCTTGGAAAAGTCATTTTGATCTTGTGTTGAGGGTATTTTTCATTGTGTTCTTGTTTATAAACTTGAACTACCTGAGATTGTTGTTCTGCATATACAAATTCTGTGTACCCAAAGTACAAACGAAAAATAACAATTTCTGGCAATAAACATTGATTGGATAGACTCACTCTTCATTAATTTGAGCTTGCATTTCCTCTCTTCAAAATTCTCATTCAATTCTGCCAAAATGGTGATGTACACACGGGCACAAATGTGATGCTGAACATATATATTCATTATTTTTAATATTTTCTTACTCTTTTCCCTTTTCCCTTTTCCCCTTCCATTTTTTTTCTATTTCATGTCTTTTTTTCGTTCTTTTCTTCCTACTCACAACTCAGGCACTTCCGCCTAATAGACCACAACATCCACAAGCCATGGCTTCTTCCATCTTATCTCTCTCTCTTATTTTCTTTCTTTTTCTTATTCATTGTTTTTTCATTTCTATTTTCTAAAATCAATTTAGCAGAAGAAAACATCGTGAAGTCTATGTTATATGGAGTAACAGAAATTGATAAATTGAAAAAAAATTATCAATAAATTAAAAATTAATATATCAAGAGAAATGAACAATTTTTTCTCAATAATTGTAAATACCTAGGAATTCATGCAGTAAAATGACTATGTTATATGGAGAAATATTTTGTATATATTTGTGTTAAAAATGTAAATATATTTATATAGTATTTTTCTTAAGATTGACCTTTTGAGAAAATGCACATGGAGTTAAATATATTCTTTTCAATAGTAATTACTACTATCTTTTACAAATGTCAAAACTTCTTAAAAAATCATTAGGATATTTGTATATCAACATTTTAATTTGTTTCATTGATCTGCATATTCACTTCTTTTTATTGTTAAAATAGTCATTTTGTTATAAACTTTGGCAAATTGTCATTATGTATGTTAATGCAATATTTTTGTTATTATGCATTTGTTTTCCTAGCTATTATTATCGTGTCTGGCTACCCTTTGTTCAGGAAGATATGATCAAATTGTGTTTTACTACATGCACTTTCAATGAGAGAGAAGTATCAATTACCCCCAAAGTTGTCACTTTTTATTAATGGTATACTTGAACTTTGAGTCGTGTGAAGTACCCACCCAAATTTGTTATTTTAGTATATCGTCGTGCCCCTTTTTGGCCCACATGGCAAAATGCGTGATTTCAAACTCCATCATGTGCGTGATGGAGTAAATTTTTGGCCAAATCAGCATTTTTCAATGATCAAATTAAACAAGAAAAAAACTCAATTTTCTTTAATTTTTTCAAAAACTTCATTTGTTTTTGGTAGAAATTTTTTTCAAAAACTTCAAAGCCTCCTCTATTTATAATCTCTCTTCCTCCGTCACTTTTAAAATGTGTAAAAAAATAAATTCTTTCAATTGCTTCTATTTTACCTACTTAAATTAGGGGTGTACATTGATCGGTTCGGTTCAATTTTTTATATTATCGATTTATAATTTTTAAATACACTAAATCAATAACCTAACCAATAAGATATATTTTTTTTTTATCTATTTTTGATTTATCAATTTTAAGTCCTTAACGATTCAATTTTTGATTTAACCGATAAGAAAATACTCATAAATTAGAGAAAAATAGTAACTACCATGAAAAAATCAGAATCTTAGTTACAACCAAAATCGTACTTTATATATATGTGTGTGTGTGATGTAAAATAAAAATTTAGTATAATCTTATTGAGTTATCGATTTACCCAGCAACCCAATAAAAAAATCAAAACTGCACCAATAATCCGGTAATTTTTTTTTATAAAATCATTAAAAAATTATTTACCTAATAACAATAAATCTATAACATTTTTATCGTTTCGGTTTTGTACAAACCTAACTTAAATTGCGATTTCTTACTCCATTAATTATAATAGAAAATGTATTTGTGCATGTGAGTCTCCACAAAATCCTAATCGAAATAGTAGCCGAAAACTTCTATGAACACTAACTGGAAAAAATAATCTCATTAACACAAAAAAATAAACAAAAAATATAATTTTTTTAGATAATAACTTACTTGATCGACGAAAATTCAATCTTTCACTATTTCAGAGCAGAGAAAAACTCAAAAACACAATTATTTTAGAGAGAAAATCGGATAATTAAGGATAGAAGATGGTTATTTGTTGATATATGATAAATATGAGGGAAGTGGATGCTATTTATCCACGTGGATAGACACATAAGCAGTTTTCCACGTGTATGCCTGTGTTTACATGTTGTGGTCTTTGGGTCAAAAAGGGGCACGCGACGTACTAAAACAACAAGTTCGGGGGTATTTAAGACGACTCAAAGTTCAGGTGTACCATGAATAAAATGTGACAACTTCAGGGGGTAATTGATACTTCTCTCCTTTCAATAACAAATGCAAAATCAGAAGTGACCGAATCTAGAGTGAGCATAACTCAAAGTAATTACTCCATCCGTTTAAAAAATAATGATCTACTTTTCTTTTAGTTCGTTTAAAAAATAATGACCTTTTCTTTTTTGGCAATACTTTAATTTCAACTTCCCACGTGGCATGATTAAGATCACAAGATTAAAGGTCATTTTGATACATTTGACACAATTTTCATTTAAGGCCACAAGATTCAAAAGTTTTCTTCATTTTCTTAAATTTTGTGTCAAGTCAAAGTAGGTCATTCTTTTTTAAACGGGGAGAGTATCTTACGGTGTAGTGATTTTATTCAAATAATTGATGCAATGGTTTCACTACATTTCATCAGGTCATTAGTTGAGTAGATTGGTCCATCAATAAATTTGGTGCCGGTACTAAATGGTGTCACTCTAGAAGAAACGAATCTATTTATACTACAGTGCACAATCTTTATAGAAAATAAATTCAAATTTGCATGCACTCCCGGATGAAGTTCGAATTTGAACAATCTTTCAAGGGAAAAGTGTCAAATACACCCCTTCACTTTGATTAATTGACTAACTTTGCTTTTCGTTATATTATCGAGTCAAATATGCCCCTACCGTTATATTATAGGGCCAAATATACCCCTGGTGCTAGCAAGCTTCACAAGCATGCCCTCTAATTTAACAAATCTCTCCAAATTGACTTCACAAGCATGCCCTCTAATTTAACAAATCTCTCCTCCCCAATTTCACTTTAAATTATCGATTTTCTATTTGAAACAAACCTCAACCCACTACCAATTAAATCCAAAACTATTTTTCATCTCATTTACTCTAATGAAATCTTCCATAAAGGGCTCAAACGAAAATTTCCTTGTAATTTGTAAACATGTTTTTCCCATCAACAACAATCACAAGTTTTTTTTCATAACTTTCTATCCATAATCACCATTAAAAAATGTTTTCTTGTAAGAACATAAAAATTTGACCCAAACTTTAAATTCCTCAAATCTCAATTCCATCAATTTTTTTTGTCTAGCATTATACTTGATCTTGCAGTACTCCATTTTGAGTTGCACACTGAAAGAGAATCAATTGAATATGGCGGTAAATATTTTCTCTTGAACTACCCTTTTGCAGGCAACAAAGCGGTTGCCAGAGCGTCAATTTTTAAATATCATGTAAAAAAATATAAAAATGATTAAACAAGTGTAAATAATAATGTGAGATATATACGAGCAAAATTTGATGGTCATCATGTAAAGCATGAGCAAGTGATCGGCGGGGAGTAGGGATAAGCGTCGTCGATAAACGTTGAGTTCTCTTCATTAGAATAAATCAATCTCTTAAAACACCCATTAATGGTTCGATTTTGATAAATGGGATCTGTTTGTATGTAAATGTTGTAAAGATGTGAATCTACATGGTTCCAAGTTTCAATTTTGATTGTCTCAATCATTCCAAGCTTCATGTGTTCATTGTCTTAACTTCTGAAAGTTGAAGATCGAAGATGAGTTTGGGAGGTTTAATGGATGTAGATAAAATTAATTTAACAGGTTAGGGTCGAATTAAATAGAAAATTGGGTAATTTTTCAGTCTATTTGGAAAAATTTGTTAAATCAGGGGGTATATTTGTGAAGTTAGCTAATGGTAGGGGCATATTAAACCCCATAATTTAACAAAGGGTAGAGTCAACCAATTAATCTAAGTAGAGGGATATATTTGACTCTTTTCCCATCTTTCAATCGTTTTCAAATATTATTGAAAACTGTAAGTTGTAAGTTGTAAGTTGTAAGCTGTAAGCCGTAAGCCTAAACACTTATTCCAAATTGCAAGAAGGAAAAAAATTGTTTACATTATTTCATGCATATAACCAAGTTATATAAAATAAATCAGTTGATAGAATTTCATTACAAGTATATATATCCTTTAAATTAAGGTCATTTTTATATCATGACATGCATACAATATAAAAGACAAATACTACTCCCTTCGTTCCATTTTAGTTGGTCATCTTATACTAAAAATTTTAGTTGATCACTTACAAAATCAGGATAGAATTAATTATTTTTTTTTATTTTACCCCTACAATTAATAGTATACATTAAATGTGAATAATAAAAAATTACATATCCAATGTCCAATGAGTATCATTAATATGGGTGAAACGTAAAATAATAAAATTAAACATCCAATTTATAATTTCCTAATCACCATGTAAAATGAAATGCTCGCAGCTAAAATGTGACCCTAGGAGTATATTTTATGAGATTTCCTGTCCTAGTTACTCCCTTTGTTTCAAAATATTTGATATATTTTGACTTGATACAGATTTTAAGAAAGTATAGATGACTTTTGAATCTGATGCTGTTAAATTAAAGGCATGTCAAATTATCAAATTATTCTTAATTATGTAATCTTAAACATGTCATATGAAAAGTTACAACAACAACAACATATTCAGTATATTCCCATCAAGTGGAGTCTGAGGAGGGTAAGTGTACGCAGTCCAAACCATTATGTTAAATGTGAGATAGAGAGGTTGTTTCCGATAGACCTCCGACTCAAAATAAAGCAATCTAAGATACATAAGAAGTAGTAGTTATATGAAAAGTTGAAATTTAAATATTGATAAGAGAGAAAGGAATTATTCTTTTTGATAAAGACTAAAGAGGAAAGTAGATTCAAAAAATTGAAGCGAAGTGAGTAATATTTATAGAAAAGTGATCACATAAGTTTGAAAAAAGATAAATAGTCAAACAATAATTAGTAAAGTAAGTAGGACTCAAATGTTATTACTTACATTTTGAAGAAACTAAAGAGGAAATCTTTTGCAGCATGTGATAGCTTGTTCAGATATCGCTTCCATGCTTCACACAACTTGCAACACAATGCTGGCAATTATATATATATTTCAAAAAAGGACGTTCCAGTTTCAAAAAATTTCTCCGATTCATAGTATCTTTCTGGCAATATTTGTCAACACCCATAGTGGTAACTGGTAATGATCATCTACGACAACTGCATGCAAATACACTCTTTCCGAGCTTTGTGGAATCAATCTCCTGTTAGTAACCAAATAATCTTCGTTTGGTCTCATCTTCAAATTTTCTTCGGTGACAAATAATATAATATAGATGTTGAACCCTCTTGGGTTTGTGTTTAATTTCCATATTTTTAACTCTCAAGATATTTCAGCGCCTTTTTAAGGGACAAAAAGATGAAGAGGTGTAGCATAGCCATGAAATGATAAAAGTTCGTTCTGCTTAACTTGGGATTCAGATATTGAATTGCCGTTTCCATAGACACGAGTTATGATTCATGAGTCTCCTCTTGGGCTGTGACGATTAAACAATGGAGTATGAAGCGGTATATATTTTACTTATTATTTATGAGTAGTTTTTTGGTTGTACTGTTTTAAAAATATATGAAGCGCCAATTTTACTTACTGTATCTTTGAAATGGGGTATTTGGGTTATTTAGAAGGGTATTTTAGTAATTTAAAATTAATGTTTTAAGATATTTTAGTAATTTTACTTTTATATTTGAGAAAATACTCAATTTCCGTCTTGATTTATACGTGAAAAAGTAGAGAAACACTACAACTTAAAGGGGGTCCTATTGCCCCTTGGACTAATTAAAAGTTTAATTTTGACACCCTTGAACGCCTCCGTAGCACAATGCGTGAATGAACACGTTGAAGGCGCGCGAATTATTTTTTTGTCTCCTTATCTAATAAGAAATTGACACGTGTCCAAAATGAAATTAAATAATAAATTCTTTATTTAAACCCTATTCTTGTTCATCCTCCATTGAAGACAATGGCCAAGCTTAACGGCTCTTTCTCCCTCTCTACATTCTTCTTTAAAATTTCATTCTTCTTCAGATTTATCTTTGATTTGGAAAGACAAAGGTAATTTTGGTGTAAATTCTTATGTTTAATCCATGTAAATGTCGTTATTAAAGTTCTGATTTTAGGTCTATTAATGAAAACTCAATTTCTCCATTTATGATGAATCCAGAATTTGAAGTTTTTCATCTTCATTAATGAAGTTTCCATCTATTCTTTTTCTAAAATTTTATGATTAGAAATGACGAAATACGAGTTGAATAAGTTGTGGATGAGACTGATCCAATGATCAATGCTAAAGTGCGATGTAAACATGACATTTTATTACAAATGCAGATGTCTTGGTCAGATCGCAATCCCAGTAAAAGATTTTGGGTTTGTCCTCATTATGAGGTTTGTGTGCATTCTTGGTTAATTTATTAATGTTGATGTTGGTGTAATGATCTCTTTTTATGTTCTTAATTTTTAGCCTATGAATTGGAAGTATTTTAGATAGAGAAACCTAGAACGAGTTGACGAATTCTTTCAAGATTGGTGAACAAGATTAATGAGTTAGAAAAGAATTATGAGCATTTTAAGATGCAATTGAATAAGCTTGAAGATTCAGCGTGATAATCCCAACAACATGAATTTAATTGATATGAAGTCAAAATAGGAAAATGAGTTTGAAAATCTGCAGGCTAAATTTCAAAGTCTTAACATCAAGACAAGTTGTTCAAATGTGAAGGATGAAGTAGATGAGAATGTGATGGGTGATTTGAAAGAAAATGACAAGTGCGATTTGAAAGACAAGAGAATGAAGATGAAAAAAAAAAAAGAATGTAACTTTACTGAAAAATTTCTTTGTTGTATGATTATATGTAGGTTTTGTTGTTGTTAGTTTTGTTATAAAATTTGGCAACATGAAGAACAGTTTAATTAAGCTGTCATAGTATGTAGTAGAGACTCATTTTGTGTAGAAATGAAATTGCAATTTGCTATACTAAGCTATCGAAGTATGTAATAGATCATCATTTTGTGGTAATATGAATTTAATTTAATCTCATTTTGGTATTGTTACATCTTCCCTTTCTGATAAAGAGAATTGTGAATTATTGCATAAATAACTAAAAAAAAGCAACAAAACAGGACTTGCAATTTTGAAGAACAGAAGCAAAATTAACACAACATTCAATCAATTAAATATCAATACCATTTACTCAAGACATTCACGAGTCTCAAAATAGCATCTTAACAGATCCAAAACATTATCCTTGTGAGACCAAAATAGTAGATTCATTGTTTCATACAAGAAATACAGTAGCTAAGTGACACCAAATTAGTAATCAACAGATGACTATAGTTTATAGGGGCCTCGGGGTTATGAAGAGGATGAGGTATGCATGGTTGCATTGTTTGAAGGCCTTGATTGATCTCAAATTTGTTGGAGCCTTCTTGTTGTGATTGCTTGCTTGCCTTTCCACTTCAGTCCACTTGAAGGTTTGAACTTAATGTCTCTAGTTACAACTGCTGATTTTATTACTTACTTAGGTCTAGTGAACACTATTCTCCTACTTAGTAGCCCAGGATACAAAAAAGGTGATTTAAGTTCAAGTCATTATAAGTAAAAAACACAAGCATTGTGAATGTTTCACTTACATTAATGGTTGTGAAGCCATTTTCAGCTTAAAACACACCCATTCCAGTCATTCTTGGCTTTTTTACATTGACCTATGTTTCCAACACCTTTTTCCCTTCCTCTAGCGGCAGCAACAATAGTCTCTCTTGGTGCAACCTTTAAAGCATCATGTGTGGTACTACCTTGAAAACATGTAAACTAACTTTCAAGTGGATAACCATTTCCTCTACCCCTTCCTCTGCCACTTCTAGTTCTTGATGACACTACATTATTCCTTGGAAGGATTTTTGGTTCTATAGAAAGGTTAGCATATATTGCTCTTCCTTTATAGTTTGGTGGTATTGCAAAATCAGTAGCAACATATGGAACTGGTGTTTTTCTAGGTCTTCCTCTCCCTCTCTTACCATCAGGTTCATCATTAGTATTTGTTTGTTTCTAACAAACAAAAGTTAAGGATACATATTAGATAGTTTAAAGCACGGTAGAGTAAACAGTAATAGATAAATTATCTTTGGTCTACCCCTTCTTTTGGTTGTGCTTGATAGTTCTGCAGCACTTATTGCCTTTGGAGTAGCCCCATCACCACCAATTGTCTACATAGGCCAACCTCTTTTGTTGTGACCCTTAACATGGCATTGACTACATGTCATAGTAACTGCAGTTCTAAGCATTTTCTCAGTCTTTTTGCTTTCACAAGCTTCCTTTCATCTGTTCTTTTTTGGCCTGCTTAGCAGTTTTTGTATCACTGGTAGAGCAACAAAGGATTTGTAGATACAGGACACAATGGTATGTTACTTATAGGTTGTATGAAATGTGAGTAAGTGGATATGTATCTCTCTTTAGAGTAGCATAGATTAATGAAATCAAGTGGGTCATACTGCTCATGCAACATGACAGCTAAGCCATATTGACATGGTATCCCCTTCAACATCTAAGATCTACAACTGCACACCCTTTTTGACAAACACACAGTGTATTGTTTATATTCATCCATAACTTCATAACCTGTTACTCCATTTGTTTATATCCATTCATAACTTCATAACTTGTTACTCCACTTAACTCTATGGTACAACTCATTGACTTATCAATATTATCCTCTAACACTTTAATTGACATTGGAGGGAAATTATTAACCCAACTTCTTGGAAATTCACTTAACTTTGCTAGCCTAGTCATGACCTTGACTCTTATCTCTTCAAGCCTATTAATAATAGTCTTTTTTCTTGCTACTAAAATCCATGAATTAAAATTCTCATAGAGGTTATTATCTATAGAATCATACTTGACTTGACAATTAAAATAAACCTTGCACCAGTACTCTTTATCATAGTAAAGTAGATCAGTAACAATCTTCTTACCAAGCCTAAACAATTGATCCAGATTTTCCCTGAATTCAGCTTCAAAAGTGCTTCTAGCACACTTCCAAAATATCATCTTCCTTTGAAGACCCTTCCAATCTGTTGACCAATTTGCTAGGATATGCTTAGCACACCTTCTTTTCTCGTAACCTGGTAACAACTACAACCAAATTAAGTCCCTAAAAACATAAATTTTATTAGTAAAAGCAAAATCATGCATAAAAAGATTTTTTTCCAGAATGAAATATAAATTGAAATCTAAAAAAAGGAGTTAACAGACGAATACCTTTTGTATGTTTAACATAATAATGATACTACTTCCATCTCCTAATCCCAGGTCATCTTGCAAGAGAGAAATAAATCAACTCCATGTATTTTTGTCCTCTTTTCCCACTATAACCCAAGCAAGTGGAAACATTTGATTATTTTCATCCTTAGCTACAACAACCAGTAGCTGACCCCTACATACCCCCTTTAAGAAATAACTATCCACACCTATGAATTTTCTACATGACCTAAATGCCATCTTGACTTCTTCAAAGCAGATACAGAATGCCTCAAATAGTGGCCTACCAAGATAATTATTTTCACCAAGTTTAACCACACAAGTACTCCCCGAATTGGACCTTAGCAATTTATTCTTATAATCAAGAATTCTATCATACTCTAGAATATTATTATCTATAATCTCATTCAAAATTCTAGGTCTTGCTCTCCTAGTTTTGGTCTTACCTACATGTAGCTTAAACTTATTTCTAATTAAATGTTGCAACTTAAAAACTCTGATATTAGGTTGCTCAATTACATCCCCTTTCATAGCCTTGGCAAAAAAATTTATGTTGCATAAGTAATTTCTGGTGGACCTAGCACAACTATGTACTTATAAGTCCTAATAACAAAGTTATTAGACTTAGGATCAAGACTTGTATCTAGTAACCACTTGCATTTTTTCTTGTAGCATCTCACCCTAACTCTATTTGGCTTATTTACATACTTTTCAATTCAAACTCTTTTTTGAATTGCATACTTAGTCACTGCCTCTCTAAACTTTTTCACACTAGCAAAAGTCAAACTCATCTGCCACACAACTGTATCACATTAAGGATCATACTTTATACTATCAGTCACAAATTGTTTTCTTCTTCTTCTAGATAGGTTTAACCTCATGGTATCTTCTTCTTCAAGACAAATAGAATCTATATCAGTTTCATAGCTATCAGGATCAGAACTACCATAATATGGTTCATCACCCACTAACCTTTCTTTTAAATTACTTTTCACTGTGGCAGTCTTATCAAATCCCAAATCTGGTCCAGCTTGACCATAAGGTACTTCTTCATTATCTATTGAAATTTTCTCCCTTTTTTTCCTCGACAAGAAAGACCTTTGCTCAGCCCTAAGCTGTTTTACCTCCTTATAGACATCACTTCTATAGTTACCCTCTCCAAGAAAATTTGTTGTTTTCTCATTTACAGATTCCGTACTATCATCATTAGATTCATCAGATTTCTTTACAAAATAGTCACTATTTTTAAAATCTGATGAATCAATATAATGATCAACTAAACCTGAAGGATCAGTAGTATTTGCAGCAATTGGATTTGATGTGGAAGCAATGTTTGAGGCAGTATTTAAAGATGCACCAACCATATTCTTTAAATAAGGGTCATCTACTTCCTTAATCCCCTATTTCTATACCAATACTATTTTAGGTGGTCCCTACATCTTTATAAAAAGCATCACAAAATTCCTCCTCATCCATGTGCACATATATATCCAAAACAACCCCATTTTGCAAAGACTTGCATATTGTTAATATAATAACATCATTATCTCTGTCTCCTAAAATGCAACTATTGGGTGGCCTTGTACTAAATTTACAATAAGGGTTCTACCCTAGTTCTCTAATATAATCTTTCATCTCAAAATAAGAAATATTATCCACATTAATATTAAAATATTCACTAATTAAACCACCCGCATATCTTGCATCTTCACCATCTACAATAAAGTCCCACTATGATACAATCTTAAAGTTATATATGTAAAACCACTCATACCTATATGCAAAGAATAGTATTATTAAAATCAAAACAGTTCAAGATTAATATCATTAGAACCAAAACAGTACAAAGAAGTAATGTTCATTGTCATTTATTCATAAAAAGACATAAAAAAGTTCATCTTTTATCACTGTAAAGGTACACCCTTAGTCAACTTTATGAATATATGTAGGCCATGCATGAACAAATAACATTACTAGTGCATAAATCAACATTGTAACAAAAATTAGTCATAAATTAACATATGTAGGTCATGCATGAACTAAAATCAAACCAATAATCAACACTAGTAATAAAAATTCAACCACAAATTCACAGAGTAGTAAAATCAGACCAAAAATAAATAAATCTACAAAAATTCGATCATAAATGAACATAAGGAGACAAACCCTAACTAGATATGCTTCATAACAAAATCAGAGCACAAATATTACATCAACATAGCAAATTACACATCAGTCGTAACACAGTAGCATATTAACAAAAATGCATCACATATTATATTTTTCTTGAAAAAATCAAAAGTCAAACTTTAATCCTAATAAAATATACCACAATCTAACTAAATTCTAACTCAAAACAGATTATAAGCCATAAATAACTAACCTTTACACTTGGATTTTGAAGATTAAGGACGAAAATCCTATTTTGAAGAAATTGAAGTTGGTCCAACTTATGAGATAGTAAGTACCAAACACAATTTGTGATTTAGGATGAGCTTGGATGCAAATGAACAATGTGATTGACTAAAATTTGGCTAAACAAACACAATGAATCAACTTTTGTAAAGATTTTTTGTTTGGAAAAGTGAAAAGTTTTTAAAAATGTTAAAGTGATTTGGGAAAATTAATTGGTGAAGTGTATAATTTGTATGTTGAATTGGGAATGTGGAGAGTCCAAATTAGTGGACTGTGGGCCCCATGTGTAATAAATATGTGTGGTATACACAACCTTTCATTTGGCTAAAAATATGTGCTATTTAGGCCTCTGAGGGTGTCAAAATTATACTTTTAATTAGTTCGGGGGTAATAGGACTTTCTTTAAGTTGGAGTGTGTCTTCTCTTTTTCACGTATAGTTCAAGGTGGAAATTGAGTATTTTATCTTAATATTTTGAAGTCTATATTTTCAAGGTAGTATCAAAGTGTGTGTGTGTGTGTGTATCTATATCTATATCTATAATCTATAATCTATATCTAATTATATTAAAAATGTGAAGGGACTTAGAAATGTTGTTTGAACTTTTTACCTTTCATTAAAAACTCTACTTTAGACAAAATCGTCTTTTTCACTTTTTTCCTCTAATTAATTGTCAATAAATTATTATTCTAATATTCAATATTTTAAAGTAATTAAAGTCTTTTTTGATTTAGGTAAGGAATTATAATTAATATTTGGTAAGAAATAGATTTTGTTTTTACAAAACCTATGTCGACTAACAATCTAAACATGTTTTTTTGTTGGTCAGGAAGAGGAAGTTTGCATTAATATTAGTGGGGAGGGGGAGGGTTGACACTCCTTTCATCTGAAGGAATAGCAAAAGAGTTAGTCAGGGCCACAACCCGACCCTGTGGGTATGATAAATTATTTCACTGGTCATTAAGAGATTCAAAAAATAATGTTTAACTGGATGTGTAAAAGTTTTTCCAGTGATATCATCTTGTACATAGCTTAATACAAAACAAGGTGGCAATGATGTAGAGATCGGCTTTTCTGTGAATTGTACAATTGAGCCTTCCTTAGCTAGTCGATTCTCTACTCTATTTTTCTCTCTAAAAACCTGTGTAAGGGGCATTGTTCCCAGGTCGAGCATCAATGTCCTGCACTCAAAAATAAGGTTATGATATAAAGGATGACCCATTTGAAGGATTTCAATAGCAACGGTCGAGTCAGATTCAATTTCAAAGTTAAGAATGTTATGTTCTTTGGCTAGCCAGAGTCCTCAGTTAATGGCTTGGAGCTCAGCTATCATAGGGTTGGTGTGAAGGAGGTGCTGGTAGAAGCCTAGGATCCAACCCCCAGTATGATCCCTAAAACCCCACCCAATCCTCTAGGTCCACGATTCTCTTTCACAGAACCATCAGTGTTTAGCTTTATGGTTCTTGGATGAGGGGGTTTCCATCCAATGGTGATGGTATGTTGAGTGTGTCTAAGGTTCGAGTTTGCTTTGGAAAGCAGACAAACTCAATGACATTTGAAATGGCTCTATCATTGCTGGCTAGAATGTGCTTATTATTGAAAAGATTATCATTCCTAGTGAGCCAAATTTTCCTAAGGCAGTAGGGTAAAATGGTGGCTCACGTTAGCCAAAATTTGAAAGGTTTGGAGCATATATTTCCCCACCATATGTGCCAATTGGTAGCATCAACAGTACTCCCAGGAATGGGAGGTTTGTAAGTACCTCTTTGGACAAGGCTCTCCCAGAATTGATTGGCATTAGTGCATAGAAAGAAAATATGAGTTATATCTTTCTTGTTGTGGTTACAAAAATGGCAATGAGGGGAAACATTAATACCAATATGATGAAGATAGCTACTAGTGGGAAGCCTTTCATGCATGAGGAGCTAGAGAAAATTTTTTGTTTTGTTGGGAGCTTCAGCTTTCCAGATGATGTTGAAGTTTTTGTCTACACTGTTAGTGGTATTATAGGTGTTGAGACAAGAATAAATGGTGCCAGTTGTGAAGATACCAGTAATGATGAGATTCCAAAGAACTTTGTCATCAATGTTTTCCTTGAGGGTGATATTATGGCTGAGAATGATATCTTGGATAAACCTGGGAATTTTAAAGAAAAGCTTATTGAAGTCCCAAGTTTCCCCTACCAGGATGTCCTTAACACTGGTGTTCAGGTCCTGCCTAGTCAAGGGGCCTTGAAGGATGCTGTTAAGACTATTAAGTTGAGGAATCCAGGGATCTTGGTAAAAGTTAACCCAATCACCCCTGTCAATTCTCTATTTAATACCCAAAAAATAGTCTTTCCACCCCCTTCTAATGTTCTTCCAGGTTCTAGAGGATGGTTTTTAGAAGGGTTTTGGCCACTAGACTTATAGTATTTAGCAAGGAGCGTTTGGCCCCAGAGGCCTGTTGGTTGATGAAACAGTCTCCATGCCAGTCTAGCATGGAGAGCTCTATTTCTAAGTTCAGTCTTGTGGCGACCCTGGCCCCCAATTTTCTTGTCAGTAGTCAAGGTATCCCAATTAATGAGGTGACGCTTTTTTTATCATTGTTGTTTCCCTAAGCAAAGTCTCTTTGGATCTTATTGATTCTTTCAGTAAATTTGTTGGAGATTCTGATGTAGTGCATCAGATGAGTAGGTATTGCAGCAAGAGTTGATTTGGCTAAGACAGACCTACCAGTCATGTTCAAAAGTTTGGTTTACCAACCTGCTAGCCTAGAGTTCATGTTGTCTATGATAAACTGGAAGTCATTATTCTTGGGCTTGCAGGAGACGATAGGGTAACCAAGGTATTTGCCAAATTATTGGCCAGGTTGGATGTTAAGAATCTAAGTACAGTGGCTTATCATTTGGGGAGTATAGTTGGTAGAGTAGATAGCCTTAGATTTCTGAGCATTGATGGTTTGTCCAGGAAGAGTGGAGAATATTTGGAGAATTTTGGCAATGGTGTGGCTATTTTTGGTGTCTGCTCTAGCTAAGAGGGTGAGATCATCTACAAAGAATAGATAGTAAATCTTAGGACCTTCGAGAGAGATATTGATGGGGGTTCAGTTCTTTTCTCTGACCTCAGCCTCTATCCCTCTTGAGAGTCTTTCCATATACATGATGAAAATGTATAGGGATAGAGGGTCCCCCTGCCTGATGCCTCTGGATGGATTGAAGAAATTTATTCTTCTGCCATTAACCAAGATAGAAATAGAGGAAGAAGTGATGCATGACAGAATGAGTTTGGCAAGGTTGTCAAGGATACCAAAAAAGAAAAGGGTATCTTTTATAAAGGACCATTCCAGTTTGTCAAGCTTTTTCAAGGTCAATCTTAAGGATCATACTGGCCTTGTGCCCCTTCATTTTCCTGAAGTGAGTGATATACTCTTGAATTATGATAGCCTAGTCAGAAGCCCTTCTATTGGCAAGGAAACTAGCTTGGGTGGGGCTGATGATGTTTTGAAGGATGGGTTTTATTCTATTGGTAATGATCTTGGTGACAATCTTGTAACTAGTGTTACAGAGTCCAATGGGTCTAAAGTTTTTCAGGTTGGGGGCATTCCTACATTTTGGAACCTGGCAAATAAGAGTGGTGTTGTGTTCAGCAGGCATGATGTTTTTGTTAAAGACGTTCTTGCAGAAAGTTATGGTCTTTTGGCCAATGTCATTCCAGAACTTTTGGTAAAAGAGGGGGTGAAGCCCATCAGGTCCAGGAGCTTTCATGGGCTTGAAAGATTTGATAGCCAGAAGGATTTCAGTATCTCTAAGAGGTGCCGTTAGGGATCTTTTCAAATCTTCAGAGATGGCATTGGAGTTACAGGTAGGAGTGAAATGAGAGTTAGGGCATTGAGTGTGGCTGGATGTGTATATATTGATGAAGTGTTGTAGCACATGTGTTATAATGACATCTTCCCCTCTATACACATTGCCTACCTCATCCATCAGTTCACTTATGGTGTTCCCTCTTCTTTTATTAAGAGTTGACGTATGAAAAAGAAGGTGTTTGGATCACCCTGACTGAGCCATGTGATCCTAGACTTTGTTTTCCAAAAGTCCTCTTAACTATCAAACAAGGAAAGAAAAGAAAGTTTCTCTTATTAAATATTTTTTTCTTTATAATATTTAAAGTTTAGAAGTCTTAAATTATATGGAAAGGGTGTTATTACTTAGTATCTGCCAAAAAAATTAAAGGTTATATTTCTTCATCTCTTTTCATCTTTCCTTTGTTTAAACGAAACTTTGTCTAAGCTTCATATGCACCAAGATAAACTCGAGTGCAAAGTCAGTTGTATAAATATTAAATAATAATAATATTGAATTTTCAAATCGTTGATGAATATGTAAAGTTGACAAGTTTTTTATGTAAGAGACTTTTTCTCTAAAGTAATATTCCTAAGCAGTGGCGGAGTCAAGAAATTCATTAAAGGGGTTTGAAAGTGCACACACGAACTAGCCCAAGGGGTTCAACATATACAATATATATATATATATATATATATAAAATAATTTTAACCTGTATAAATAGTGTAATTTTTCATCGAAGGAGGTTCGGATCCCTGGATATATGCTAGATCTGCCACTGTTCCTAAGTTTATGGGGTATAATTAACCTTTCTTTAATTAGGTTTAGAACTCTTTGAGTTTTTCTTTATTTAAGAGTTTTACTATCGAGTTGTCTTCTTTGTTTAGGTATTGTTGAGGTTAAAATTAGGGTACTTTTGTATCAATGTCTTTCACAAGGTGTTGACAAAGAAGTCCACAACCTGGTTGAGTTGAGGTTTCTGGTTCAGATGGCCATGGAAAAGTTGTGGTCGAACCAATTGTTAGCCTTATGTCAGATGAGAATATGGTTGTTGCCATAGCCTGTCTTTTAACGCTGCTGGGTATTGTGATGCTTGACTGCATAGTTACTTGTAGACTTGATCTTGAGAGGTGGATAGGATCTCAATTAGACGTAGCTACTTTTGATGATCGATGTAGACAGTGCATATAATTTTGGTCAATTGTTTTTAGCAGGATGGTAAAGATGAAGATCTGGATGATGTCACGAGCACACCAAACGCGACCATATTATGCAATGGATTTTTGTGAGACTCCACTATCACTTTATTGTCTTGGTTATTTTTCTCAGCTGGAGGATAATGATGCAGATGTGCATGAAAGATATCGCGCATTCCAAACTCGACTAGACTATGCAATGGCTTTTTGTGAGACGCCACTATTACTTTGTGCCTTGGTTAATTGTTCTCAGCAGTAGGATAGTGGTGCAGATGTGCATAAGCGTGACTAGACCATACAATAGCTTTTGGTGAGACTTCACTGTTATTCTGTTGAGTTCTTCATTGGCTGTGAGAATTGAAATTACATTGGCTGTGAGAATTGAAATTAGATTTTTATTTGATCTTGAATAATTCTCCCCGCTTGAACTATCTTTGCCGCTTACTTGACTAATGTATACTATAAATAAGAAATCTGAAAATGATAATACGTAATTATAGAGAGTTGTTGTTCGTGATGCTGAATTTTGTGAGGCGTATAACAACCTGTTACTTAGTTTACAAAATTCCTATCCTGTATATATACATTTTTTCCCTCCTATTAATTAATTCTGCATGCTCTCGAAAATGCTGCTCATAAGGTCATGTTCTATGAGATACTGATAAACTGCAGGAAGCAATTCATTGTTATCATGTAAGGTCGTGTTTCTTTATTAGCCGGTCGTATGCTTTAAATTATTAATAATTGTGTTAATTCTTCTATCCCAATTTATGTGATATTTTTTATTTTTTAAGAGTCAATATGACTAATTATTGAAGCTAATTGACAAGATCAACTTAATGTTTTAGAACTAAAATTTAGATATTAAAAAACTATATGATAAATACTATAAGTTTGAATTCTTCACGTCAATGTGGTGAATAGACACATTTTAAAATGTCAAATTTTACGTAGTTTATATCTCGATAAGCAAAAAGTGCCACATAAATTGAGATAGAGAAAATACTTTCTAATGAATGCATGAAGCAGTGCCTTTATGATATTTTCTCAACCTTTCAGATGAATGCATGGAGCAATGCCTTCCGCTTCAACCTGAATCCACAAGTATTGTCCAATCTGGGAAACATTTATCTGGAGCAGTATGATTTGCTCAATCACAACGATTCTCTTCTAAACTATAGATTTCCATCTTGAAATACATCTCTATTTGTAGACTTGAATTTTTCTCTATAGTAATCTTGGTAATGATCCAAAACTTATGTCATCAATTCACTATTGGTGTATTTTCTTCATCATCATTTGAGACTGAAATTGCATTTAATTTTTCAAGAAAATTTCGGAGTTGAATAAGTCAATTCTCGTAGTAGGAATTAATATTACTGGATTCGAAGAGGGGATTTGTCATGTAGAGGTTGGTGCCATGTCTGAACTTTTGAGAGTTGCCTTTCGACTGTGAAGGAAAATGTATTATGATTATATACTTTATAGTAATAGTTTGGTACTTGCGTGGCTTCGTGATCGGTCTAGGTTTTATTTTTTTTTTTTTTATTTCTTAATTCTTAAGACTTGTTGTCTAGAAGTTCAAGTTTAGTTGTTTTTGTTTTTTTAAAAGAAAAATGGGACAGCAAAGCAAAAGGAAAAATGAGAAAGGTGATTAAAAAAATCAGGTACATTAAAGCTTCTGCTATGTGTGAAATTTAGAGAAGGATTAAACCATAAAGGTTTATTCTTCACATCCTTACCGTGCATTTCTTGAAACTTTTTACTAATAGTACTCAATTTTGTAGAATTTCACAATCTTTTTTTTTTATTGATTGCTAAAGAAAAAAAGAATCACATTCTTCATTGATCGAATGATCCTGTTGTATGATGCTAAAATAGACAATAGCTCCCTTTTGACAATAGATTTGAAATTGAAATAAAAATGCTAAAGGCGAGTTCTAAAGAATTAGATTGATTATGTTGTACGGTTCCGACGTTGATAACAAGGACATGGCCCATAGGAGATTATGGGAGACTCAAATCAGGGTTAAGATAGGTTAGATAGTTAAACTAGCATTGTCTCACTTATTCTAATTACTATTTGATGGACTATATACTAATCATAGTATTACTCTTGTTTATACCTTTGAGTTTAGTTATTATCGGTTGCTTTTTATACTTCGATCATTCTTTGTCTATAGTATTTGTAATAAACACTTTTTCAAGAAACATTAGGAAAATGTACACTCCTGCGGTCTATTAGCTTGCATAAGTCATAGGATTTAGATAAGGACCCTTAGGGATTGTTTGATTGGGAAACAAACTATTTCAGAATTAATTATTCCTAGATTAGTTATTCCGAGATTAGTTTTTCTACTCTCAAGGTGGGATAAAAATAACAATATAATTCGGGATAATTAATCTCACCAGAAAAGTTATTTCATGTATTTTAATCCAACCAAATATAAAATAAACTTATTCTAAAATTTATCTTAAAATTAGTTATCCCTTATCTCTACGTAGTTAATATATAGGCCTTAGAAATGCATATTCAATCTTTCTTTTTTGGTTGACAGAAGCATATTCTCAATCATTTAAGTCCTCATTCTCGAGTTAAACTTATATTCGGAGCATCTAAAACTTTGCACCCAAATGAGTCCAAAAAGTATGAGTCCGACC
Organism: Capsicum annuum; assembly: GCF_002878395.1. Classification (NCBI taxonomy): domain Eukaryota; kingdom Viridiplantae; phylum Streptophyta; class Magnoliopsida; order Solanales; family Solanaceae; genus Capsicum; species Capsicum annuum. Next base: position 71,567,005 of record NC_061120.1, on the reverse strand, counting down.
AAAATGGAGAGAAATTTAAAATATTAGTCGCACAAATTTTATATGCATGTTGTTAAGGTAATGGCTTGAAGTACTTATGCTAAATTTGATTGTTTTAGTGTGACATTTATCTATTACATTAACAAGATTTACTTAATATATAAGTCATCAATATTTTAGGAATATTTTTATTGTTATTTATGATAGATTTAATTCAATTTAGAATTAATAACATATTTGATCCGACCTGAAACTTAATTAGTAAGCCTCAAACTGAAAGAATCGACTATGACCCTAAATTTATAGGCTCATCATTCAAATAAAAATTATGTGTATCTTCGTTCAATTTTTTGATAAAAAAATTTCAATTGAAAGAGAAACACAAGAAGTTATCAAAAGGGTGAAATTCATTGTCAATTGTTGTTCTTACATAATCACTAAAACTATTAACTAAAATAATAAATTGAAAAAGACAGAAAGAATGATGATAATGTATTCTAAATTTTGATCTAAAATATATTACCTAAATATAATTTTTTTATAGAACATAAAATTCTAATTGATTTAGAAGCATTTAATATTTTATTATTTTTTACCTAAATCAAATAAACAATATGATAAAATTATCATTTTTGTTTATTGTTATGACTATATATAAAACATCAAAATAAAAAATATTTTTGAAGATTTCTTTTGGATCAATTTATTTTATATATAATAATATTCTAATTGATTTAAAAGTGTTAAATATTATTACTTTTTTACCTAGATTAAATAACTAATCTAAAAAAATAACGAATCAAATTAATTACGAAGAAAGTTTTATCCAAAAAAGACATTATTAGTGTGATGGTGATTTATCATATTACTCTTTAATTAATTATACTTATTTTAAATCTTCATAATTTTACGTGATATTTTTTTAATTTGTTGTATATAGTAATATGACATAGACCTAATAAATTATATTTTATATGTATGTTTATTCTTAATTAGTACTTGATACGCATGCAACAATTTGCACTAATCCTAAATTATAGGTGAAATATTGTACTGAAATTGTGCAAAGTATTATTATTTGGAATAAGAAATCTTGTCGTGTAAATTGTGGTACAATATGTTTTAAACAAAAAATAGTTGTAGAAAATTAATGCCGCATACAGAAATTCTAAATCAATAGCTTAGTGACTGAAAAGAGTTGATCAGAATAGCTAAAATACTCAGTAAAATAATAAATAATGATGTAGGAAAATTTTACTCTGGGTGAGGCTCACCACATCATACCTGTGTGAGGGCATTTTTTCAATAAAAAAATTGTGGGTCCCACATTTTTTGATTATCAACCAATTGTTATATTCATATTCATCCTACACACCCAGCCCCCCTCCCCCGGCCCAAATCCTCCAACCCCATCCCTAGTTGTTCTCTTTCTTTCCCTTCTTCTTTGCTCCCTGTTTGTTCTTCACCCATGTATGCGTATGGTGTTTAACAAATTTCAAACCCTCTTATATTTCTATCCTTCTTTCTATTTTTTTTCAATTTTGTTTCACCTTTTTTCCTCTATTATAAGGAGGTTGATTTTTCCCTTCTAATTAGAATTAGACATTGAAGGTCTATGCTCAGCACAAGTTTAATATATATTAATTTTTTATTTTAATTTATGTGACACAAATATAATTTAGATAATCAATTATTAAAATAATTTTAATTCTTAATTATTGTGATTTATAATATTTTTTCTTCTATTTCAATTTAAGTGATACTAATATAAGTTGGAGTGTCAATATTTTAGATCTTTAATATTTTTAAGTTGTTAAATATGTGATTTATAATGCTCTTAACATAATTTTTTAATAAAATATTAATATTCTCTTAGTCCTAGTTTACGTGTCTTCTCATTTTTAAATAATATATGTAATTTTATGTCTTCCTTTGTTCTATCGTAATTTATGTGGCACTAATATAATATCAATATTTAAATAAATATTTTATGTTGACATATCATTTTGTGTGTATTTTATCTTTTTTATGAAATATTATTAATTTTTTAATGCTTAGATGACAATAAAAATTAATTAGGGTGATATTTACGATTGAAATAACAAAACAGACATGTCTTAAATAACTTATAACAATTAATTAAAAGTAATAAGACAATTATTATTAAAAATACTTGTGAATAAAATTTAAATGAGTCTCGCACAAAACATCAAGAGTTAATTTATTATTTTATTTTTATTTTATCTTTTTTTTTAACTTATCATTTTATTTCTATGTTTAAATTAAATATCATTAATTTTTTAATACTTAAATGACTTATAATAATTAATTAGGGATAAAATAGTAAAATTACGATTGAAGCAAGTGAAGCAGGAAGCACAAGCAGGCATGTCGAATAACTGTCTGCTTATCACCCCTTATTATTAAGAGTAAAAATTAAAGCTTATTAATTTTTAATGTCTTTGAGTAGTAGCGGAGCCAAAATTTTTACTAAGGGAATTCACAAGTGAACATACGAACTAACCGAATGTAGTTCAACATCTATTATATATATATATATATATATATAATTAACCATATATATATAATATAATTTTCCGTTGAATGAGTTCATTCGAACCTCCTATCTCAAGGGTATCTCCGCCCCTGTCTTCGAGACCTTAGGAGTACCTCAAAGACAAAGAGGTGAAGGTACAAGGAATGATGAGACCTTAGGAGTACCTCAAAGACAAAGAGGTGAAGGTAGAAGGAATGATGAGTTTCACTTTCTTATCAACTATCACATATGTTGTTATCAAACATTTTATATAAAATAAATAATTAAATCTACGAAGTTAAAAATTACTTTGATATTAAATATATACGGAAAAAATATATTTTCATAGGGCATACCGAAAAAAATTATAACCTATCACGAATATTTAAATTTTATATCAACTCATGAAAATCTTAGATCAATTTTCATAGAAATTACACAAAAAATATGTTTGTTAAATAATGGACATAGTGAAGAACAAAGAGGGAGTAAAGAAAAGGGGAAGAAAGAGAACGACTGGGGATGGGGTTGGAGCGTTTGGAGGGTTGGGTAAGTAGGATGGATATGAATATAAAATTTATTGATAATCAAAAAATATGGGATCTACAGTTTTTTTCATTAAAAAAATGCCCTTCCACAAGTATGATGTGGTGAGCCTCTCCCACCATAAAATTTTCCAATGATGTAATCTTAATTTCGACGAAAGATTTGAAATTACTAAGATAAAAATATTATAATATACACTAAATTTATGTTTTGATAAGTAACTTTATACCTCCTTTTAATTTTCATCTAGCATATAAGATGTCATTAACCTGCAGCTTCATAACCATGTTACTAATGTTACTTTCAACATCCGTAACCAAATATTTAAAGGAATGAAATATGAAGCTTGACTTGTAGATCAAATATGATTTATCTCCTTAAGTGTAGTATTGGAGACCCCTTAGAATTCTTTTATGAGTAGATGATTAAGGTTTTCGACATTGTCCTATTTTAGTTAGAAATTGTTTTTGCCAATTTTATTTGGACGCTGAAAAAATTATCCTATTTTTATTAGGCAAGTTTTTTTATTTTTTACTATAGGCAATATTTGATATTATTAAAATAATAAAAATACAATAAAAAGATAATTTTGTTTAAAGCGGAGCCTTTTAACGAAGGTCAAAAAGTTCAAACAATATTTCTAAAGTCCTTCACACTTATAATATACCAGTCAAGTGCACGTGCTTTGCACGTGAGTCTCATGTTGATAAATAAAATTATATATAAAGAAATAAAATTATTTAAAAATAGCAATAAAGTTATATCTATTTAAAAGATATCATTTGACACTATAAGTATTTCATCTTAGTCAATAAAATTATATAAATAAAATGAAAAATTTAATGTATTAAAAATTTCAGCTCGCCAAAGAAAAATATGTAGAGAAAAATTAAGCTACAGAGAAGCGTTTGTCATACCTATACGTTATATTAAATTTAAACAAAAATATTATTAGTACTCTACAATCCATTTTAGGGCTGAGACTACTAAACCTCAATTTCTTTATGACTAATAAATTAACCCACACATATGATCAATAAAAAAATTATTGAGAGAATAATTTCCTTCTAAATAATAAATGTAGATATCGATAGATCATCTAACTTTTGAAAATAATATATCATATGTTAATTAAAACTGGTAGAAGTTATACCTCAATTATCTGTGTTCTTTTGAAGCTTAGAATTTGAATTGAAATTTTTATCCTTACCGCATTCTTTTGGGTGAGGTCACAACCTATCAAACATAAATTATAACAGAATCTCAAAAATTAAGGATAAAATCTCAAAATACCACAAATCACACGTAAAAATCACATAGTTAGGCAACTAAAACAACGTTTAAAAGCAACGAACAACCTAATAAAAGAAATTTAAAGTGCAACGAGACTACAAATTAAATAGAAAAGCAAAGAGAGTAACTTTAAAAAAGAGAATTTACTTAATTTGTTTTCTATTTTAAGTAAAATTCTTGCCAAAATAACCTACCTATTTTAGTTAAATTATTGTTCAAAAGAGTCTTACAAATTCGGTTATATAGTAGTATTTATATTTGGCTACGTAAAAATCTTTTTTTTTGGTAAAATATTAATATATAGTTCCTCAAATATAAATTAATCACTGAAAATTAACAAGAATTTTTATTATGTTTCAACAAGGAAAGATTTAATAGCCAATTTTTAGTAGGACGCCTAAAATATTATAAAATAATTAAATAATAATTTAGTAAAATTATAAATGACAATTTTTGTCTATAGCGAAGTCCTTTAATGAAGGGCAAAAAGTTCAAATCACTTTTCTAACGGTCTTCACACTTTTAATATATTATAGATAATCTAGAAGAAAGTCTAAGAAGGTTATTAGAAGCAAACAGATTACATAAATCCTATAATACATCTAGACAAGTTTGTGAAGATTTAGTAAGCGCGTTAAATTGGGAAATACAAGGTTGTGAGAGAACAATAACAACAACAAACCCAGTGTATTCCCACATAGTGAGGTCTGGGGAGGGTAAGATGTACGCAGTCCATACCTCTACCTCTAAAGAAGTAGAGAGATTTAGAAAATAATATTTCAGGAATAAAGTGACTTAAGGAACAGATTAAGAGAAAATCTTATCAATTAGGATAATAAATGCCAATAAGATAAGTATTAATAACAATATATGATGATCGATGGTCAGACATTAAGAAGTCAATAATAGGATTAACTGAAGTAGATATGACAAATAATGGAGGAATATTCTGTATAAGTCCAGACTTCCTAATGAACTTAAAAGAATTTGGAAAAAACATTAAAATAGGAATCCAAACTAAAGGGTACGAAGAAATGAATAGTGGAAATAATTTATTAATGTGCATAGGTTTTATTGGAAAATTAACTTTAAGTAGTAATACAAAATTTAAACTAAAAGTAAATGATGTAGTTGAAATAATGGGAAATAAAGGCATAAGTTTAATAAAACCAATAAAAATAGACCCCGAAATATATGCAGGTTTAGAATGGAATTTAAACAATTTTACTAAACCAAAAATTTTTACACCAGACTCTCATCTATTATATACTACAAGTAAAGGAGCAACTTCGGTCAGGTTTACGGATTATAATTACACAACTAAAAGAAATTTAGACGATGATGAAACAGAGAGTAATATCGAAACAGAAAGCGAGTTTATGAATATAGAAGTCCTACAAGAAGGATATGAAGTAGACATGGCCATAGAAAAGGCTGAAAACTTAGCAGAAGAATATAAATATATAACTTTTAAATGTAAAGGATGTCAGAAGGACGACATGAAAATAGAAGAATGTATAGAACATTTTAAAAACTCCTTAAAGAGAAGTGATAATTTAGGATATAGAAATAACAAATCAGTCCTTGAAAGAAAAGATGAAGACACAATCTCTATATTAAGTTCTACCATCAGTTATAAAGAACTAGTAGAATTAGAACCAACTAGCTCCTCAAGTGCTAGCCCATTCCAATAAACAAACCCTAATCCCCAACCAATAGATTATAGTACAGGCAATGTACCTAGAAGACCAGAAATTAGGATAAACCCAGATACAGAGCTTAGAGGAGATAATATAAAACCAGCAGGTAAAAGAATATCAATAGAAGAACCAATTAAACTACAAGAAGGAGGAAGCAAAGGTAAAATTCTGAATATAGCAGCACATGATCCCCAAATGTGGGATACAGTGATAGACTTATGGAAAGGAATAGTAGCTGCAGATTACTTAAGACATTACACAGAAACAAATACGGAAACAATGTATAAATATTTAGAAACCTTCTTAGGGGAATCTGCAAAAGCTACATGGGAAAGTTTTAAGACAAACTGCCCATATGATTTTCAGGTTTTCTTAAGTATGAGACCAAATTCCTATAATTTCACAAACAAAATGCATATGTTATTAACTGGAAAAGATCCAAATAGTGGATTATTAGCACTACAAAAGGAAGCATTAATCAAACTAGAACAATTAAGTATTTCGCATTGGGTATATATAGAGAAATTCCTACAAGACTATTTTTATTATTGCACCGTCAGCGGAAATACTTTTAATGAAGAATTAGGCAAAAAATTATTCAATAAATTACCTGGAGCCTTAGGAAGAGAAATAGAAGATAGATGGTATAAAAGAGATGGGGTAGTAGCCAACCCAAATTTAAAATGGACAATAGAACATAGAACACAACATATAATGGATATATTAACAGAAAAATGTACAAACATACAAATACAAAAACAATTAAAAAGAAATGAAATGAATTTCTGTAAATCTGTTATCTATACAATCCAGAATTATGATCAGAAACAATACAGAAAATATAAGAAGAAACATAATCAAAAACCATATAGTCGTAAACAATACTTCTTAAGAAAATCAAAAGCTAAAAAACCATGGTTAAATAGAGATAGACATGTTAGGAAATATAGAAATGATAGAAATTATAAAAACAAATTAGAATGCTATACTTGTGGAAGCATCAACCATTTAGCTAATGTATGTCCTAAAAGAAATAATAATAGAACTAGAAATTCTCAACTAATAGAGGATTTCCAAGAAACTTTATTAAATGTAGACGAATACATGTCAGATACAGAAAGTATATACTCAATAATAAGTATTGATATAAATGATAAATCTGATTCTTCAGAATCAGAAGAGGATAACTTAGTTAATGAGCTAGGACAAGAGATAGAGGATTTAGACTTAAACAACCTAGTAATCAATAATTTAATGAATATTACTCAAGAGTGTATACATGAATTCCAAAGAAATAAAGGTCTAGACAGTAATAGATGTCGTATATGTAATTGGTATCCAAGTAAAGACAATAGAGCTAAATGCAAAAAATGTTACTTAGAAGCATGTATAAATTGTATAGAAAACACTTTAAAAATACAAGTAGAACCCGAAGTAAATAACGGACAAAAATATACGAATAATCAAATCCTAAATCTAAGGGTGTCTACTTTAGAAACCAGAGTAAATGATTTAGAACACAGATTAACTATCCTAGAAAAAGGAAAAACCAAAATCGCCATAGAAGAAACAGATACACAAGAGGCGGTACATTTAGAAAAACTAGAAGCAGAACTTATGAATTTAGAAAATAATGACACTAGTCTAATATGCAACGAAGATAATCGATTGTGCTTTAAAACAAGAAAAAGTGGACGATTTTTCACTGGTCCCCTCTTTTTCCAACAACCATTTAACAGGTATTTAGATTTGTCTTTGTTCTATTTGTGACTAATTGCTTGATTTTTTTTTCTTGACTAATTACTTGTGACTAATTGCTTGACTAATGATATATATGATTGAGGTTATATGACTCAACGAACCGAATTTTTGAAAGTTGTTTTGCTTTTTTTGAAACTTCTTCAAGCATTTACAACAACTCTAAGTGACTCCGTCACAAAAGTATTGATGTGATGAGATGTGAACAACTCTTTGAAAGCTCCAAGTGCTCTCACATGGTTTGATATCCCTTCTATATTTGGCACTAATAAAACTTTAAAACAATTTAAATATCTTTAACCTAAGATAGAGGAACAACAGTACTGATAACTACCTAGTTAAACATTTTTGTCTGAGCTATGTCGATTATTTAATGAAGGAATGAAAGATACAAAAAGACTCTGAAAGGGTGACATAAAATTTGTTTGATAGTGGTGCACGTGTGTCACTGCCTCATATATAGTATATAATTTGTTCAGCCTCGTATATAGTATATAATTTATTCAAGAAAAGAATGATAATACAACAAATTAAATTAATCAACATCACTTAGTGATGAACTACTGTAATCAACACACTAGCTACTTACTGTATTTATCTGCGATACAGCAACTTAATCTGGAATGTGAGCAAATTCTATGATTAATCTTGATCTCCTCGTCCCTATTTATATGACATTGTTATATTTAATATTATGTATGCAAAACTAATTCTTTGTGTTTCATTCATTATATAACAGAAGAGAATTTGTGCATGCCTCAATTATTTCATTAAATGTGTTATTTTTCATAATCTGATCAATATTTAATATTATATGTACAGATATACTATGCCGCACTCCTTACACCCAGGCCCGATTGATGCTTCATTACTTACATTACAGCAGTCCCACTGGTCGGAAGACTTATGGGAAGGTCGTATTTATCCCACTCAGCTAGTGATTCTGTAGAAGGTTGAGTCGGCATGGGACATATTTTATAACCCCTACCCCATGACCGTGTCATACATTATATATCAAGGGTGGATTTATATGACATTATCATAATAGGTAAGATCCAATTTGATCATAACTTAATAACTGCTATGGCTGACAGGTGGAGGCTAGAGACTCATACTTTCCATCTACCATTTGGAGAGGTCACCATCACTCTACAGGACGTGGAGGTTTTATTTGGACTGCGCACTGATGGAGATGCAGTTGCATATGATGATGAAATGGATCATAATTTAGATTGTCGTACTATGTTGTGAGATTTCATGGGCTTAGAGTTTGTACCAACGGCCATTAATGGACATGGTCGTATTTCTATTGCTACGATTGTGAATTATCTTCGCCAGCAGCTTCTATTTCATCCCATTACTGATGAGAATCCCGAGGATAGGGTTCAGAGCATCACTAGACTATACATGTTGTTGCTTATGGGAGGATTCTTTTTACAAATACATCTGGAGGTCTTTTAAGCTTGCGCTACTTATATTTTCTTAGGGACCTCAACAGGATAGGGGATTATAGCTGGGGTAGTGCAATTCTAGCATACTTATATTGGTCCCTTTATCGGGCATCTGGGGTAGTGCAGTTCTAACATACTTATATTGGTCCCTTTGTCGGGCATCTTCAGGTAATCTTTCTTATTATCTAAATTCATATGTCATCTTTGTCTAGGACTGGTCTATTTTTGACACTGCAAAATATAGACCAAGTTTCATCATCAATCATCTTTTTTCCATATATAATTAGAGATATTTATCTATATGTATAATTGGCTTGCCTAGTATGTTTTTTCCAAGTGTGTGTATATATATATATATATACACTCTTGATTTGCATTTTATTGATTTTTTCTATTCGACTAAGTGTAACGCCCCAATTTTTCTGAACTGAAATGCTACACGGTGCTTATGACCCCGAAGGATCACAAGCTAATCCATGACTGATATCTGTACCTATACACTGTAATATATAACTTAATAATGCGGAAAACATGAACATATAGGCCATAAGGTTCAACTGAATAAAGAATTTGTCAAAACATAATATCCATATGGGTGAAGGATACCCAAAACAGCTGAAAACTGAATCAAAGCTGAACATAAGTCTGAATACTGAATCTGAAAGCCTCTAAGTACTATCTGAATAAGGAGTTGAAGGAACATGTCTCCAACTAACTCCGTAAACTGATAACTGGCTAAAATAATAAGAATAAATCAAATCATATTGTCCTCAAATGAAGAGGACTCACTGAATCTCTACGACTAGAAATGCTACTGTTACTACTGAGCTGGAGCTCGTGTCTTTAAACCTATGATGTAACATGAAAAGAAAGCACCATAGCACAAATGCTTTAGTACGAGGGAATGTACTGAGTATACGAGTAAGGTACGCTAAATATAAACAGGGTTTACATGCATAAACAATGCTAACTGTCTGACTGATATGAACGTAAGAGTACAAACATGCATACATAGTAACTGAAGGTGCATAATAGCTAGTCCTGTATGCTAATACATGGTTTACTGATGGCTAACATGACTGATACTGAAATTCTGATAACATGGGCGACTATATCTGACAATCCTAAATCTGATGGAACTATCTAAGTTCCGTACTGTAACTGAGTCTGACTATATCTAACAGTCCTGATATACTTAAATCTGAAGACCTATCTGAGTTCTTTTACTAAGAATGATTCTAAAACTATGGGAGGTAGTTGTTTAACCGACATGCCCCAATAACGCATATAGCTAAGTTGGGGTCCAATCTCTGCCCCAACTGGAGGGGTGTCAATACCGCGCCACTGGTAAGGACAGTTGTGGGTGACCCTTAGCTGGCAGGTATTCAAAAGGAGAACGGTGGAAACCCTAAACTGATAGGTTAAGCCACCTCATCAACCCTAATCTAATAGGCTAACATGTCTCAACCTACGATGGCTACGTAGTTCTGGAACACAAGGATGACTGCTAAGAATCACACCCTAAACTGGTAGGTGAGTTCCCATCCTTGGGTTCACTCGGTGCCAACTTATACTCCCATCTGGAGAGACTAAACATGATTCAAGTGACTGTACATAGACAGATTAACTGACTTTCGTTGACTGATGGAGTAGTACTATTATCTAAGAGTTAACTGAGATCATGAGATTTTTGAGGTTTCCTGAGTCACATGACTGACTGAGTTCTATAGATTATAACTTGACTGAGATTATCATGACAACATGACATGGCTCTAGGTATAGATCTATGTTTTTCGGGTACGAATACCCCCAAGACTCGATAGAAGGAAACTGACACACATGACATGACTTGAGTCCACAATTCATAATATCATAAGTAGGGGATCTCATATTTCATATAGTTATTCAACATCTTAAACATTGTAGGGAATGCATGTATATATTTCTTGTACATATTGTATATCTCTGTTATCTTACATGCTTTATACCACCACAATAGCAACACATGAAAAGCATGTATTTCATATTGAAGTATATAGCTAACATGGACTTGTCATTTAGACATCATAGAACCATACAAACATGAACTTCAAGCATCCAAAGCATTTTATCAAACACCTTGCATGCATTCTTTAAGGCATAGGTGGGTTTTATACTTGCACCATATTAAACCACCTAAAGTTCATGGTTTTCAATTAACAAATATATATATTCCATGAAAACACCATTAGACATCACATTGAAACTTAAACAACAATCGCCAACATGTACATACTCATATCACCACAAAATGTTTACAAAATCATATTTAAAACATGGTTGTTAAGCTCTATGAACGGATTGGATCCATAGATGAACACTACGCATACCTTAGAAAGGAAACCTTGATGATTTGCTGGAGAGTTCTTGGATTGGGAAACTTAATTCTCAATTATCTTGGAAAAAGGCTTGAATCTTGCTGTTGAGAGATGAGT
>NC_061120.1:71366858-71555168 GCF_002878395.1 Capsicum annuum | reverse complement strand
TTGCTGGAGAGTTCTTGGATTGGGAAACTTAATTCTCAATTATCTTGGAAAAAGGCTTGAATCTTGCTTTTGAGAGATGAGTTTGATGGAAATCCTAATATTTTGGTTGAGAGCATAAGAGAGGGTTTTTAAGATTCTTAACTGAAGAAAAATGGGAAAAATTATGCCTCTTTAGGGTTATAAGTCATGGAAGGTGAAGGAAATGACCAAAATACCCTTATGAAATAAATTCTCAGTTGCTGAAAAATCATACCTGACGACCTTCGTGATAGGGCATCACAAATGTGATAAGCTATCACGAATGTCGTCACTTAGGATCTGGTTTCTGCCTAAGGCTGACGACCTTCGTGATAGGGCGTCACAAATGTGATAAACTATCACGGATGTCGTCACATTGTTTCTAGCCTGACATGCTGGAGTAAAATAGGAATAACTCTTTGCTCCGATATCAAATTTAGGCAAAATTATTATCTTTGGAAAGATAATTCAATTATATATCTGTTGATAGTTCATGAGCTCAAAAATTCCAAGTATAATGAGAGATATGCTCGTTTGAAGTTGACTATGCCAATATCCTACTCATGAATTCAATTGGTAAGGAATGTTTTGATTCGTCTGATAGCTGGGAGTTATTTGAAGCCTTAATATACATCTAAATTACTCATAAAACTATAAAAGAACCATGATGTACTATGCATGAGCTTGGTACATGGATCTAATATTAGTTTGGATTTTCTGGGGTATTACACTAAGTAGATCTAGTATGTAGATATGGTAGCTCATTATATCAATGGAATCTGTCGAAAGTAATCTATATTTTTGAAGAGTTTACATTATGTGCACTGATAACGTAAAAGGTTATTTTCACAATCAGATCATTTGAAATAAATCTATTACTTTCTCTGTTTCATTTTATGAATATTGTTACTGGTCAAGTTTACCCCAAAATGAAAAAAAAAATAGGAGTATATTTTATGTTATTTGAGTTCAAGGACTTTTGGAACAATCTTTTACCCCTATGACCATTTAGCCTTGACCACAAAAAAATATAAAACTTACCTACAAAATACTCACTAGATATGGTTGCTCCCTCAAGTTATGACAAAAAAACTATAGTCCATTTGTGGTTTAAAATGCAATATTATAAATATGCTAGTTATTATAAGCTATCTTCAATTTGTTTGATGGATGAATATATCTAGAGATATCTGAAGTTGGTGAAAATTTCTTGTGGTATAGTTAATAAAAATTAGTTTAGATGTCTAAATAAAAAATTAGATGCCTCCAAATATATTCAATCGATGTATAATAAATATTTATAAATGTATATGTACTTATTTGATTGTTAGACTTATACAGTGTAGTCGAGTTAGTGTGTATCCCCTAGTCCCCTTCTTGTATGCCTAATATTCATGAAAAAAGAAGAGAGTTCATATGGATATGGTTATTACTTTTTAGATTTAGACTTTGTTCCAACAATTATCGTATAAATTAAATGGGGACATTCAAAGCTTGACTAAGAAATGGATGTAACTATTAGATTTGGACTTGGGAGAGGATTCAACCATTCATGCCTGAGCCGAATAGGGCGATTGCTGAGGATGAGCTTGTGCTACCTTATGGTAAAAAATGGACACGAGGGCTTCGACTCAATTCAGAGGCACATCATGCTCTAGTTCCAATGAGAGATCAACTCGATCACATGACTGAGGAGCAGGTATGTTTTCCTTGTGTTATATTAGATTGTGTGACGTGTGCGGTCTTATTTATATTGAAATGTGCCGTTTGGGGCCATTTTATATATTAAAATAACTGATATATTTGTTTTGTATCTTGTTTTGTACACCAAAAACTCTCCGTATCCCAGTATGTATGCAAATGTTTTAGTAAACCAAATTAAGCATAATGCATAGCTTGGTATTTCTGTATGTATCAAACTTGTAAATAAGGTCAATTTTCATTCTACTTATTCTTTGTGGGGTCTTAATTTACTTTAATTGTATAAAATAATTGTCCTGCTATAATAGTTAGTGGATTTTTACTTTGTTAAATATTGTGAATTTTATTTTTTCAATACGTAATATGTGAAAATAAAGCTCCAAAGAAGGAGCAGCCTTCAAAAGTGGGCAGAATTTTACTCTTGTTTTAGGAGCTGCAGCATTGTGAATAAATATTGACACTTTTGTATTTCATTGTAATTTTATTATAGTTTGTGTGGATACCCTATGACGATATCCTCGGTAATTTACCTCCTTGTTGTAAGGCTAGTAGACGAATATGGCGAATACGATCAGAAATGTTATGTATAGATATTATAGAGTGTCACGCAGCAGATTGAGTGATGCAATAATTTAGTCATCCGCAGCATGTTCCATTATTTCCTAGTTGGGATCCATACCATTATAAGCATGATGAAAGACGTAGAGTCGATCAAAATTTTCTAGCTCTAGTAGATAGTAGTGTTGATCATTGGAATAATCGGTTGCATAGGGTTGAAGAGACACATGCAAATGCAGACTTGACTACCTATCGAGAGTGGTTTCAGTATCATGGACGTTTGCTATTGTGCAACCCTACTCGCAGAGTTTCCAAGCACGTGGCGATGGCGCCTTCACACTTGGCGATGACCAGAGGGCTCCAACATTTATATCAGGAGTCGTTAAAGTAAAAGTTGGACCCCGCACACCATGGTTGTGGTACTTATCTTAGTCATTTTATTGAGGATATTTTTGACCAAGCTGGTCAGGTCCTTGACGGGCCTGTTTTTCCTGAAGTTGAGTTTATGCAGCCACCTGCGAGTCCTGGAAGAGGAGGACGTGAACGTGGACGTGGATGTAGACGTGGACGTGGACGTGGACGTAGACGTAGACGTAGACGTGGAGGTGATCCACCTGTGCGGAGGGGTGGACGAGGACGAGGTCGTCTTTCCTTTCCATTACTTCCTCCTATTGAGCCAGAGCCTGAGATACATCAGGAGGTAGATCCAGAGCCCCACCCAGCAGCACATGTTGAGCATATTCCAAATATAGATACAGCTCAGATACCGTCGTTTGATCCATCGCCGTCAACTCTAGATTGTTCATCCATGTCACAACCGCATCACTTTTCTATATATATTGTACCATCTTGGGTTGATGAAGAGGTTCGCGAATCATATGATGACATGCATTATCGAGATGTGGCTACACCTTTACGTTTGAGTTTTGGTTCGACAGAGTTTGGAGATATATCGGTAAGTATTAACAATAACTTATTTAACTTTTTTTCTCTACTAGTTTTTATCCTTATAGTACAGTTTACTGCTCGATTCAACGCCGAGACTATGAAGAATTTTCTATACACTCCCATTAGGTCCGGCAGTTAAAGTGATTGGATGATAATAGAATTGGAGAATCTTCACGGTGTTTGAAATTTGATTATGCTCAGAAAAGATTTTTGCAAAATGGACCGTATTAGTTGTGTAAGCTTTTGAGTTTTACAAAAAAAAGGACAAGTCACTGTTTTTACAAGTTTTATGTTTTTTTGATTGATTGACAACTCAATTTTGTACAATATCTGTTTGAAATGTGAGTTTTACAAAAAAAAAAAAGAGGAAAACTCACTTTTTTATGAGTTTTATATCTTTTTGACCGATTTGACAATTCAACTTTGGACTATATCTGCAATTATAATTATTTTTTTGTAATTGCATAACTCACTTAAAATGTGAGTTTTACCAAAAAAAAAAAAAGAGGATAACTCACTTTTTTGTGTGTTTTATATCTTTCTGACCGATTTGACAATTCAACTTTGTACTATATCTGCATCAACAGTTACTTTTTCTAATTGCATGACTCACTTAAAATGTGAGTTTTACAAGTACTTTTTTTTCACTTACTGACATTTTTAACTTTTCCATTTTGAATATGAAGAAAATAATTTATTTTACAACAATGAATCACAAAGCTCCAATGAAAAGCTGGTTTGATATTACAAAAAATAAAAATGAAGGAATTTCGAAGAATGCTACAAAGGTATTTGGGTGTTACACCGATTTATCGAGAAAAAATGGTATGGTTGTATTCATCCTCTACAAATGCAACCTATTTCTATTTATCATGATTTATAAATTGTAGGACATATTATTGTTGGAGAAGTATACTCCTCTAAAGAAAAAGATTTTATTATTTGGGGTGAAACACTTCAATGGTCTAAGCTATATAACAAACGGTGTGATTATGAGGTTTTATGTCGATGGCATGGTTTGACCGTTTCCCAGACAGTTTCTGCGGTTTTTCAGACATGTAAATTAAGGGATGAAGAACAAGTTATTAGGCACTTGAATAAGAAAATATTAGAAATGAAAAAAACATTAGAGATCTTCCATGAATTAGATGATCTGAACTATCAAAGAGCAGATGAAAAGGAGCACTGAAAACTACTCGAAGATCAGAGATTACATAGAGATTCGACCTATCCAGTATACCCAATAGTAAATGAATAGATAGGTCTTAAAATATATTTACCACAAACATTAGATTTTGGAGTGCCTTATTGTTGTATAAATCAACTGAATTTGGTTGGGCAAATACAACAAATTGATTCAAATTCGAGTCTAGATTATACTGATGAAGAGGAAGTCGATCTAGTTCCTGAAACCAACAAAGAAGATATGTGATTTTTTGTATTGTATGTTTTGTTGTACTTTAATATTATATAAATAAAATATTTCATCTCCCATAAAATACTTGTGCCATTTATTGATATGAAACTACATGATACAATAACATGTACAATAAGTTATAATAACAACTGCAATTGTCATCATCCCCTTGAAGTACTAGCACCACCAAAGGTATTTCTTGCTCCATATTCATTAGCATTATATTCTCTCGAAGGACAATTGCGTTTATCATGTCCTGTTTGTTTGCAAGTAGAACATTTACGAGAAAGACTACTTTGTGAAACATCCATTTCATTGAGAATACATGTGGTTGATTTAACCTTTATTTTGTGCAAAAAAAATTTATTTGCAATCATGGAGAACGGACTTTCTGGCCAATAGTCCTCGTCACCAAATGGATTCAATTGTCCCGAGTAAGCCTGCTTGTAGCACAACATAGAAAATTCTGATGCAATATAATCCTGCCCAGGATTGCCAACAAATTCTAACACCCTAATTGCATGAGAACATGGAAAGTGATTTGATTTCCATTTACCACAAGTACATGTTCTTTGCGTCTCATTAACAATTTTCTTATTACCACTTTTTTCATGATGTGAGTTGAATGTCCTGACTTCAAATATGTTATCCACTAAAAGATAATTTTGGATACTGTGCATCGACGTCTTTTTTGTATAATCCTCAAACTTTTTAAACGGATTTGGCATTTATTTTTGTTTGTCACTGAGCAGTTGTTTTGCAAACTTTGATCTCTGAACAAAATGATCCACAATCATATTGTAAGACATTTTGACCATTGCAGTCACTGGAGGTCCCCTAGCAGACTTCAACAAGCTATTGAATGACCCGAAGCTATTTGTTGTGAGCATGCCTCATCTCCTGTTCTCATCTCTGTGCATGGTCCATTTTTTCAATTCGATATTCATCAACCACTCATATGCTGGCAAGTGTGTCTCCTTTATCAACTCCCTTCATAACAAAAAAAATTTCTCCTGCGTAGCAATTGCAGCTGCCCATAGTAGGTTAATTAGTCGGACACTTTTGAATGCCCCCTAAGAATTAGCCTTTAAGTGCCTTAAACAGTAACGGTGATAGGTAAATGGAGCTTTCCAATTACGCTTTGTGGAGATACTTTCAAGTATGCCATGATGTCTGTCAGATATTAAGGTAATACCTTTACGACCACACATAACATGCAGATGCAAATCGTGCAAGAATTTGGTCCATGTATCAAGGCTTTCATTCGCTACTATAGCAAAAGCTAATGGAAATATGAATCCATTGCCGTCTGTACCTACAACAATTAATAATTTAATATCATACTTACCATATACATGTGTTCCGTCTATTGATATCACCGGTCGACAATAACGAAAACCGTCAACACATGGCTTAAACGTCCAAAACACATAATTCAAAATACGTTCATCAACTTTCTCACGTTGTTCGAATCGCCATTCATCAATAAATCCTGGATTGAAATGTTCCATAGCAGCCATGAACCTTGGCAATTCATGAAATGAGCCCTTCCAATTTTCATTGACTAGTTCAAAGGCACGCTTTTGTCCAAGGTATGCCTTGTGACGGTTTATTGTTTTGCGGTATTTACTGAGAACTGATGTTTAACAATCTTTGATAGGATACCTGTGAACAATTAAGCATAACGGTTACAAATAAAATAAAGTATTGATTTGTATCGTTAGATAATTTTAAAAAATAATACCTTGGTGTATTTTCAATATACGACACAAGAGCAGTTGCAATAATATTTATATCCAAATTAAAGTGACCTCCGTGATAGTCACCCATATTACATGTGTGCTTTCCGATGTATTTTCCGATTTTCCATAAGTTATTAAACTACTATCCTTAGTATCACAAAGGTTGAATGAACAACCTTGATTTGCACGCTTGTAACAAATTCTAAACACTTTTTTTCCCAACTTAACAACAAGGAACTCCCTACCTTCTTTAATATGATAAAGTCTAACCGCTTTTTGCAGATCTTTTTTTGATTTGAACAACATCTTACTAGCAAGATAAAAATTATCACTTAGAAAATCTGACGGTTCACGCCACACATTTACAGAATTGAAAGCATCTTCATGTATATTCATAAACACATCTGATCCTTCCTGAAAATGATCAAGAAATGGAACTTCATTATAATAAAAACAAGGCCTATTTATTGATACTGAGACTGAAGCCAACTGTGAAATTGATTCTTGTTGAGGATAAGGACTCATAGACATGGCTCTTTGTTCAGAATTGGATCTCACTTCATCATCACTCGATGATGACTCATAGGGGCATTCACCTCCCTTGACATTATTAGGCTCGCTATCATCGCCCTGTGACAATTTACCATAATTTGGTTGATCACCATTTTCAATATCATCTGTGATAAAATGTTCACCTTGCGTGACATTATTCCTATATATCAAATAATAAAATAATTTTAGTACATTCAAAAAGCATGAATAATAATTACATGAAATTAGCAATATAAATAATAATAACATGAAATTACCAAACATAACTTATTAGCGATGATATTTTAGATCTATCGATAATAATCGATAGTATCCAAGCTTAGTGACAAATGAACATTTACAAATGTTCCAGCATTGTGCATCCATCCAAGTTGAGATATTGACAATAATTATAGTCGTTTTCAAATAAATCAATATTATTCGTGTCACGCAGAGTTAAGCCCCTAAATAAAATATAACATATGACATAAGAAATAGATAAAAAATCATTAAAAATATAAAATATTAATAATAACACAAATTAAGAAAAATTACCGATTACTTTCATTCAAAGTTTCATTCAAATCAGGTATTGAGAATTGTGTGGCATGTTACTTGGCATGATGTAGTGGGGAGCATTCATGTCCAAAAAAGTATTATACTGTGTTAAATAAGCATTAACATCACTTGTTAGATCATCAAATTGTGTATGCACATTTGTCTGTATTGGAGACTACAAAAGATGATTTAACGCTCCTTCTTAACATAAACTTGAAGAATGTTCAGTTTTATTTGACTAGCATAGTCACAAGAAACCCTCAGAAATTCATTCAACGACTCATCATCACTAATAATTCATTCTCCATAATTTACCATTCCTTGAGATGAGAAGAAATTTTGATATTGTCTAACTATAAATAAATCAAAAAAAATGTAACTTTAACACGTTCAGAATTCATTCTCTAAAATTTGATAAACTTTTAAAAAGATAAATTGAGTTTGAAGATGATTGAAAAAAAAGAAGAATTGAAGTTGAAGAAGAAGAAGAAGAATTTGAAAACCATATACAAAAAATGAATGTATACGACTGTTTAAATAGAAGAATTTAAAAAGTATATAGCTTACTTTTTTGTGAGTTATGATAAAACAGATGCATAACTCACAAAAAAGGTGAGTTATGTTAAATAAAATTTTGGAAACGTTTTTCATTGTTTAAATAACTCACAATTTATCCGAGTTATGTTAAAATAAAAGGTATAACTCACACTTTTTGTGAGTTATGTTATAATAAAATGCATAACTCACAAAAATCGTGAGTTATGTTAAAAAATAAGAATGCATAACTCACAAACATTGTGAGTTACGTTAAAATAAAATGCATAACTCACAATTCTGTGAGTTATGTTAAAATTAAATGCATAACTCACAATTTTTGTGAGTTATGTTATAATAAAATGCATAACTTACAAAAATAGTAAGTTATATTAAAAAATAAGAATGCATAACTCACAAAAATTGTGAGTTATGTTAAAATAAAATGCATAACTCAAAATTTTTGTGAGTTATGTTAAAATAAGAATGAATAACTCACAAAAATTGTGAGTTATGTACTTTTCAAAAAAATTTAACACCGTGAGCTGCCTTTCATTAAAATATTTATGCATAACTCACCTTTTTTGTGAGTTAAACATACTTTAGTATTTTTTTAAATATATGACATATTTTGATATTTTTTTTAGTTTGATGGCATAGCTTGGTTCCAAGTTCTAAAAATTACGAGTTCCACTTTATTACCTTTTCTCTTACTTTAGGATATGGACATGCTCCTCCCCCCACCCTACACCCCACTTTCGTTCCTCTTTGTTTCACTTTGCATACCTGTGTGATAAGAAGGTGCCGCCCAAGCTTAAAGGCAAATTCTACAGGGTGGTAGTCCGTCCGGCCTTGTTGTATGGAGCGAAGTGTTGGCCAGTTAAGAACTCCCACATCCAAAAAATGAAGGTGGCAGAAATGCGGATGTTGCGCTGGATGTGTGGGCTGACTAAAGGGGATAGAGTTCGGAATGAGACTATCCGGGAGAAGGTTGGTATGACTTCAGTGGAGTGCAAGATGCGGGAAGCACGATTGAGATGGTTCGGACACGTGAAGAGGAGGGGCATGGATGCCCCGGTCTGTAGGTGTGAGAGGCTAGCGTTGGATGGTTTTAGGCGGGGTAGGGGTAGGCCGAAGAAGTATTGGGGTGAGGTGATTAGGCGGGACATAGAACAGTTACAGCTCACCGAGGACATGACCCTAGATAGGAAGGTCTGGAGGACGCAAATTACGGCAGAGGACTAGGGCCAGTTTGGGTCGCTAGTGTAGGGATTTACTTGGTGGGGGTTTTATTCCTGTTATGATTCCATGTTCCGTGTTCCATGTTTCATTACGAATCTGTGTGCTTTCCTCTGCTCTCCTCTGTTTTATATTACTCATGGGTGCCGTATTTATGTTATGTAATCTGCTTCTGTGTTTTACTATGTGTTTGTGTGGTATCTCGTGCCTTGAGCCGGGGTCTATCGGAAACAGCCTTTCTACTTCTTCAGGGGTAGAGGTATGGACTGCGTACATCTTACCCCCAGACCCCACTAGGTGGGAATACACTGGATTTATTGTTGTTGTTGTCTTTGTCACATCATTAATGTGTATTATTCCTTTCGCTACTTACTCTCTCTCAATACTTCGGTGACAAAATAGTCCACAACATACTTTCTAACTAGACATGATCTTTAGTTCCAAAGTTATTGATTCTAAGTCAATTAACAATGTTGAAAAATATGGCATACAAGGAAGACTTGAAATAGTTAATATTGAAATACACTATGAACATTCAGCGGCAGCATCCACGAAGGTACTCTGGGACAGAACTTTGGTTTCCCCTGCGCCCATACTTTAGCAGATTTGTTCCTTTCTTAAGTGCTGCAATGGCCTTCAAAGCCAAGAAAATAGATAATAAGCAGAAAAGTTTAAGCTTAATACCTACATGCAGGGTAATAATTCATTCATTGTACATTTCTTAAATCTAGAACCTCATAATGTACTTTATAGATATGTTGCTTGTACGTACCCTTCAAAACTGTTGTCATACCCGTATCAGTAGTAGTGACAAAGCCAGAATTTTCACTAACAGAATTCAAAATTATGCACATGAAGAACTCGTGATCTTTTCATCACATGGAAACAACTTTCCCAATTACGCTAAGACTCCCCTTCCACTACTCTAATAGTTTGGCAAATAAGAAAAATGGAAGCAAAATAGTAAGTACCTGATCAATATCCCTATTAGCAAGACTAGACCTTTGGAAATCAGCCATTCAAATGGTAATGCTATTAGGTGAAAAACCCCCAGCTTTCAAACCTAAACCCATCTGAAAAAACAAAGGGAAAAGCTATCCCCCTACTTTACCATTTTTACATACTTTCCAAGGTTGGAAGGAACATATTTGTATTAATTAACCAGAACTGATTTGGAAATTACTTTACCATTTTTAGTGGGTGGGTTGGTGGGTGGGGTGAGGGGCAGGTATGCAAAGTGAAACAAAGAGGAAAAGAAGTGGGGTGGGGTGGGGGTGGGGGTAGGTCCACATCCGTAAAGTGAGAGAAAAGGTAATAAAGTGGAACTCGTAACATTTAGGGCCCGTTTGGACATCGAAAGTTTTTCTTTATTTTCGAAAATTTTTTCGGAGTTGAAAATTGTAGTGTTTGGTCATGAAAATTCAAAAAATAATTTCAAAATTTTTTTTTGAAAAGGGAAAACAAGTTTTTGTTGTTTTCACAATTTTTCAACTCCAATTCTAACTTTTATTATTATTACATATAACTCCAATCTTTTAAATTTTTACATAAAACTTTCCTTATGACATTAATTTTTCAATATTACGTATATAGTAGTTTTAAAGAATAAGATAATTATAATTTTAAACTTAATGCTATCCTAATTAATATATATCTTTTTTTTTCTCTCATCATTATTTTTATCCCTTATTTAAGACATTATTT
Organism: Capsicum annuum; assembly: GCF_002878395.1. Lineage (NCBI taxonomy): Eukaryota > Viridiplantae > Streptophyta > Magnoliopsida > Solanales > Solanaceae > Capsicum > Capsicum annuum. The sequence goes on along the minus strand of NC_061120.1, from coordinate 71,544,218 downwards.
TACTGCTAATTTATATTTATACCCATAAATATATAAAGTATTATATTTATAAAACAAATATACAAAGTATGTTATATATAAAGTTTATACCATGTATATACCATATACACACATATATAAATATACAAAGTATTAAGAAACATACTAAGCATGTTTATAATATAAACATACAAAGTATGTTATATATGAAGTCTATACCATGTATATACCATAGACACACATATATAAAAATACAAAGTATAAAGAAACATACTAAGCATATTTATATATTTATGGTAAATGATATAATATATCATAAATATGCAAAACATGTTTTACATAAAAATAATTTATTCACACACAGTAAAATCTTTCATGTATAAGAAAATTAAAGAAATAAATTAGCGGCACCCTAAAATTTAATAACAACTCACCATTTCTTATTTTTTAGGAACGGAAAATGAAGGAAATAAATTAAATAAATTTTCTAAAAAAATAAATTTGTTTGAAAGATAATATTTGTTACCTAAAAAACAAATATTTGTTACCTAAAAAACAGGAAGCAGTGATCTGTTAATATAACATCCATATTTAAAATTTTCAAATATGAGAAAACGACTATTAATGTAAATATTATATATTTCATAATTGAAATTCATTAAATATGGCCATGCATATGTAATTATTTTTATAATAGTGGCTAATTGTGTTCTTTTTTCATTAGTAGGTAAATTTTAGTTGGGTCATTTTGATAGTTTGTAAAAGTTAGGGCATAAAATCATATTTAAAAAAGTTTTTTCAAAAGTATTTTTTTTTTTCAAAAAAGACATGGCCAAACACAACTCCAACTCTAATTTCAACTCCAACTCCAAAAAATTTTAGTTTTCATGGCCAAACGGCTACTTAGTTACGTTTTATTCGTTTTCAAAAATAGTAGACATTAATTCGGTGATGTGACAAAATACTGTCTTTTTTATTTAGATATTCGTGTAAAATGTAAGAATTTGTTACATTTTATATTTTTTAGATAAAACGTAATAAATTATTACGTTTTACAAATTTGTAAAATATAATAGTTTATTATGTTTTATAAAAGTCAACTCAATTAGTTGATCGTTAAGAAAAAAGTGAAAAACGTAATAATTTATTACGTTTAGCCTATTTTAGTAACTTATTAAATATTTGGCCTATTTTAATTACTTTTTTTATTTCTTTACTTATTTTGGTTCCGAGTTCCGTAGTTGGCTGGCTTCTTGAAGTTGTATCTGATCTCAAATTATCTCAGTCACCAACAACTGCTACTATGCTTTGGGAACTAAAAACAACCTTCCATTTTGCTTTTAGCTGATAAAGATCTTTAGCTGAAACAACTGACCTCATCAATATGTGCTGGATATATTTTTCTATAAATGATTTCTACAAATAGAATTGTGTGACAATTGTTAAAGTGTTTGTTGCTATTTCACCGAGTAGTTATTTTTTAGTTTAGCTTATTATGTGATGAACTTATTAATTAATCACTTCAAATTCTGTGGACAAACCAGCGAATAGATGTTTTAGCTTAAGTTAGATGCTGGATATACAATTTATTTCATTTGCAATACATTGATGTGCATTGTGTATTCATCGTACTATTGTAGAAGATTATACATCGTAGAATATGTATTTTCTGTAACTGGCAGGGCAAGAAGAATTCAGTGGATGCAAAAGAATTGAAGATAGACATTGGATCTTAGAGTGGATCATGTGAGTTTTATAAAAAATTTATCTCTTTATGATGATGTTCAATTGTTACGTTAAGATTCTTCCCAGTAATTTGTACAAATTATAATTATTTATACTCTACCAAACTTAAGTATCCCATTTAAAATTATTGTTTTAGTAATTTATATTGAACAAAATGCAGGACATGTATGGCTCAAAGGTTATAACTGAGTTTCTTCTTTTCCTGTTTTTTCCTTTTAGAATAGAAAGAAAAGGAAAGAGGTAATATTAAGAAGCTAAAAAGTAGGTACACAAGATAAAAAGGAATAGTTGCAATGTCTTTTATTTTAGCAATGGCCTTCTAATATATGACTTTGAAATCAACAAAAAATGATTATTAAATTTTCTTATCTAAATTGTGTAGGAATTACTCATATTTAGGATTTTAAAATTGCCTAAAAACGTGCTTACACAACTCTTATTTATAGTAAAAATTTGAGTAATAAATCTTTCCTTATTTAAATTTGGTAAAAAGATTTTAAGTTTTAAACTTTATAGTCAATTAAATTTCACCTAATAAGACTACTTTTTTAGTTCTTCAAATTTTCACTTTTTTTCTTTCAATAAAATGTCATTAAATTATTATTTCAATATTTAGTATTTTAAATTAATTAGTCTTTTCTGATTTAGGTAAAAAAATTATACTACATAAAGACAAGATTTTTACAATCTATTTACATAATATCTATAGAAAACAAAAACAGAAGCAACAAGACTCAAGAGATAAAGCAATTATAGCCATGTTGGAAATGATAAAGAACAAGGTCATGAAAAGGTTGTACCATAAATAAGAAATGAATTAGTAAATGTCCAACAATTGAAAAATAATTAACATAGGGATATAAGTAGAGTTTTTCAGATCATAAATAAGAAATGAATTAGTAAATGTCCAACAATTAAAAAATAATTAACATAGGGATATAAGTAGAGTTTTTCAGATCAAATTATTCTGACGGATAAAAGATGTACATTGACGATGATCTAGGTGGGACTTATACTGTGGACATGTTAAGGAAAAGTTGCACATGTAGGAGATGGGAACTAACAAGACTACCTTGCCCCTGTGCTATCTTGAGTATTCATGGCAATAATGAAATGGTGAAAGGTTATGTCCATGTCTACTGCAAGGTTGAAAATTTCAAAAATGTGAAATTACATTTCATCAAACCCAATCAATCCTGGAGTGCTTTGGCTAGAAGTAGTGAATGGTGGTGAGGTCACCCACCTAAAGTGGGGCTTTGAGCTGCAGGTGATAAAAAAAAGTTTGAAAATGAGATGTAGGTGATTCAAGTCTTAATAATTGAGTGTAGGTGACAATTACTTTATTATGGATTAAGAAAGTTGGGGAAGTTTGTAAATAACCCACAAGTTTTTGAATTTACTCTTTGATCCAAATGTTAGTTAATATAACAAGAAGCGGAAGAAAAAAATGTGTTTTTCTCTCTTCTCATCTGTTGTTGTTTTCTCTCTCTTCACGATTATTGTTGTTCGTTGTTGCTTCTGCTTTATTCATCATCTTCTGCTTCATTTTCATCATCTTCTACTTCATTATCATCTTCATCTTCTTCTTGTCAACCATTGTTGTTGTTGTTTTTACCATTACTGCTGCTAATAGACCAATCTTTTAGGTAAAATTTTATTTCGTACATCACTTTCCACTCGGCATTACTTCATAGGTGACATTGGTAAGAAATTTTGATTTTTAGTCAAATTTGTCATCTGGGTACACAACTACTGTTGTTTTTTCCAACAATGGATAGAACCCGATCATGAATCCAACACAAGAGCCCACAATTTAAACAGATCACTCATCTATTGCATCAGATGAGTAATCTGTTGCAGCGAAAGACTCATATGTTGGATTCATGTTTATGGTTCTATGGTGCCCGTAACATGAATTGAACAGATGGATAATCTGTTGTTATAGAAGACTCTTCTGTTGCAATAGACTAGTTATCTGTTGCAATATACTTATTATCTATTACATCAGACTGATTATCTATTGCATCAGACTGATTATCTATTGCATTAGACTGATAATTTGTTGTATCAGACTGGTTATTTATTGCAACAAACTATTTATCCGTTGCGACAAATGAGAAATCTGTTTGGAACAACACAAATCAGCTCCTGCCACAAACCCAACAGATAACCAATATGTTTCAACTCTTGCTATTGCTGCTAGATTCAAAATTATTCCTTACGTCTAATCGTCGACATATTTGTTGAGTAGATAATATACAAAATAAAAATTAAATATGAATTACAATGTTAAAGTCGATGAAACATAATTTTTTTATCAAATAAAAATAAATAAAAATACATAGACTAAAAGAAAAATAATAATCTTATTATTATTATTATTATTATTATTATTATTATTATTATTATTATTGCTAGTCGGCCAATTTTTAAGCGGCAGCAGCAGGGCCCTCCTCAGCCTGCAGATCTCCTAGAGCATCCTTGCTCTCACTTCTCCCAACTCCCACTGCAGGTCACGAACCTGTATAGAAGTTCATTCAAGGCGTCTTACGGAAAAGCAATGTCCCACACTAGATCAACCATATCTAGAACACACATGAATTGATAAAAAACATAAAAATAAAAGGAAAGAAAAGAATTCGAATGTAATACAACATATACTATAAATTGAGTATATTTACACACAAAGCAAGAAAAAAACTTATCTGAGTCAAGGAAGAGAAAGTTGTTGAAGGTGTAATATGAAAGACAAGATGCAATAAATAAATAGAGTGTAGTAGAATGAACGATTGAGTAAGGAGAGACCTATTTATAGAAGATTGAATTTGAATGAGTTAGGCAAAAAGGTGCGACTGTTCCCCTCCATTTATTAATTACATTTTTGATTACTGTGAAAATCTATGACTTAATTAAATCAAACTATATTGTTATAAGTCATGACTTTTCAGCTTATCATTAATTATTTCTTTCCAAGAATCATTTTTATTGAGTTGTGACAACAGTTTCTATATCTGTTGCATTATATAACTCATCTACGACAATAGATATATCATCTATTGCAACAAATAGACAACATGTTGCATCTGCAACATATAATCTATCTTTTTTTAATAATCATCATATCATTAATCCAAATTTGGTGTTTTTTGTTATATAAATTTTAAAAATAAATTAAAAACTAAAATGGCGAAAGGTCACTACTTGTCACCTATTTAATATTAACGTCAATTATTCAAATTAAATAAGATTTTTTTACAGTTATAAATTGTGTTTATCATTTATTTTCTTACTATTTTCTGTGAAAAGAAATGACTTAATTAAATCAAGCTGGTGAGTTTTTTATTATTGTGACAAGTCATGACTTTTCAGCTTATTATTATTAATTAGTTATTAAATTTAAATAACCTTTTTCTCAATTAAAAATCGAAGACACCTTTTCAATAACCGTTTCTTTAATAAAATAATAACCATTTTTATTGAGTTGTGGCAACAGATTGTATATGCTGCATCAGATAATCCATCTGTGGCAATAAATATACCATCTGTTGCAACAAATCGATCATCTATTTCAGGAGTTTTTTTTATTTCTTCTAACAACTGATTCATCAGTCGTGACAGATGAAGAATTTGATGCATCAACAACATTGAATGTGCTGTGTTAGAGACAAAAAGTTACGACTGTTCATCTTTTATTTAACAATCATCATATACCTTAATTAATCCAATGTTGTGACTTTTTTATTATATAATAAATAAATAATTTAATAACAGATTTAAAAATAAAAATGGTGAAAAGTCACAGTCAGTTATTAAAATTAAATAATCATTCTTTTATGGTTATAAATTGTGTTTATCACTTATATCCTTATTATTTATTTACGAACCATTTTTCATATTAAATAAATAATTAAAAAGTCATGACTTTTCACTCTCTCAATAACAATAACTCTTTTTTTTAATAATAATTGTCTGTTGCAACATATGATCCATCTGTAGAATCAGATTAACCATCTGTTGCAACATATGGTTCATCGGTTACCACAAATGCTCAATTCCTACCTTCAACCGTTGACATGTTGAGAATAAAGAACATAAAGAACGATAATTAAATATTACATATGAATTAAAAATTCAAAGTAGACCAAACATAGATTTTTGAATCCACTATATACAAATATATACAATAAAAAAAATACCCTTAGGTAGATCCAATATAAAAATTGAAAATACATATGCTAAAAGAAAAAAAATTAACCTAATTATTATTACTATTATTATTAGTATTAGAATTATTGTCAACCGGCCAATAGTCATCTGGAAGTAGCAGGGCCCTCCTCAGCCTTGCTCTAAAGTCACCCAACCCCCTCCGGAGTTCATGAATTCGCCTTTCAAGTTCCCTCAAGGACTCGAGATAAACCGCCTTGTACAAATCTGAATCAGCTGTATCTAGAAGTGGAGTAGAATGAATGAGTAAGAAGGGGCTTATTTATAAAGGATTGAATTCGAATGGGTTAGTCAAAAAGCCAGGACCGTTCACCTTTTTTTAAATAAAATTGGTGACTCTTAAAGCTTATGTAAATTTAAAAAACGGATCTAAATACAACATTTTATCTTTATTGTATTTCAAAAAGAAAAGAAAATTGCTTTAAAATAAATATAAAAGATGGGTAATCTATTGCAAAATATATCTCATCTGTATGCTAATTTACAATATATTGACAATCTGTTGCAATAGATGGATATATTTGTTTGATTTTTCAAAAATATAAGTCATATGTTGTAACAGATTGATCATCTGTGGTAACAAATGTCTATAGTTGTTTGATAATTTAAAAAGATGTGGTATCTATATTGCAACAGGTTAGTTATCTGTTTATTCAATTTAAGCCATAGATGGTTAGGAAGAATCAGATGCGTGTAGATGGATGGATCTATTTTCATGTGTGGGAGTTAAGTATTACTGATAAGGTCATTAGAATAACACACACAAAGTATAATATTTTTGTGGATGCAATTTTAACCGATTAGGCATTGATTATTCAAACAAGATCTTGCATTGTATAGTTAAGTTGATAGGTTCGAATTGTTAAGGCCGAGGGCCCCATGAAGAAGGTACTAATACCCTGTTATGAATTACTAATGGTTTTTGCTCATGTTTATGCATGTAAAGTTTTGAGAAAGGATCAATATTTGGTGTTATTACAGAGATCCAATAATGATTGGACTCAACTTTAAGTGTGCATTGGACTCTGAGAAGGCCTTTAAAACCTCGTACTGTATCAAACAAGAACGAAAAATCAATAAAAATTCCTCTGGCCCAAATTTATATAGAAGAGTTGTTCGAGAAGATGATTATATGCCAGAAGGAGCCGAAGGAGAATGCCTTCGAGGAATAGGGGAGTTGATAAAAGACTATATCATGTAAGAGCTAATTGAAGAGGAAACATAGGGTAGAAAGGAACTTCTCGAGAATCTGGCCAATGGAACTAAATTAAAATATAAGAAATCTGAATCAAGTGTAAATATGAAAGTGTATCCACTAATGTAAATTCGTTTGTTGTTTCTTTGAAAGAAAAATAATGCAGATGGACACTTTGCTAGGGAGATATGACTAGATAGCATGGTCGGGATAATGTCCTATATAGAAAATAGCAGCACACCAAGAAAGCAGCTTTACGGGCACCGAAGGTTGAAATGATGTACAGTAAGTCAAGAAAACTTGCTTCAATAACAACAACAGTTAAAATAAGGAATCTAAGAGAAGACAATAATTTTTGAATTTTAAATTACATCCCATGCCTTCTTGTTTATGGTTTCGATTAGGTTTACTGCTATTATCCTGATCGGAACCACCCAGACCCCACTATGTGGGAATACACTAGGTTTATTATTTTTTTTGTAACCTGATCGGAACCACAAACAAGATTGAAAGGTAGATTGAGTATCATTACTTCCTTAGCAATATGAATTAATTGATTGTGTTTTCTTGCCTTAGCATGCTTTCAACATATCTTAGAGAAGATCAGAGGGTTGCTGTAGTATGTGAATCTCGATATTTTTAAGCTTGCCTTTAATTTGCTAATTTAGTATTCAAGCTGATCGTTGCCATCTTTGAGATCATTATAGAGTTCCTGGTCTTTTATGAGCTAGTTAATGAGGAACACTCTCTTAAAAGTTGTGGCATCGTAAAAGGACTTCAGAAGGCTTCCAAAACACTTTCTTAAGTAGGCTTAAATAATACATGGAGGGTTTGCTATGTTTGTTTTAGGTTAAAATATGTTGATACATACTTAAGTAGTGGTCCCAACAGTTGAACAACTCACTTTTATCGAGTGTTGTTCAATACAGCTTGGTCTACAAACCTTCAAGGGATTTGAAAAATTAATTAACCTGGAATTACGTAATGTTTGATCTTGATTCCACTAATCCTATCAAACATTACTTAAATCCAGGCTCATTAACCTATTAAACCTTTGTCCGAGTTAGTGCACAAATTGAATGATCTTAATATCTTAGCTCTTAGGACAAGAGCGATCAACAAAAAAGCTAAGAGATTGAGCTCGTTTGATTTGTGCACTAACTCGGGCACAGGTTTTGATAGCTTAATGAGCCAGAAGTTACGTAACGTGTGATAGGATTAGTGGAATAAAGATCAAACGCTACATACTTCGAAGCTAATTAATCTATCAAATCCCTTGAAGGTTTGTTGAGCAAGATGCATTGAACAACACTCAATAAAAGTGAGTTGTTCAACTGTTGGGATGCTGCTTGAGTGTGCATCAATATATTTTGACCGAAAACAAACATAGCAACCCTCCATGTACCATTTAAGCCTTCTAAAGAAAGTGTTCTTGAAGCTTTTTGAAGGCCTTTTACAATGCCACAACTTCGAAGAAAGTTTTCCTTATTGACTAGCTCACAAAAGATCAGGAACTCTATACCAACCTCAAAGACTTTAATGACAAGCTTGAACACTGAATCAACAAGCTGGAGGCAATCTTGAAAATATCGGGATTCACATACTACAACAAACCTATGATATTCTCCAAGATATGTTAAAAGCATGGTAAGGCTAGAAAACACAATCAATTATATACATCTTGCTAAGTAAGTAATGACACTCATCTGCCTTTTAATCTCTTTTATGGTTTCGATTAGGTCAATAGAAGTGGACCTAATTGGAACCACAAACAAGAAGGCATGGGATGCAATTTAAAATTCAAAATATGCCGCATTTGCTTAGATTTCTTATTTTAACTGCAGTTGTTATTGGCGTAAATTTTCTCGACTTACTGCACATCATTTCAACCCTCGGTGCCCATAAAGTTGCTTTCTTGGTGTTGTGCAGTTTTCTATAAAGGTGATCATCCCGACCACGGTACCTAGTCGCAGCTCCCTAGAAAAGTATCCATCTGCATTATTTTTCTTTCAGATAAACAACAGATGAATTTTCATTACTGGATACACTTTCCTATTTGCACTTGATTCAGATTTATCATGTTTTTATTCAGTTTCATCGGTAAGATTCGCTAGAAGTTTCTTTCTACCCTATGTTTCCTGTTCAATTAGTTGTCAAATAATATAGACTTTCATCAACCCCCCATTTTTCCTCATAGGCATTTTCCTACCACACCTTCTGGCCTATAATCATCAACCCGAGCAACCTAACCATATTAATTTGGGCTAGGGCAATAACTATATTGATTTTTGTTCTTGGTTGAAGTAGTATGAGGCTTCGAAGGCCCTCTTAGAGTTTAATTCACCCTAAAAGTTAGTCCAATCGCTATTGAATCTCTTTACAATGACACTAAAACTTGATCCCTTCACAATGTTAGACACATAAACATGAGCAAGAACTGACATTAAATCTTAACAAGGTATCAGAACCATATTCATAGTCCCTCAGCCTTATCAGTTTGGATCGATCAAACTTAACTATAAAATTGCATATATCTTATTTGAATGATGAATGATTAATAGGTAAAAGTAATATTTACAAAATTAGTGTACTCTATAAGTGTTTTCATGATAACATTATCGGTAATGCATACCTCCCACATATGAAGTAGTTCTATCTGCAAACAGCTTATTTCTTCGAATCCATCTTTACTGTACCCTCTTGTGTTGGTCCGGCAAAAATTGTTCAACTTTCAGTTTCTTATATCTAAAAAGAAGAGGAAAAAATTAATGTCAAATAAGAGAGGAACAAAAAGAATATTATATATCTATTGCAACAGATGTGGAGTCTATTACAATAGATGTGGAGTCAGTTGCAACAGATGTGGAGTCTATTGCAACAGATATAGACTCTGTTCCAACAAATGTGGAGTCTATTGAAATACATCAAACCAACCTTGATAGTGGTTTGATTTGTTCCAATAGTTGCTCTATCTATTGTAACATCAACAACATCATAATCTATAAAGAAATAATAAATAAACAACATCAACAACATCATTTGTCCCAACACCACCACCAACATCATTTGTTCCAACACCATCAACAACAACATCAACAACTAAAAAGTAATATCCTTTGTTCCAATGCCATAAAAACACCACACCACAAGTTCCAATAATACTAACCCCACCAATAGCATCAATAACAACATCAACAACAAAGAAACAAACAAAATACATATTAAAAAAATGATATTGCCAACAAGGCTTTTAAACTTCTCCCAATAGATGACTTTTTTTTGCATATTGTAATAAAAACAATGGTTTGTTCATTTAAGACTTAAAAGTTCCTTTAAATTTTTTAAATAAATGTGATATGGGTAAATGGTAATTAAATAAAAAATAGATGTAAATAACTTGCAAAAAAGAAGATGAGAATAAAAGAGCAATAGTGAGCAATACCTGTAATGTCAAAAGCAAAGGGATCAAAACAATAATTTCAGTTGAGGAAAGATATGGATCAGTTTAGATCTGAAGGATATTTATGACAAAGAGAAGAGAAAAAAGTGACGGCTGTGATAACACTAAAGAAGAGAGAAATAAAAAGATAAGAGATGAATAAGTTTAAGGCTGAAGAAGAGATAATTGTAGACATGGGTTTAAATATTCATTAATATTCATTAATAACTTGAGGGGTACGAGGAAGACGAGTTACATTGAAAAGACAAGACTAGACTACTCAATGAGATTTTTGAGTTATCCAAGAAATATTTTTTACTGTCTTTAGTAGTACTATTTTACTATCTTTCTTCTTCTTCTTTTGGATAGAAAATTGCCTAAAAATTTTAAAAAATAATTCAAAAAAATATGTCATCTATTACAATAGATATAAATATCTGTTTGAAATTTTTCAACAGCTCAGTGATCTTTCAAAACAGATGCAAATGTCTATTTGATAATTAAATCAAATATGTCATCTGTTGCAACAAATATCAATATTGGTTTGAAATTTTTCAATCGCTCAGTCATCTGTCAAAAAAGTTGGAAATGTTAATTTAATAATTAAATAATATATGTCATCTGTTACAATAAATATCAATAGCTATTTGAAAATTTACAACAGCTCAGTCGTTTGTTGCGACAGATTTATTTGTAATACATTAGGGTAAACTACAACTTCAATTGAGTCTTAGTGATTGCATGATATTGGTATTGAATTCCTACCGACCCGAGTCAGAGTCTTTGATCGATCACTCTGAGTTGAAACATTTCGTATTAACTTATTATTGAGCTAATACCTAAATTATAAAACTAGGGATGAGTACATTAGGGTGAACTACAATGTCAATTGAGTCTTTGCGATTGCATGATGTTGGTATTGCATTTCTACCGACCCGAGTCAGAGTCATCGATCGATCACTCTGAGTCAAAACATTTTGTATTAACTTATCATTGAGGTAATACCTAAATTGATTTAGATAGGACTAGGTATGTGTACATTAGGGTTAATTACAACTTTAATTGAGTCTTGCGATTGCATAATATTGGTATCACGTTCCTACAGACCTGAGTCAGAGTCATCGATCGATCAATCTGAGTCAAAATATTTTGTATTAACTTATTATTGAGATAATACTTAAATTGATTTAGATATAACTAAGTATTAGTACATTAGGGTGAACTACAACTTCAATTGAGTCTTTACGATTGCATTCCTACTGACCCGAGTCGGAGTTATCGGTCAATCACTCTAAGTCAAAACATTTTGTGTTAACTTATTATTGAGATAATACCTAAATTGATTTAGATAAAACTAGGGATGAGTATATTAGGGTGAACTACAACATCAATTGAGTTTTTGTGATTGCATGATGCTAGTATTGCATTTTTACATACCCGAGTCAGAGTCGTCGATCGATCACTCTGAGTCAAAATATTTCGTATTAACTTATTATTGAGCTGATACTTAAATTAATTTAGATAGAACTAGGGATCACATTAGGGTGAACTACAACTTTAATTGAGTTTTTGTGACTGCATGATATTGGTATTACATTCCTACCGACTCGAGTCGGAGGCGTCAATCAATCACTCTGAGTCAAAATGTTTTGTATTAACTTATTATTAAGGTAATTCCTAAATTGATTTGGATAGAAATAAGGATGAGTACAATAGATTGAACTACAACTTCAATTGAGTCTTTGGAATTGCATGATACTGGTATTGCATTCCTACTGACCCAAGTCAGAGTCGTCGATCAATCACTCTGAGTTAAAATATTTCTTATTAAATTATTATTAAGGTAATACCTAAATTGATTTAGATAGAACTAGGGATGAGTACATTAGGGTAAACTACAACTTCAATTTAGTCTTTGCGATTGCATGATATTGGTATTGCGTTCCTACCAACTTGAGTCAAAGTTGTCGATCGATCACTCTGAGTCTAAATATTTCATATTAACTTATTATTGAGGTAATCCCTAAATTTATTTAGATATAACTAGGGATGAGTACATTAGGGTGAACTACAACTTTAATTGAGTCTTTACAATTGCATGATGCTGGTATTATTTCCTACCGACCGGAGTCAGAGTCATCGATATATCACTCTGAGTGGAAACATTTTGTATTGAATTTTTATTGAGCTAATACCTATATTGATTTATATAGAACTAGGGACGAGTACATTAGGGTGAAGTACAACTTTAATTGAGTCTTTGCGATTGCATGATGTTGGTATTGCGTTTCTCCCGATCCAAGTCGTTGATCGATCACTCTGAGTCAAAATGTTTCATATATTTTAAAATTTTAAAATATTATTAAGATCAATTCAGACCAAATTAACATTTTCAAAACTTGTCATTCTTCTCCAAAATACAAATCAGCCCATACAAATCATCTATTTGGGCAAAAAATATTTAATAATTTCAAATCTCAATTTTCTCGTTCTTCTCTCTCTCTTAACAATACAGACAACAACTACTCAACAAATTACTTAACCTTTCACAACAAATCAATATTCTTCCCATTTCCAACCACATAGGTGTTATTTTCGACTCCATTCTTGCTTGTATCTGTCATTTTCTCTGTTTTCATAGGCAACAGAGTTTGAGAAGAGTTCTATATTGAGAAGCCCTAGTTTTTGTCGTAGTGTTTCATTGACTTTCATGGTATTATTGGATGGAGTTTGTGGTGTTGTTGGACCTATCAGTATTGGTGGTCTTGTTGGTGGTGTAGGTGGTCTTGGTGGTAGTGTTGGCAATTTTGGTGGCCTTGTTGAGAGTATTGGTGGCATTGGTAGTGGTGTTGTTGGTCCATCTGTTGCAACAGGTGGATCATATATTCAGAGATATTCAATAGGTATTCTAACAGATTCTCCATCTGTTCCAACTGATAGGTTATCTGTTGGCGTATTTATTTGTAATATGGTGTATAATAATTTATTGAAATTTATCTTAGCTTTTTTTTTTTTAAAATTATGCAGACATCAAATGTAATTTTTTTTATTTTTCTGTTGTTTATAGCTAAAAGATGTCTCTCAAAATAAAAGAAACTAAAAGGGGATTAACTTCTGACCACCCAACAAAAAAGGCTAGAGTAAAGATGGATTCAGAGAAACTTTTTGAACAATCTCAGTCAGGCAAAAATGAGGCTGAGAAAAGTTATGAAAAAGGTGGTGGAGGAGGGTATATAGAGACTGGTGAGAAAAATAAAAGTGAGGAGAAAGAATAAGATAAAAAAGACGGTAATGCCTCACCAATGGGGGATGAAATAAGATTGAAATCCTAGCATAGCTGTCAAAACTATTTGTATTGATAGGTTTCAAGTTGCGATGCCGATAGATGACCTTGCAAAACAAACTGGTGATCTTGAACTTAAATTTTAGTTTGGGAAACCTTTTGATGAATTTAGGAATATTATAAAGAATGAAAACGTAGACAGACTTATTAAGAAGAGCTATGTTGGACGCTTTCTCGAGCTACCTGAGGACCACACTAACCATTTCCAAATGAGCATGGTATATGGTATTCTCAAGCATAAGATAAAGTACATGGGGGGTGATAAAGAATAGAAGGAGGGCAAAAAAAAGATGGATGAAATTTAGATCAACTACTGTGGCATGCTAGTTTGTTTTAGCTTGAAAGAGTTTGCTTTAATGACGGGCTTTAGATGCAATCATCCAGAAGAACCTATCATCAAGGAAACACCCCCGAAAGGTTCAAGGCAAGTAGGACAACCAAACCACCATCATCTAATTGACGGAATACATTGTCCAAGAAACCACCTACCAAAACAAACAAACACAAGGAAAAAATAGATGGGTTATTAGACATTACTGGACGTAGCTAGAAAGCTGCAAATTTGATAGAAGATCTCAAGGATAAAACCATACCAAAGCAATACAGGGAGAAATTGTTCTTAGTTTGGTTTGTCCATACCGTTATATTTGCAAGAGACATCAACAAAGTTATAGAAGATGATTTTTTGAAGCTTGCTGATGATTTTAAGAAATTTAACAATTATCCCTGGGGATATGACAGCTACTACTTGACTTTCAAATATTTACTGACAAAGCTATCCCCAAAGACGATCACATTATACAACTTTCCTTGGGATTTTATGGTAAATTTAATCACTATTTATTTACTGATCCATTAATTTATATCAAATAATTATTATGACTTTTTTTTCTTGCTTTCTTTTTACAAATTTTAGGCTTGGGCATTTGAAGCAATTCCTCTCTCAGAAAGTAGGTCAAGGTTTACCCAGATAAGGTTTCCCATCCAAGAATCCTTAGGTGGTTGGCTGCAAAGAGCAGCACAAGAATTAAGGAGCCTGATCTCTTTAACCCTCCGGATGATAAAGTATGTCTTCTTTTGAGTAAAATAATTTGACTCAAAGAAATATATTAAAACAGATGTTATGTTGAGACATATGGGTCGTCTGTTGCAATATATTACCTGTCTACTGCAACTGGTGCAATAGATGGGTAATCTGTTGCAACAGATGATCCATTTTTTATAATAGATTAACCATCATTTCTCTGTTCTCTAAACTTGACTCAATAGATTACCCATCTACTACAAATTATACAACAAATAAGTAATCTAATGCAACGTATTATTAATCTATTATGACATACAGATCAACTGTTGTGATACATAGATCACTTGTTGCATAAGTTGACTGTGTTAACATGTAACTCCACTGACTGTGAATTATTATTATATGATAAATGTATCTGTCATTTTTATAGGTTGTACATCCTTGGATCGTTCCTACTGAGTAGGAGTTGGGGATGACTTCTTTTATTACTCTAGGTCTTGTTGATACAATAGTAGACCCAACGATGGAGTTAATCAAGAATAAATTGGCTGGAGCAACAACCATAAGAAGAGCAGTTAGTCAAGGTCATCCTAATGTTGAAGCTCTTCATGACTAAACTACTGCAACAGATCCGGGTGCTTGTTCTGGGGGTATTGCTGGTAGCAGCCATCTTGATGCTATGCTGCTGACAGTCGTGATGATGAGCATGTTGATGATTAAGAAAAAATAAATATGTTTGAAATCACCCCTTACATAGGTCCCTCTCACCCATACACTAGTCCCTCCCATCCTTATAGTGATCTCTCTCACCCCTCTTCACCCTTATATTCTCATTGCAAACACAATGTATGCAAGGACAGACAGGATAAACTTTTAAAAAAATTAGAGGCTATCTATAAAGCTACCAAGGAATTAAAATCCAAAATGGGTGTCATACCATCCAAGAAGGTGAGAGAGACATACGCTCCAACAGTGAAGGTTAGAAAGAAAAGAAAAACTAGCCAAATACTCTCAAGTTTGAAAATAAAAAAATTGCAATTCCTCCCTCTCCAAAAGTTGTTGAAGTTCTAGAGCCACTGAAGAAGGTGGACATATATGCAAAACTTTTTGACAAAGAGAGAAGAGAACTGCAAAATGCCAAGTATCTGAAGAATAAGGAGCCTACAGAAGAATACAAGATGGATACGTTTGACTATGAAGACTTCAGAAGTATGATATCTATGCATCAGTGGTACGTGGATAGAGTAAGTTAAATTTTCCTAATGTATCCTTCTAATCTACTCCATGAAGAAGAAGCTATGCAATAGATATGTCGTCTGTTGCAACAATTGGGTATTCTGGTGCAACTGGTGGTTGTTCTATTGCAACAGATTTAATATCTGTTGCATAAGTTAAGTTAGCTGGGAAATCTGTAAACTGATTCAATGAACCCTCTGCAATAGATGGACCATTCATTGCATCTTTCCACTATATTTTTCTTCTTTACAAATACTAACCTATTTAAAATTTTTTGTCTTATATCACAGTATGTTGATAAAATTCTCTGCCTCATGAGGGGTAGGCAATTAGCATATCCGGATGCTTATGATGCTGCCGATAGAATAATGGACTTCAACTTCTACAATAATTTTAAGAATAGGTTGAATAGGCTCCGTATGCTAGCGTCAACTCCCAGTGGCATGGGATTTGATACATTAGTTTCTACATACGAATGGGAGGAAGATATTACTAACTATGTTAGAGGAAAGAGGAAATATCCATACGACAAGAGGTGGACCAAGGCATAGAAAATTCTTGCAGTCATGAACGTGGAAGTCAAATATTTTCTCATTGTTGAGATACTTCTCGAGGAGGGAAAGAATAAGGTTTATGACTGAAACTTACCTGTCTTCAAGGACACCATTTTTATATCCATATGCAGCCACTATTGGAGTTACTCCCTAGCTTGTTAAGGCAGATTAAACTGATGGATCATTTGCCAGCAGAAGACTTGATGAAAAAAGTATGGGATTTTGAAGGTCAAAAAAAGGGCATGCAGCTTCAAAAAAATAAAACAGGTACCGTGTGCAGGCCGTACTCGCTTGCATATATCGAATGTTTGCTGACCTTCACAGAAATGTCTGATCTGTGCGACGCCATTATGGTAAAGAGGCAAGAGGTCTGGTTTTATGGGGTACTAACTAAATGGTTGGATCCTGTGTATAAGTAAAAAGATATACAAAGACAAACGCCATATCAATTTTTATGTTTGAAAAAAGTTGATTTTTTTATAATGCAACAGATTGTCTATCTGTTGTAATAGATTGTCTATCTGTTGTAATAGATTATCTATCTGTTATAACAGATAGTCTATCTATTGTGACAGATTGATTATCTATTGTAATAGGTTGGTCATCTGTAGCATTATGCAGATATCTCTCAGTTTCTGTCGTAATAAATATACAGTCTGTTATAGTATATAGTCTATCTATTGCAACTGATAGGTAGTCTATTGGAACAAATAAAAAAAATAGGAAGACCCATTTGATAATTTCTAATAGATAACCTACATATTGAAACATATGTCTAGATTTGTTTGATAATTTCTGACAGGTATGTCGTCTGTTGTAACATATGTATTATCTATTATGATATTTGAATCTAGTATTTCATTTCAATTAATAAGTTCAAAATTAAGGATTCAATTATATTCACAGAAAACATTAAATAAATCGAATCCTTCAATAATTACATTAAATAACTCAACAAATAAATGAAATGTAAAAAAATCATTATGGGTACAAATGATCTACTCTACAAATAAATCATCAATTTAACCTTTGGTGCCAATAATTACCAAGGAGATGTTATTACTTTGACAGACTCAAGCTATAAATATCTACTCAATATGGACAAGTTTTTCTTCATCCGGTGCTATGAAATTCAACTTTGGTTGTCGTGGATATTTAATGTCGCTTGCATATGGTTTCTGAGCTTTCTCTTCTCCGTATTTTCATAAAAGAGCAGCAAATATTTATGGAGTAATATGGCATTAAGTCCATCATTTGGTACTTGTAATCCATCACTCAAATACTCAGCGTAAGCGGAAACAAAAAGATCACAATTCCTGCATTTAAAAAAATAGATAATCTATATCTTGCAGTTCATGTAAGCGTTATGAAATTTATGAAATGAAACTAAATCATGATACTTACATTCTACCAATGGGTCATTGAGAAATTCCTTCAACATACTCTACATCAAATGGATTACCCATTTTATGCTGGTATGCTTCAATCGTCGATCAATTAGTACGTATCTTTTGGTCTAAAAAACTACTCATATCAAGGTAAGTAGGAAATATTTTGGCTAGCTTTTATATCTCTGATGGCGATACAGAATGACTCCTTCCCAACATTGAGTTATAAACTCGGATGCACCTCTTTATTAGAACGACGACAGCCAACACCCAATGGAATTCATCACTATAATTGATTGAGATGTACATTTCATTGACCAAATGCCAAGGTAAGACAACTGGAATTCTAAAATCTTTAATGATGTTGATTAACCATTCCCCGATTTAGAAAACTTTCGGCTGTTGTTGACAAAAACCTATCGTAGGCCTTATTGATGCAAACTTTGTATAAATAATTGCCTGTCGTATATCTATATTGTTCTTGTGTTTGCAACTTGTCCTTCTTTCGGAGGTAGTAAAAAATAACATCAATGTGTTGCACATATTATCAAACATTTCAGATTGCGTAACAATAAAATTAATAAAAACCTCATTATTCCAAAAAGTTTGGGGCTGTGACATCAAATAAAACCAATCCTTCATTCTGGGATGTCCAATAACAAAGTTGAAATATCGTTCACTTTGTTGTGTCCGTCATTTTGTTTTCTACATGATTTATATGTGTTAATGTCATGTTTTTACAATAAGAATTATATAGATCAATATCTTTAAGAGCTGATTATGTACCTGCCAGCATGATGCTTTAACAACCCATCAGCAATCAATTCTGAATAGTTGTTGATCAACTTTGTTAGTTTTTTAGAGCCTCATCCAAGTTAATGAACCTTTTAAATGGGTAATTCTTCCATTCTCGCGAACTGACAGGCTTAACTTTTTCTTCTTCGATAAAAGTAGTTGATGGATTATCAACTGTGATATTATGCTGTTCAGTTGTAGCTTTTACTGTGACATCCACTTGAAAAGCCAGAATTGTCCATGCTAATAATCACAGATATACAATAGATTATCTATTTGTTGCATCAGATGGATCATCTATTGGGACAAACTTGAATAGGTAAAACAGAGTTGTATAATAATTTTGAACAAATGACCCATCTATTGCAACATATGACTCATTTGTTGGTACAAATTAAAATAGTACAAAGACCCGTTTGATTTGCTGAAACAGATGGACATATGTTGCAACATTAAATGCATCAGATCCAACAGGTTATATGACTTATTTGATAATTTTCAGCAGATGTATAATCTGTTGAAATGGACGTGTCTATTTATTTGTTGGAGTAGATGAGATACATTCACCTTCTTTAGCTCATGCTGCTCTCCTATGGCCCTTGTACATTAATCAAAGGTTCAAGAAAGAGATAGAGGAGTTGCAAGTTTTCTTTTTTCAAAGATTGATGATGCCTTGGAAATTTCTTTCCTTCTCCTCTTAGCCACCTCAATTCTGTAAACAACACCACATAGGACTTTTAGTTGAATTTTGAATCTAGAGAATTTATATGCAATATGGGTATCGTTATTCTTGTTTGAATTCATAGACTACCTTTTTTTTTATAGTATTGAAGCATGAAAAAGCTTCAAATAAAGGAAAATCTCTAAGTTAGTGGACTTTTTTGATCTTTTTGCAACGTCTAGCTAGCTAGGCTTTCTTTACTCTTATATTGAAATTTAAAATGGTATTAGTGTTGTATTACTCTGGCTATGGGTAGGGTTTACGACTTAATCAAAATTTTAGCATTTCATATGCTAAAGTTAGTCATTTTGGGTTACTTTTAGTCGAATTTGACCTCGTCACACCTCTAAATGATTGTAATAATTTTCTAGGACTAGTTTTGGCATAACTCACACCTTAGCGTAAAATTTAATGTCTTAGTCTAAATTTTTGTAGGTGATTTCCTTTGTATTTATTTTGGGACTAATAGCAGAACCCACCGGTCCTCCTTATAGATCAATTATTTCAATTAGCTTCTTGTTGATTTAGTAGACCTTCTTTTGAATTTTTAGGAAATTCTTTAACCTTATGGAGACTTAGTCCTCCTATCGATTTTCAGTTAGTTAAAATACTTAAACTAGAATACAGTTGACCTTTTAGAATATATATTAGACTTATTTATTAGACCTCTCTACCCCTATAAACTATTCTTTGAAGTTTGCAACATCATTTTTAATTGGACTTTAAGAAGGTTATGGCTTAGGGTTATTATTATTATTTGGTTTCTACTTATTATTTTTGGTTCAAGTCTAACAATTGTGATTTTATGGAATTACCATAATGATATCATTCTTCTGTTCTGGTTCAAGTACGACTTTATGGTTTGAATTGATTCACAGGGATGGTCTTACTATCGGTTAGAGTTCTCTCGTCCCTTTTTTCTATTTACTGGGCTTACAGAGACTCCATTGGGTTACTTACTCACTTGTTTGCACCTTTTGGGATTATGGTGATCCAGTTAGGTTATAGTTAGATTGCATTCGCTATAATGTACTTATTATGCATGATTTCCACTCTATCCCGACATGGAGTAGTATTCTAGATATCATCTTTATCCATGACTTTAAATTCTTTCTTGCTTTTTATTATACTTTAATTAAGTTATAGCTGGGTCGACCAGTTATGCCTGTTGAGTACCCATTATTTTTGGTACATATACTACACTTCTGCATTTTTTTCTAATCTAGATCTAAGTAGGATTCACCTCCATGGATGCTCTTCTCAGTTTGCACTTTGAATTTGGAGGTAGGGTAAGCTTTCAAAGCAAGAGCTGATCCTTTCTCTTTCATCTAATTTTAGAGAGTCTTTACTTTTCAAGCTTACCGGTATATTAGAGACTATATAGTACCCCTATTCTTTTGGATTTAGTGTATCTTGTAGCGATCTTACTAGGTAATGTGATATTCTTTTAAAATTTTGGTTTTCTTACCCATTTCATTTTTGAACCTATTTTTTGGGTCCATTTTGGATCCATCTTGAATAGGATCAAATTGGGTATCATTAGCTTCTTTTTGACTTATAAATGACATATTTGTCTAGAATGGGCGTATTTGATGTTGATTTGAGATAGTCGGGTTTCTGATTGAGGTTTCAGACTGCTTTTGGGCATGCAGATTTTCATTTAATGAAAGTTGAGATATACCTTGACTTTTCCAAAGTAATTATGTGTTAAAGAAATATGCTGGTTTGTTGTATTTTGCGTATTGCTTATGATTAGCGGTCCCGCTTAGGTGACATGGCGAGCGTCTTTGCTGGTACCAGAGTCCTTGATGCATTGTAGTTATATTATTATCTTTATTAGTTAGTACTAATACTTGAAATTATCGTTAGAGTAGAAAGTATGTAGATAACCTGGTGATCTCGAATAATAGCTATTAGAATGCCCTTTTTAGAGCTTAAATCATGTTAAAGGATTTTATTATGATGATTGTGGATTAATGTATTATTAGGGGGTAATTACGTTATTAACTTCACTATTTATAGAATTACTGAGGTTTAGAGAATAAGTAAAGTATGAATAGACTTGTAATAGTTGAGGCGTAAAATAACTAGAAAATCAAATCCTAGTCGATTTAGGAGTGTGTGAGTGTTAATTTTGTGTGGTTTAATGATCCCACGTGTTCCCCACTCCTTTGAAGAATTTTAATGAGCCCGTTTGGATATGATTAAAAAAATAGTTTTTTAGCTTAAGTGATTAAAAGGTTAAAATGAGTGCTTATAATTAAGTAGATAAGTGTTGAATAGAAGTGCAGAAACTGAAATAAAATGTTGTTAATGTGTTTGGTAAACAAGTGATGGTAAACACTTTTTTGTTGTCAAAATGACTTAAATGTCCTTAAAGTTGTTAACACCATAAATATGATTAATTATTTATAATTTTTAATTCTAATAATTCAAAAATTATTTATATTTAAATGCACTGTCAATGTAAACTGATATGAGAGGTCAATTTATAAATATAAGTTACCTTTTTATTTTGAAATATTAAAAAATAAAAATTTTAGGACATTTTTATATAAAAATAGTATTATATTATAATATTGCAAGCTTGTAACAATTTGACTATGTTAAAAAAAATTAAAACCACCAATATATTGGTGGGTACACTGGAAATAGAGAATGATGAAGAGGAAATTGGAGGGAAGAGACGAAGAGAAGCAACAAAGAGAAAAGAAAAGAAAAGAAAACTATAAATTGAATTGGAGGAAAATATAAAGGATAAAAAGGTAAATATTTTTGTCAATCCCAAAAGAATTTTAATCTAAAAAGTAAAAAGATGGGGTACCAGCTTCTTACTTTTTGCTTTTCTTAATCACTTTTTTAGCCTTTTTAAGCACTTTTTAATTTTACTAACACCTAAAAAAAGCTAAAAAAGAGATTAAAAACTGGTTTAACCAGATTTTAATCATATTCAAACGGGCTCAATATATTTATATAGCCTTTTAGTCATCTAATCCATGTCCCATAATCATTGGGTCCTAGTACCAAACATTTCCTAGTCAAACTAGGACTTTAGGACGACCTTTTTAACCATTTGTAGGAGAAGAGCTACTAAGATTGTCATTCCAGTATCTCAATCTATGTCTTAGGGTAGCACATGTCTGGGATCGTGGGTTTCTGAGGGAGCAAGAGCTGGGCAAAATTTTTCTCGATTTTATTCCTTATCAACCTTCAAACTTACCCCTTGTTTCATCATCCATTGTAGCTCATTTGCAATGTTAAATTTTATAGTATTCATTTCCTTTAAGATCTTGCACATGGTTATAACTACCACTAGAAATTAATATGGTGTAAGCTCATCGAAATTGCTCAAGAATAAGCACAACTGTAAGACCTCATAAAGTTCTAGTCCACTTCAATCCTATATAGCATGCTGAAAGAGGTCCCAGACTTAGAAAAAACATCTAGCAAAGTTTAAGACTTAGTCTCATTTTGATCTTGATATTTCTATGGTCTTATTTTTGATTTTCCTGGCCTTGGATTGCCGATTTTCAAATTGATTCATAATCAAGGTTATCTATAAGTCATCTCGGGTGAATTTAGAAATTTTTGGACATTTTTTGAGACATGTTTGGCTGACCAAAATAGTGAGCCAACATAATCAGGATGTGTGACGTTGGCTATCACATTATCACCATCGATGCGGTGCGTTGGTCATTGCATCGGGTTGATCAACGCGATGCGTCACCTGTCGCGTCACTTAAATTATGGGTTTGTGGGGGCAGTTGAGTCATTTAACCTTACATTATTCAGCCATAACATGAAATTCAGCCTCCCAAAAGATAAATTCACTCATTATTTCATAAAATTCTCTCAAGAGAAAACCCTAGGTTCATCAAAGTTCAAGTCCAAATATCAAGAATTCACCACAATTCTCACAAATTTAAAAAAACCAAGGTATTTTCAATGTTCATCTATGGGCCCTTTTCACCTATGGAGTTCAAGGACCCAATTTTAAATTCAACGTTATGGATTATACAAGTTATTGTGACTTCAACAATGAATGCCTTGAATTTTGATTCTATATCATGTTTTCATGAAATTATTGTTGTTATTAAACCCTACATATTTTGAATGGTGTTGTTCACTGCTTTAAGCCTTATTTTGGGGATTAAGTATCAGAATTATGCTACAAGTAGTTGCTTTAAAATAAAACTATTTCCATGTTTAAGCCTTGCTTTACAAGTGTTCGATGAAATGCCTCAAAGAATGAGTTTTGAATAAATGCTTACATATCATGTCCTTAAAGTATTAGTATGATCTTGGAATCTTTGATATCGAGTCTTGGGAGTTATGAATACCCGAAAACTTAGCTGTTTACTTAGCTTATGTACTTTTAGAATAGTTTCAAATCTCTTAGAGTATTATCAGTTCAGTAAGTACATTATGTCAGTAAGATCAGTTCAGTCCAATGATTAAAGCCAGTTTAGTTAAGAGTAGGATTTAGCACTGAGTGAACCCACAGATGGGGGCTTACCTTCCAGTTGAGGGTGTGACCTTTAGTTGCAGTCCCTGTGTTTCAGAAATACGTATCTATCCTAGGTTTGAGATGTTAACCTGCTAGTTTTGGGTTGACACATATTTCGCCAAAACACCTGTGTAAGGTCACGCAAAGTTCCCTTGTAGTTTGAGCCTTAGGGCGTGTCGAGTGAGGCGTGATTCCAGCCTTAAAAGATTGAGAAGTGGCTTCCTAAGTGAGTATCATGTTAACCATATAGAATTTCCCTAATTTTCACTTTCTATCATGTGGGAAATCTGATAAGATTTCCATCAATATAAGATTTACCCAAATCCGATACCCGGGTAAGAAGTTATGGCTAATTTAAGACCTAGTCATAAAACTGTGTCAATTTAGTGCTTGGCGCATCACGGAGAAGTTCAATTTGACAATTGTGAAATTTCAATGGAACTCTGCGATATTGGAGCGTCGCACTGAGGTTCCAGGTCCCAACCAATGGGAAAATACGATGGCTCTGCGTCGCGGTGACTCCCATATTTCCAATTGTCAATTTCCAGTGAGCTACCTCGATAAGTGGCGCGTCGCGGTGACCCCTTGAATTGGGTTCCCAGTTTAATTTTTCCAGCTTCATATAGATGTTAAAAGGGGCATTTTGGACTATTTCCAAGCCTATAAAACCATGCAAACACCAAATCAAAGTCATTTGCAAGCATCCTATGAGGTTTTTCTCAAGTTTTCTCTCATAAAAAACCCTAAGTATCCAAAACCTCTTCCAAGAATCTCAATAATCCACCATGAATTTTCTAAATTGAGTCAAGATTCAAGGTTCCCAAGTCAAGGACCTCAAGAACACTCATTCAAGAGTACGAATAAAGCTCCAAAAGTGAGAGTTCATCCAAAGCTTCTAATTCAAGGTATGTGGGGTTTTGAACAAGGGTAACCCTTTCACCCTTGTGCCCAAAAAGCTTATTTACATCACGAATTTCCTGAAATATATGAGGTTTTTACATGAATTTGAATTGGGGGTTTTCACCCATTATTATCAAATGCATTACCTTGATATTTCCCATGAATTAAGAGTCAAATGGCATGATGTCCGCATGTTTTATTGAGAATTTAGAGCTGGGTATAAACCCCATGATTTTACTCCTTGAGAAGCTAATATTTGCAATGTTGAGATATTGAAGCATATGACTATATTGGGATTTTGAGATAAATTATTGAAATTCCCAGATTTCCACATGATGTATGAATCTATATGCTATATATTATGCTTTTGATGAGCTTTAACTTGTGATTGAACTATGGGTTAGTAAGCCCTATTTGAGACTTGTGAAATTCTGAACTCTTGTGCTATAAGCACCCATGATTTGAGTACTTTAAGATGATTGAGAAATGAATTGACCTAATGGTCTGAAAGTTTTGAAATCCACTTTATCATATGAGATTATTGATTTGATTATTGGATTCGTGGTGAACCATGAGATTATTCTAAAAGTGGATTTTTATGAGATGGGTGGAGATAATCTAAAAGGAGTAGTACTTAGCACCGAGCGTGTAAGTCACTATGGTTTCTTACCCAAAAACTATGTGCCACCGTAGGTTGGGCCTGAGGCTGAGTTTTTGATGATTATGATTGAGCCCGAGGCTGAGTTTCATTTAGTGATCACTAGACCTAGGTTATATTCCCTGGCAAGAGTATGATGCTCCTCCCCAACGTAGGGTCTCCTCCTTAGGAGGAAAAAATATTGGACTCTATGTAGCTCGTATGGTTTATGTCTGTTATGAGAACCTCCCTTGCCCTTTTAAACTTTGAAATCATATACTTATTTTCCCTTCCTATGAGTTATTTTCCTAATGGGTGGAATTGCAAAGTTGTTCCCTAATTAAAGTGCTTCCTTGAGGTGGGTTATTTTCCTAAATGAAAGTATCTTCCCTTGATATAGTAGTTTTCATAAAGCTTTGAGATAAGTTATTCCCTTGAGCTAGAATACTTTTCCATTTGAGATAGACTGATTTTCCTAAAACTTGAAATGAGATATTTTCCTAAGGTGAATGAAATGCTTTCAAATATGTTTCCCAGTCATATGATTCTGAATTCCAAGAATATAAGTTCTAAATAATTATGAAATGTTGAGCATTGAAGAGGTTTTAGTCTCCATGAGACATATGCATGAGTTGAAAGTATTGTTCAAAGTCCCTTAGCCTTTGGGTATTTAGAATAAGAGAAGATTTTTTATTTTAAGGTTAAAGAGTGATGACTTCTGGGATTTGTGTTGCATGCCTCATTCTACATGATTTATGATCTTTATATTTTATACTAGTTCAAGCCATGTGAGTCATCTCATTTTGCATACATGATTTGATTGAAGAAGGTCGGTACTATTTTATACATATGCATTCACCCTCTCATAGTCAGTACATTCCAAAGTACTGATTCACATATATGTCTATGTGCTACATTGTCTTATAATATAGGTTCAGGTGCTCAGTCCCAGCCTTATCCGTGATTCTTTGAGTATCTTGCTTATATTTCTACAATGGTGAGTTCTCTTGGTTCGAGGACCGATTTCAGATATTTTTCTGTATTTGAGAGACTATGTTTTATCTTTAGTTCATTTTGAGTTAGTTGGGGACCTGTCCCAGTGGCTCTCTAATTTTTGATTCGTAGAGGTATTGTCAGACTAGTATAAGACTTGTGATGTATCGAGGGTTAGTATTGTGGTTTTGTTGAGGTTTCTCTGTATTATGGTCATATGGACCTAGTATGTTTCGCGTATTTCCTTTGATGTGATATGACTATGCGAGTGTTGAGTCTATTTTATCTAGAATTTAGTGTTATTGGTAGAAACCGGCTCTAAGGGTAAGCTTGGGGCTTTTTGTAGCCTTAAGCACCGTGTGACATCCTGGGAGATGATTTTGGGTTGTTACAAACTTGGTATCAGAGCCTAAGGTTTCTAAGAAGACCTAAGGAGTTTGATAAGACACGTTGAGTAGAGTCTTGATCATCGGTGTTTAGCGCACCACATCTATGAGCAAGAGGCTATGAGATGTTCTAGGAAAAGTTATTTTTTCTTTCAGATTCTATCGTGCCTACAATTGTCCCTCTTATATAATTATCAGTACTCTTCTATTTTCAAAAAATGTCCCCTCAAAGAGTGAATGTCCGCGGAGACAATGATGAATATCCCTCACCTATTGATCCTTTAAATGAGGCGGTGTCCCATGCTGAGTTTAGGGCAGCCTTTCAAGTGTTAGCCTAAGCGGCCACCGTAAATGTTTGGGCTAATAACCAGGCCCCAGTTACTAATCATCAGGGTGGTTATGTAGCCGCGGCTAGGATTTGTGACTTTATTCGGATGAATCTGCCTGAGTTCTATAGGTCGAAGGTTGAGAGAACCCATATTTATACTTGGAAGAGGTAAGAAAGATCACTGTTGTGATGCATATTTCGAAACAAGAAAGTGTTGAGTTGGTATCATATAGACTGAAGGACATTGCTTATGATTGGGTTGTATCATGGAAGAAGGGTAGAGATAATAATGCCGCTTCTATGAGTTGGCAAGTGTTCCAAGATGC
The DNA here is from genome assembly GCF_002878395.1 of Capsicum annuum. Classification (NCBI taxonomy): domain Eukaryota; kingdom Viridiplantae; phylum Streptophyta; class Magnoliopsida; order Solanales; family Solanaceae; genus Capsicum; species Capsicum annuum. The sequence continues at coordinate 71,516,494 of NC_061120.1, read as the reverse complement.
CTTCTTGGAACAGTTCTTTTCGCTTGAGATAAGGGAGGCAAAGATTGAGGAGTTCATGAACTTGAGGCAGGGCTCCATGACTATTAGGGAGTACTATTTGAAGTTCAATTAGTTGCCCAAGTATGCTCCTAATTTGATTTTTGACACTCGAGCTAGTATGAGTAAGTTTGTGATCGGTGTTTCTGGGATGGTATTGAAGGATTGTAGGGCTGCAATATTGCATAAGGCTATAGATCTGGCTAGGTTGATGACTCATTCCCAATAGATAGAGGTAGATAAACTTAGAGAGAGAGAGAGAAAGAATGAGGGGTAGCAAAAGGGCTAGATCTGCGCAACATGAGTATAGTCGGCCTAGGTTCCATGGAGGGAGCCTTCCTCAGTTTCGAAGACGTCCATCGATTCTTGTTCCTTCATCATCTAGCACTCCTACGCCTAGAGGCAGGCAGGAGCAAAGGGGTAGACCTTTCATGTCTGGGTTGCAGAATAGTATTGGCGACAGGCGTCGTTGTCCTTCTTATGCTAAATGTTGTAGAAATCACCTTAGGGAGTGTTTCAGAGATATGAAGGGTTGTTTTATATGTGGCAAGAAGGGCCATAGACTTAGAGATTGTCCCCATGCTAGACAGGGGAATAGAGATGCCCGACCTCAGGTATAGGCTGCTAGTGCACTAGCTCTGGTGCTCTGTCCCGCCCCTGCTCAGGGCACTTCTTCTAACATCGCTAGCGGTGAGTGCCAGAGAAGGTTCTATGCCTTACCACCCAGTCGGGATCATGAGGACTCTCTTAATGATGTTACTGGTATGATCCGTGTCTTTTGTCTTAATGTTTTTGTGTTGTTGGTCAAATCTCTCTTATGTGACCCCACTTGTCGCTGTGAATTTCAAAATGAGTCCCATAAAGATTCTTGAGCCTTTCCTAGTTTCTACTTTAGTCGGAGAGTCAGTTGTTGCTAAATAAGTTTATAGAGGTTGCCCTATTACTGTGCTTCATAGAGTCATACCTGCTGATTTGATAGAGTTAGACATGGTAGATTTTGACCTTATTCTAGGTATGGATTGGCTTCATTCTTGCTACGCATATATAGATTGTCGTACCCATGTGGTCAAGTTCTATTTTCCTGATGAACCAGTGATTGAGTGGTCTGGGAGTTTAGTATCTCCCAAGAGTCATTTTATCTCCTATATCAAAGCCAGAAAACTAATATCCAAAGGTTGCATTTACCACTTAGTTAGATTTAAAGACACTCAATTCGATGCTCTAACTATTCAGTCAGTTAATATTGTTAATGAGTTTCCAGATGTCTTTCTGGAAGATCTCCCAGGGATACCTCCTAATAGGGAGATAGAGTTTGAAATTGACCTTCTTCCCGACACACGGCCTATTTCTATTCTGCCATACCACATGACACCTGCAGAGATTAAGGAGTTGAAGGAGCAACTCAAAGATCTCTTAGACAAAGGTTTTATTAGGCCTAGAATTTCTCCTTGGGGCGCACCCATTTTGTTCGTAAGGAATAAAGATGAATCTTTACGTATGTGCATTGACTACCGTCAACTCAATAAGGTCATAATAAAAAATAAGTATCCTCTTTCAAGAATTGATGACCTATTCGATCAGTTGCAAGGTGCAAGTTATTTCTCTAAGATAGACCTTTGATCCGGCTATCATCAACTTAAGGTGAGGGAATGTGATATTCCAAATACAGTCTTCCGAACTCATTATGGTCATTTTGAGTTCTATTCATGTCTTTTGGGCTAACCATTGCCCCAACAGCCTTTATGGACCTCCTGAATCGAGTGTTCAAGCAATACCTTGATACGTTTGTCATTGTCTTCATAGGTGACATCCTTGGGTACTCCTGCGATGAGAATGACCATGCAGCTCATCATAGAATTGTCTTGCAAACTCTTAGAGATCACCAGTTGATCGCCACATTTAGTAAGTGTGAATTTTGGCTAAGGTCTGTAGCCTTTCTGGGTCATGTTGTTTTAGTCGAAGGTATTAGAGTTGATCCCCAAAATATAGAAGTTGTTAGAAATTGGCATAGAACTATCTCTCCATCCGACATTAGGAGTTTCTTGGGTCTAGCGGGCTATTACATTTATTTTGTTGAGGGTTTCTCTTCCATTGGCTCTCCTATGACCCGGTTGACCCAAAAAAAGGTTAAATTCTAGTGGTCCAATTCATGTGAGAAGAGTTTTCAAGAGTTGAAGACTCGACTCACTTTAGCCCCTGTGTTGACTTTACCGGATGGTACTGATGGTTTTGTGGTGTATTGTGATGTCTTTAGAGTTAGTTTGGGTGATGTGTTGATGCAAAGAGGTAAGGTTATAGCCTATTCCTCTAGAAAATTGAAGCCGTATGAAAGGAACTACCCGAACCATGATCTTGAGTTAGCTACTATGGTCTTTACTTTGAAAATTTGGAGACACTATCTTTATGGTGCCCATGTTGATGTGTTTATCGATCATAAGAGCTTGTAGTATGTGTTTACCCAGAAGGAGTTGAATCTTAGACAGAGGAGGTGGTTAGAGTTATTGAAAGATTATGATATGAGTATGTTGTATCACCCGGGCAAGGCCAATGTAGAGGCGGATACCCTTAGCAGATTGTCCATGAGTAGCATTGCGCATATTGAGGAAGGTAAGAGAGAGTTAGCCTGTGTTATGCATTTTTTGTCTAGGTTGGGTGTTAGATTGCTTGATTCAACGGAACTGAGTACGTTAGTGCAGAGAAGTTCTGAATCCCCTTTAGTTTCTGAAGTGAAGGAGAAGCAAGGTAGGGATCCTAATTTGGACAAATTAAAAAAGTCAGTTAAGGACCAAAAGGTAGGGGTTTTCTCCCAAGCGGGAGGTAGTGTGTTGAGATTACGTGGTAGGTTGTGTGTCCCGTGTGTTGATGACTTATGGTAGAGAATTATAGGTGAAGCACATGGCGCACGTTGTTCTATTCATCCCGTCACTAGCAAGATGTACCGCTACTTATGGGAAATCTATTGGTGGAATGGTATGAAGAAGGACATAGCCGAGTTTGTAGCTAAGTATGCAACGTGTCAACAGGTTAAGGTAGAGCACCAAAGACCAGGTATTGTGATGCAAGAGTTTGGTATACCCACTTGGAAGTGGGAGATGGTGAATATGGGCTTCGTGATCGGGTTGCCTCTTTCGCGCCATCATCATGATTCTATTTGGGTTGTTGTGGATAGGTTGACAAAGTCCGCACTTATTTTTCCCATGCATACATCTTACACGGTTAAGGATTATGCTAGATTGTATATCCGAGAGTTGGTCAGGCTGCATGGAGTTCCCTTGTCTATCATTTTGGATAGGGGTACTAAATTTACTTCTCAGTTTTGTAGGGCGTTTCAGCAGGGTCTTGGCACCCAAGTTCTTTTGAGTTTCGCGTTTCATCCGCAGGCAAATGGTCAGGATGAGAGGACCATTCAAACCCTAAAGGATATATTGAGGGCATGCTCTCTTGATTTCAAAGGTAGTTGGGATGAGCATTTGCCATTAATGGAGTTTTCCTATAATAATAGTTTCCTTGCTAGCATTGAGATGGCACCGTTTGAGGCCTTGTATGGTAGGAGGTGTATATCACCCATAAGTTGGTTTGAAGTGGGTGAAGCTGCCGCGTGTAGGCCTGATGCAGTGTTTGAAGATATGGAGAAAGTTAAATTGATTAGAGAAAGGATGAAGACCGCTCAGAGTCGTCAAAATTTTTATGTAGATGTGAGGCAGAGAGATCTTGAGTTTGGGGTGGATGATTTGGTGTACTTGAAGATTTCACCATGAAAAGGGTAAAGAGGTTTGAATAGAAGGGAAAACTTAGTCTCCGTTATGTTGTCCCGTATCGAGTCTTGAGCCGTGTTGGTAAAGTGGCCTACGAGGTTGAGTTTCCCTCAGAGTTTTCCGCCGTTCATCTTATCTTTCATCTCTCCATACTTAAGAGGCATATCGGTGATTTTGTTGTGGTTGATCCTTCAAAAAGTGTTAATATTCAGGATAGCCTTTCCTTCGATGAGATTCTCGTGGAGATCCTAGATTTTCAGATTCATAGACTAAGGAACAAAGAAGTTTCCTTGGTCAAAGTGTTGTGGCAGAACCAGCTTGTTGAGGGTGCTACTTGGGAGGCAGAAGCATACGTGCTAGCCAAATACCCGTACTTCTTTTCCACAAGTTCAGATCAATCTGAAGGTACTATTCATCCTTTATTCAGCTCTTCTAATCTATAGTTCAGCTATGCATCTATCCTTATATGAGTTCTTGCATTTTCTAGAGTATTCATAAGTTTAGAAAGATCTTGAACCGTTTAGTAATTATTTCAGCTATGTGTACTCAATTTCTCCTGTATTCCTAGCCTAACTAGTGACATTTGAGGATGAATGTTCCCAAGGGGGAAATATTGTAAGGTCCCACAAAGTTCCCTCGTAGTTTGAGCCTTAGGGCATGTCGAGTGAGGCATGATTCTGGACCTAAAAGATTGAGAAGTGGCTTCCTAAGTGATTTTTATGTTAACCATATAGAATTTCCCTAATTTTGACTTTCTATCACATGGGAAATATGATAAGCTTTCCATCGATATAAGATTTTCCCAAATTCGATACCCGGGTAAGAAGTTATGGCTAATTTAAGATCTAGTCGTAAAACTGTGTCATTTTAGTGCTTGGCGCGTCGTGGAGAGGGTCGATTTGATAATTGTCTGATTCCAGTGGAACTCCGCGATATTGGCGTGTTGTGCTGAGGTTCCAGGTCCCAACCAGTGGGAAAATGCGATGGCTCCGCATCGCGGTGACTCCCATATTGCCAATTGTCAATTTCTAGTGAGCTACCCCGATAAGTGGCGCGTCGCGGCGACCCCTTGAATCGGGTTTGCATTTTAATTTTTTCAGCTTCGTACAGATGTTAAAAGAGGAATTTTGGACTTTTTCCAAGCCTATAAAACCATGCAAATACCAAATCAAAGTCATTTGCAAGAATCCTATGAGGTTTTTCTCAATTTTTCTCTCATAAAAAACCCTAAGTATCCAAAGCCTCTTCCAAGAATCTCAAGAACCCTCATTCAAGAGTACGAATAGAGTTCCAAAAGTGAGAGTTCATCCAAAGCTTCTAATTAAAGGTATGTGGGGTTTTGAACAAGGGTAACCTTTTCACCCTTGTGCCCAAAAAGCTTATTTACATCATGAATTTCCTGAAATCTATGAGGTTTTTACATGAATTTAATTGGGGGTTTTCACCCATTATTATTAAATGCATTACCTTGATATTTCCCATGAATTAAGAGTCAAATTACATGATTTCTGCATGTTTTATTGAGAATTTAGAGCTGGGTATAAACCCCATGATTTTACTTCTTGAGAAGCTAATATTTGCAATTTTGAGATATTAACGCATATGACTATATTGAGATTTTGAGATAAATTGTTGAAATTCCCAGATTTCCACATGATTTATGAATCTATATGCTATATATTATGCTTTTTATGAGCTTCAATTTGCGATTGAACTATGGGTTAGTAAACCCTATTTGAGACTTGTGAAATTATGAACTCTTGTGCTATAAGCACCCATGATTTGAGTACTTTGAGATGATTGAGAAATGGATTGACCTAATAGTCCGAAAGCTTTGAAATCCACTTCATCATATGAGATTATCAATTTGATTATTGGGTTCGTGGTGAACCATGAGATTATTCTAAAAGTGGATTTTTATGAGATGAGCGCAGATAATCTAAAGGGAGTAGTACTTAGCACCGAGCGGGTAAGTCATTACGATTTCTTACCCTAAAACTATGTGCCACCATAGGTTAGACCTGAGGCCGAGTTTATGATGATTATGATTGCGCCCGAGGCTGAGTTTCATTTAGTGATCACTAGACCTAGGTTATACTCTCTAGAAAGAGTATGACGTTCCTCCCAACGTGGGGTCTCCTCCTTAGGAGGATAAAATAGTGTACTCCATGTATCTTGAATGGTTTATGTCGGTTACGAGAATCTCCCTTGTTCTTTTAAACTTTGAAATTTGATACTTATTTTCCCTTTCTATGAGTTATTTTCCTAAAGGGTGGAATTGCAATGTTGTTCCCTAATTAAAGTGCTTCCTTGAGGTGGGTTATTTCCCTAAATGAAAGTATCTTCCCTTGATATATTAGTTTTCATAAAGCTTTGAGATAAGTTATTCCCTTGATCTAGAATACTTTTCCGTTTGAGATAGAATAATTTTCCTAAAACTTGAAATGAGATTTTCCTAAGGTGAATGAAATGCTTTCAAATATGTTTCGAAGTCATGTGATTTTGAATTCAAAGTATATGAGTTCTAAATAATTATGAAATGTTGAGCATTGAAGAGGTTTTACTCTCCATAAGACATATGCATGAGTTGAAAGTATTGGTCAAAGTCCCTTAGCCTTTGGGTATTGAGAATAAGAAATGATTTTTGATTTTAAGGTTAAAGAGCGATGACTCACGAAATTTGTGTTGCATGCCTCATTCTACATGATTTATGAGCTTTATATTTTACACTTATTCAAGCCATATGAGTCGTCTCATTTGCATACATGATTTGATTAAAGAAAATTGGTACTATTTTTATACATATGCATTCACCCCTGCATACTCAGTACATTCCAAAGTACTGATTCATATACATATCTATGTGCTACATTGTCCTATAATGTAGGTTCAGGTGCTCAGTCCTAGCCTCATCCTTGATTCTTCGAGTACCTTGCCTACGTTTCTACAGTATTGAGTCCTCATGGTTCGAGGATTGATCTCCAGATATTTTTTTGTAGTTGAGAGACTATGTTTTATCTTCAGTTCATTTTGAGTTAATTGGGGACCTGTCCCAATGACTATCTAATTTTCGATTCGTAGAGGTTTTGTCAGACTAGTATCATACTTGTGATGTGTCGAGGGTTCAATATTGTGGTTTTGTTGAGGTTTCTCTGTATTGTGGTCATATGGACCGAGTATCTTTCCCATATTTCCTTTCATGTGATATGACTATGCGAGTGTTGAGTCTATTTCATCTTTAATTGAGTGTTATTGGTAGAAGATGACTCTAAGGGTTAGCTTGAGGCTACTTATATCTTAAGCACCGTGTGATGTCTCGGGAGATAATTTTGGGTCGTTAAAACCTGCCAGTAGAGGGTGACTCCCTAGTCCTTCGGGACAACACTTTAGTGGATCCACACAGTCATATGTTAGTACTCTTGGAACGGTACTGGCACCTTTCCAACTGGGGTTATAGGTTGGACCCTAATTAGCTCATTGGGGCATGTCAGTTAGATGATATCTCTCACAGTCTCAGTTCAGTATTCAGTATACTTCAGTTCAGGCTTGCATTGACCATAGCTTACAGTTATCTATTATTAAGTTATCAGATTTCAGTAATTCAATTTACAAACTATTTTTTGAATCATGTTATATGCTTGGTCATGCATTCTCAGATTTTACAATATTCACATATTCATACCAGTTATTCAATTATCTAATGCTATTCAGTCAATTATTATTCTTGTACATGAGCCCATACATATTAGCCTAACTCCATTTAACATACCTATATATTCATAGTACTAACTGCATACTCGTCTCTTGCGCTATGGTGTCTCGTATCATACGTTTGGATGCTCAAGTTCCCAACCTCACTTAGACATCCCAGTAAATCAGTAGCAGCGGTCATGGTAAGTCCTCATAATTCGAGGACCGACTATATTTATTTTTATACTTTTAGTTCAGTAGTTAGTTAGAGTTAGTTGGGGCCTGTCCTATCAACTCTTATTCAATCAGTTTTAGAGGCTTTCAGACACTTCAATAGTCAGTTAATTTCTTATTATTTTTATCAGCTTTAGACAGTTATTTTTTGGCAGTTGTTGCTAGATTTAAGATTCGGAAATGTTTTTGAACTTAAAACCTTATGGCATATTTAGATATTCTGCACATGTTATTTTGTTTTTATTATTCAGTGCTCATAGCAGGTACCAGCTCATGGGTTATCTTATGGTCACTTGTGTTCGTTAGCACCATGTGGCATCCATGGTGTACTCCTGGGGCATTACAAACTTGATAATAGAGATAGGTTTTAAAGTGTCCTAGGGAGTCTGAAAGCCACGCCAAGTAGAGTTTTATGCATGGGTGTGTAGAGCGGCGCACTTATGGACAAGAGGCTATGAGGCATTTAAAAAAAATTCCCTTCTTTCAGTATTCATATCGTACGAGTAAGCATGAGCTCAATTTAAAATCTCTGTTTAATCCAACTTTTCCTTTCGTTTATAGAACATGCCTCCCAGAAAGACTAATGGAAGAGGAACTAAGAACCAACCAGTACCTCTGCCCATTCAGGAAGATCCCCTGAATAAGCATATTTCTCATGTAGAATTCAGAGTTACATTCACCATTATAGCCCATTCCGTGGTAGCTCAGAATATTTGGCCAGTTGATGTTAAGGTCAATCCAGTGGCCAATACTACTGCAGCTATAATTTGGGACTTCACCGAAATAAACCCTCATTCATTTTGGGGTCTTAGTCTGTAAAGAATCCACTAAAATTCCTTGACATGGCAGAAAAAGTAACAGACATTATGGGGGTAACTTCTAGTGAGAGTGCTGAGTTAGCTAGGTATCAGTTGCAAGATATAACTCATACGTAGTTTAAGCAGTGAAAAGTCGATAGAGGCGCGGATGAATGGCCTATAGAATGGGAGAAGTTTTATACTGCCTTCCTAGATAGGTTCTTTTCATTGGAGTTAAGGGAGGCTTAGGTGTTAGAGTTAATCAACCTAAAACATGGCAACATAAGTGTGAAAGAGTATTCCTTTAATTTTACTTAGTTGGCTAGATATGCTCCTCATGTGGTAGCTAATAGCAGGTCTAAGATAAAGTTCGTGTCTGGTGCATCTGACAGTATGGTCTTTAGCTAGTGCACCAGTGCCCAAATTTAGAAATGATAATAGGGATAGGGTGATGGCTCTCAGTCTTAGGATAGGGTGTACAGTGCTCAAAAGGATCTCTTTGTAGAAATATAGGAGAAACCATCAGGGTGTTTGTAGAGCTGACACTGATGTATGTTTTAGGTATGGCAATACAGGACACCAAGTTAGGGATTGTCTAAATAGTGGTCAGCAGGTTCAGTCCAGTCATCTCCCAGTTTAGTTCGGTTGCCCATCTCAGCAGGGTGCTATTTCTAGTGCCACCAGTGGGAAATACCCAAACAGGCTCTATGCACTTTAGTCTCGACAAGATCGGAAGAGTTCTCCTAATGTAGTTACTGGTATATTGCAATTCTTTTATTTACTTATTTATTCTTTATTATATCTTTGAGCTTCTCTATCTTTTGTAACTCCTTACATAGCCGTCAACTTTGGAGTCAGCCCCAAAATCCTAATAGAGCCTTTCTCAGTCTCTACCCTAGTGGGTAAGTCTATCATAGCTCAGCGAGTATACAGGAACTGTATGGTTGTGGTGTCTCAGAAATTTACTTCAATAGACCTCATAGAGATAGAGATGATGGATTTTAATGTTATTCTCATCATGGATCGACTCCATTCATGCTATGCTTCAGTTGATTGTAGGAGCAAAATTATCTATTTTCATTTCCCGAATAAACCTGTCCTAGAATGGAGAGGTAGTACCACAACACTTAATGGTCAACTTGTTTCATACCTTAGAGCGAGAAAAATGATATCCAAGGGGTATGTCTATCATCTAGTGTGAGTTAAAGTCTCTAGTCCCGAGACTCCTAATCTTGAGTCAGTTCCAGTCACAAGTGAAGAGAATGTGACCTTCTGCAAACAACTTTCAGAACTCATTATGGTCACTTCAAACTTCTAGTCATGTAATTCGGTCTTACCAATTCCCTAGTAGATTTCATGGACTTGATGAACTGCGTGTTCAAGCAGTACTTGGACATGGTCATCGTAGTCTTCTTCGACGATATTCTTGTTTACTCCTATAATGAAAATAATCACGCAGACTATCTCAAAATAGTATTATAGACTCTCAAAGCCCAATAGCTGTTCTCAAAATTTAGTAAATGCAAATTTTGGCTAAGGTTAGTAGGTTTCCTTGGTCATATATTTTCTGACGATAGCATTAGATTTGATTCTCAAAAGATCAAAGTAGTGAGAAACTAGCCTAAACCCATCTTTTCATCAGATATTAGGAGTTTCTTGGGTTTGGCTGGCTATTACCAATGGTTTATTAAAGGATTTTCATCTATTACATCCCCCATGTCTAGATTGACTCAGAATAAAGTCAAGTTCCATTGGTCAGATTCTTGTGAGAAAAGTTTTTAGGAGTTGATGACTCGACTCACTACAGCCCCAGTTTTGTCTTTGCCCAACAATTCAGATGGATTTTTTGTATACTGTGATGCTTACAGAGTTGTCTTGGGGTGTGTTTTGATGCAGAAGGTTAAGGTCGTAGCCTACGCCTCTAGACAAATTAAGCCCTATGAACAGAATTATCCCACCTATGATCTTGAACTAGCAGCGGTTGTGTTTGCCTTAAAGATTTGGAGGCACTATTTGTATGGGGTGCATATTGATGTGTTCACAGACCATAAAAGCCTGCAGTATGTATATTCACAGAAAGACCTGAACTTGCATCAGAGAAGGTAGTTAGAGTTGTTGAAAGACTATGACATGAGTGTTATGTATCATCCGAGCAAGGCTAATGTAGTGGCAGACGCCCTCAGTAGGTTTTCCATGGGTAGTGTTGCTCACATTGAGAATGGTATCTAAGCCGTTCCTGTGTCAGCCCTATTGATGTGGGCCAGAGTTCAAACTAAGTTTAGGTAAATCCCGGTAAGGCGGGGAAAACCTCAGTCCTGAGTCTAGGCAAATCCCATTTGGTGGGGCAAACCTCAGCGAGGATGCTAAGTCCATAAGGGGGTGTATGTGACACCCCAACTTCAGAGAAGGAGTCCCACAATAGCAAAACATAGGAGGGATGTTGGGTATAAGTAAGCAAGCCTTACTCCCTAGTGACACATTTTAAAGTCGTGCAGGCCTGGGCCCAAAGCAGACAATATCACTAGTGGGCTAGGTTAAGGGGGTCTCTCGGGTCTTCGGGGTTCGGGATGCCCATCGCGTCTAGGGCCTCAGCTCGGGTTGTGATACCAACTCAATCTTTGTTTTACTATTTAACTCATCTAGCATTGTCTTTGTTGTTCTTACTCTTTAATTTATTTAAATGAATATTAAACTACCAAAACATGATTACTAGCACATAAATACACCAATATCCTTAATTATTCACACGTGTACACTATGTTAACCTTAAAACTAAGCTAAACATGTAAATATGCTTAAGTTCACTCTTCCCTAGACTTGATTTATATATTCCTTCATTCCTATTAATGTTAAACATAGTATATATGTTTTGTCATTTTTCTATTGTGTATGGTATATCTCGTTCTTAAAATTTCTACTTTGTATTGGCTAGGTACTTATGCTATCACGATTGTCCCAGATTATAGGTTTTTCATGATATGCTACCCTTATCACTTTATTAGTATTGTTATGCTTATCTTTGTAGATAGTTTCCTACAATTTATATTCTCGCTTTACATGTTATTTATATTTGCATTATTTTTGGAGATCAGTCGATCGATGCCTACTGAGTACCATGTGTTTGGTACTCATGCTACAGTTTTACAACCTGTTGATCATACTATAATTTCTCGCTGTTAATATGTGCATCATTTAGAAAATCCATGGATCAAAGATTCGGGATGGACTCCTGACGTCTGAAGTGTCTATTTTTCATCTTATTATTAGATTAATCTATATTTTTACATTTAATAGACGATTGTGTATATATTTATTTTGTATTTTACCTTGCACTCCTACTGTATTAGAAGCTCTTGTAATGACTTCATCAGGTTTTAGGGATATATTTACCTTCTTCTTGTCTTGTTTTGCTTTTATGTAGTTTTGCTTCCACCTTTCTTATTAGTCTATTACGAGCTACTCAATATTACTGGTTGTTTTACCTATTGAAAGTTTATGGCAGGTTCCATCATGACATAAGAAATCGGGTCCTAACATAGCTACTCGTATATCTAAATTTCAATTCTAATTAATTTGATTATTTATTGTTTAATTTGTTATGAGTTGATTTTTTGATGAGGAAAACTATCATGAAAATAGATAAATATCTATTTTCCACCTTTATAGTACCTTCGTCTAATTGAAGAAAAAAGAAGGAGAGATAAATGAGAAGAGTAAGGAAAAACCTCTATGCCTATTTCTACATCTAATATTCTACCAGATTGTAATTTACAGAACCATTGCTATTTGGTACTTACATTAAGGAGCCTCTAATACCTATGAGTTAGCTAGCACTTCTCCCTCTAACAGCCATGCCATCTTTCTCTCCAGTTGGAGCAACCTCTAGGAATTTTCTGAAACACCTTGGGTTTTGGTCCTTAGAAAAATTTCTTGGATTTATGGTTTCTGGAAATCATATGACTAGGGGGTACTAGTCATATAATGGGATATAGTTGGTATGGTCTTAGTCATATGTTGACCAGTGTTGGTTGGTGGGTTGTATTAGTTTCTGAAATGGGTTCGACTTGGGTGGGTACAAATTGTATGGTGGGTGACAGGTTATATGGTTGGGTTATCCTTTACTTAATCTGAAACTCAGTAACTTAACTTAGATCTGAGTACAAGTAGTATAATCTAACTCATATGTTGGACAGTGTCAACCCCTCTTCATTTTGCCTAGGGTATGGTTAATGGGTACCAATCATATGATTGGGTATGAGTTGGAATTTGGAGTCATGGTTGTTCAGTGTGGGGGATGGGATTCTACTTGGGGTACGAGTGGTGGGTACGACTCATACCCTAAGGTATGGATGAGGGGTGGTCGTACCCTTTTGCAGGTAATTAATACAGTTTAAGTTGGGGGTAATCTGAATATTTCCCTTTATAACTCCTTGGAACCCTACAACTTAAATCACTTTTTTGGGAATTCATTAATCCATTTGCAATCAATCAAACACTCTAAACTCTCTAAAAGATATCTCAAGGTTCTTAGGTTAAGCAAAAGCTAAGGTTTCCTTCAATGTAGTCAATTGAGGTTCATAAGGGTGATTTCTTATTATCTTCTTCTTTATCTAAGGAAAGATACTTATCCCTCATTGTTAGTTCCAACAAAAGGCATGTTTCATACATTGTTTTCATTGTATAATTGTTATATAGTTTGGGTTTTCAAATATATGTTGGGGTTTTGGTTATAAATACCTGGTTATGATTTTACCATGTTTTAATTATGGATTTACATATTTTAATGGTGGTTTAGATATTTGGTTGCATGGGAATGGTTAATTGGTACTTGGTTTTGGTTTTTGAAACACTGTGCCCCTAATGTGTTTGATAAAATGCTTATGAGAATACTTTTACTAAATTGTTGGACTTTTAATGGAAATATTGCATGGTTTAACTTGGTAATGGAACCCTAAATGGTACAAATGGCTTAAATGGTTTGGAATTGTTAAATGGTAAGGTCTTGGTGGTTATGGTTGGTCTAATTGAAAGCCTTCTAGGGTATAATGGAATCCCCCAATCCAACATAATAATGATCACTTGTGAGGTACATGGGATTCCCCCAAGTCAACCTAATAATGTAATCTATGGTTACATGGGAATCCCTTCTTCTTAAAAAGGATGGCTAAGGATATTGCTTGCAAGCTATAGTCGATATGACGATAGCACTACTTATAGCCTTGGTTAATAATAAATGGAATGGTGGTCTTGATTATGTGATAATGGTTTTAATTGGTAAATAATGACGGGGTGTGATATCTAATAACGAAGGTATTAGTCCAATGGACGGACACTAGAAACTCATGTTTGCCGATATGAGGATTGGTTATGTAACCATATGGGGTATATGGGAATCCCCTAATTTACAATCATATATATGTATCACAGAGAGCAAAGGGTACTTGGGAGTCCCCTACTCCTATGGTATCTCTAGTTCGTGCGGCTACACGTATCAAGGTCTATTCAGGGTGTTACACTGGACCAATATAGCTCGTGGGTAGTTCTAGGATGGTTAAGCTAAATATACCCAGGTTAATGGTTTTAAATGCATACAAAACCCTCTTCCCTCTCCCAACATGGTTATATATATATATGTATGTATGGTTGTGAATGCATATGGTTGGTTTACATAGTTTTAAAGGTTGGCATTATTTTATCCTTATTCTGAGTACTTTCTAGCATTTACCTACCAACCCATCTTCGGGCGGCTGTATCCTCATGCAATGCAGGAACTGGCTACTCTAATTCTCCTGCTTAGTGATCAGATCTGGGATCAGCTATTAGATTAAAGTGGTAAGCTTCCATTCTTTAGAAGGCTCTATTTCATATCATGGATGTCTTTACGTACTTTGGTTATTTCATGGATATTAGTTTTGGCTATGGTTGGGGGCATGTCCCAACCAAACATTGTTTTTCTTTTGGATAGAGGATTTGTGGAACTACTATAGGTTGGAATGGGCAGTGTCGGTATTGGTGTCAACCTTAGTATTGGGATGATATCGTTTAACTGAATTTATGATTGTTACATCTTTTTATGTTATGTTATGGACAGGAACTTGGTTAATGTTTTGGTTTTGGTACGGTTATTAGTTGGGTCTTGGATGGTTGGACTTGCTTGGGTTGGTCATGGTTATAGACCTTTCCCAAAGTCTGGAACGGTAATAAATGCTATCTTATTATATGTCCGGAATTCATCCGATACAGGGTTTATGCTGGTCGGTTGGGTTGTGTATTGGGGGTGGTTTTTTTTTATCTCGGTAGGACTTGAGATGCCTATTACAACAAGGCCCTAATTTGGGTCGTGTCATTTCCCTACTTATATTATTCCACCAATATCTCTAGTCACTCCAGCCATAGGGTTCACTTTTTTCACTATATATAACTTGATAATGGTAGCTTCCCAAACCACCATGCATATTCGAAATCATCCACCTTGGCATCTGCAATGATTGGTTCCATCAGTGCTGAAAATATCTATATTAATGGCATGTTCTTCTCATTTTCCATAAGTGTTAGGAGTAGTTATTTAGTATGTGAGTGCATTTGATATCTACAAAGGTCAAACGGTACCCCTAACATCAAGTTAAGTTGAAAGTATCCTTGCGGATTAGGTTTTATCTTTGCATCTTCTTTGCAACATAACAAACCATTCTTCAATATGCCTCTTGAGTAAAATTTTATGTCCATTTTACTTAGGATTTTTCATGTTATTGTAGCGTGTCAAGTCGTTATAAGGATACTATAGAGATGCACCATCAGTTTATAACCTATTTTTGAAAGGTTTCAGCTCCCAATCTCCAAAATTTTATTCTAAATCACTAGAGGGACATTTTTTCTGGACCCGAGTCGACACCCTGGTTGTAATGGCTATTCTAGAACACATAGGTCCACAAAGACCCCTTAGCATTCTATTATAAGCATAGTTTACATAGAAGTGTAGAAATTTAATAAAATTCAAGAAAGTCTGTAAATCAAAATAAAAATGGAGATCCCAAACTTTGAATAAAACATCATAACAAAATATCTGCCAAACCCTATCTATGAAGCCTCTAAACATGAATTAACCATCTAAGACCGGAAAAAGCCCCGACCATACAAGGGAATGAAAGGAAATACAAAGAAAAACACTACAATATGCTATCAAGAAGATGGATGGCTCACTAAATCCGAATGATGTCTGATAGAATCCAATGCTTCACCGAACCATGAGAATGTGCCTCTAAACCTAAATCATTACATGATGCAGATGCTCGAGGATAGTCAATACATGGAATGTATTGGCATATAGAACAACCAAAAACAACATACATTTTATACAAAATAGATAGGAGCATTAGAAAAACAATTAACAATATCAGAATCAAAACACATAGGCATAAATAAGGACCTCAAACAACCTCTTAAAATAGATTCAACACTTTATTTTATGTAAGATCCCTCAAAATTTTAATAATTTTTTTGACCATCTTACGTGCATAACATTGATTTTTGACTTAAATTATATTTTGAGATGTTAAAAGGGTAATTTGAGAAAGTTTTGGAATTTTTGAAAGGGGTTTGGGGTAATTTTAGGACCCCAAGCCAGTAAGCCTCGGCGATAAGTTCATGTCACAGAGGTTAATCTCTGCGATATTGGCATGGCATGAAGGCTAACCTCCGCGATATTGGCGTACTATCCTGTTGTTTTAATTTTATCCAGTTTTTGTTTTTTCTTCACTTAGGGTAAGGGGATTTTGCTCTTTTTACCCCTTGTACGACCTTATAACATTAGATAACCGCATTTCCTTTAATTTTTAGAGATCAAATCATTCTCTTTATTTTTCAAACTCAAAACCCAAGAACATTCAAGGGTTTTACAGTGAATTCATCATTCAGGCTCCAAACTCTAAATTGTGTTCAATTTCCTATGTATTTTAGGCATGTATCTCATTCCCTAACTTTAATTTCACATTGTGGTATTCTTTATTCATTATCCATATGGTTTAAATTGATGGGTTTGAAGTTGGGTTGAGGGGTTTTGATTAGTATTACTTGAATTACTTTTTCCATGGTTTAAATTGATGATTTAGATGCTTTAAGTTTATAGTTTTTGGACTGAATGAGTGAATTGCTATGGAAATTGGAATGAGGAGCATGGGTTTCCCTAAATTGATGATTTTTTGGTTTGGTAATGGAATTAACCCCAACCCACTTTGTAAATTTGGTTTTTCTAAACATGTATAACTGTATAATTCATCTTATTTATGAACCCATTACATTGCATTGATAGATAATTGGTTGAAATGGATTTGAAAAGCTCTGTGTGGCCATGGTTTGGATATTAAAAATAGAGCTTGGGAGTCTAATGGTCACATGGATTAGTTTGGCATGATTATATGAGCTTCTAAGAATAATTAGTATGATGAGACCAAGTGGAAAATGTCGTATTTAATGACTACTGGATTAATGGATGCGTATATGTACAGATTGTTTTAAATTAGGCTTAAAGAGAATTGTGTAGCTCACCGTGAAGGTGTAGTCCAAGAGGGACCAATACTGGAAACCACGTTTACCGGCATGAGGGTCTATATGACCATGTGCTTG
Organism: Capsicum annuum; assembly: GCF_002878395.1. NCBI lineage: Eukaryota > Viridiplantae > Streptophyta > Magnoliopsida > Solanales > Solanaceae > Capsicum > Capsicum annuum. The sequence goes on along the minus strand of NC_061120.1, from coordinate 71,499,360 downwards.
GTTCACACACTATATTTTTTTTGAATGTATAGATCCTTGGTGTCTTTATCCCTTCCTCAAATTCCTTATTTTATGTACTTAACATACACTGTGGCCCTTTCAGAACAAGGAGATAGACCCACATAGCCATTGGGGGCCTTTAGGATAGAGCGAGATACATTGTTCAGGTTAATAGTTTAAAATCTCATGTTCATGGACCTTGTCCCTATCCCGACATCTTACATATATATATATATATGTAATTATGGTGCATATGGTTTTTGACTGGTTTTGTCATTAGCATTATTTTATCACTTTCCCTGAAATACAAGCCAATGCTTATCCCACTGACCGTCCCTGGATAATATATCATTTCATAATGTAGGGCTCGAAGGGTGTTCTGTTGCTCTCATACAACGTTAGGTAGTTTGGTACATCTGTTGAGTTGCTGTGAAGTGGTGAGCCTTCATCTTTTGGAAGGCCTAGTCATTTTATTTATTTCCTTTATTTCTTGGTATTTAATTTTAGAATTCTTTTATTCATGGTCGAGGGCATGTCCGAACTTTGTTTGATATTATGCTTTTAGAGGCTTTTTTGGACAAGTGTGGGTTGAATGTGGGCTTTTGATCATAGATTTGAATTTGATTATCTATCATTCTTATTTCTATTTGCTTGACTTCTACCATATTCTTTTATTGTGTTCTAGATGTTAGGCTAAGGGGGTAGTCTCCGGTTCACGGTTGGCTTGAGATATCAATCACGACTAGGACCTGGTTTGAGTCATAAAAAGCTTGGTATCAAAGAACGGTTTAGGATTGTTGGGTATCTATAAAGCCATGTCTAGTAGAGCCCCTTTAATAGATATGTAGCGCACCACACTTATAAGGGAGAGGGTACAAGGAATTTAGAAATATTTCCCTTTCTTGTGTTCTATTTTTGGGCTATAGTCTAATGTTTTGAAACTTCTCTAACTCCTTTCTTACATTTCAGATCATGTCTCCCCAAAAATCTTATGTTCATAGAAACTCTGCTTGTACCTCTGTTTTATTTGAGGAGAATGTGGAGGGGACTTACGATGTTTATGGAGTGCAGACCCAGTCTAGGATACCTACACCTGATTGTACTACTCCTCATAGGGTTTATCAGTCCTTACTAGTCCTTCTTGGGCTTCCCAGACTGGTGATACTTCTTATCAGTCACCACAAGGGGATATCACTAATAACAAGTTCCATCAGTCTATTCACATGCTTACTCAGTTGGTTGCATCACAGTCTTGTCAGCCTGATCGTGTTAGTTTTGTAGTTTATTTATCTGAGGTCACTCGAGTTGGCCAGTTTATGATGTTGAATCCCCCAAACTTTATAGGATCTAGGGTTGAGAAGGATCCTCATGGGTTCATTAATGAGATGGAGAAGATTTTTAGGGTGATACATGCTACTGATTCTAAAGGTGTAGTGTTTGCTACATATCAATTGAAAGATATATTTTATCAGTTTTATGATGTGTGGGATGTAATGAGAGGTAATGCTGCTGATTCGGATGTGTGGAATGACTTTTCAAGAGCTTTTTTTAATCACTTCATTCCTCAGGATTTGAGAGAAGATAAATCTGAAGAGTTTGTTAATTTGAAGCAAGGAAAGATGAATGTGAAAGTGTATGCTCTAAAATTTCATTAGTTGTCCCGTTATTCTCCGGAGTTAATGGCTAACATGACATCCAAAATGAGGAAGTTTGCTTCTGTACTTTTTATACAGAAGATGTATGGGTCTCTTCAGATGTGTATAGACTATCGCCAGTTGAATATGGTTACAATGTAAAATAAGTACCTTCTCCCTAGGATTAATGACATTTTTGATCAACTTTAGGGTGATAGGTGTTTCTCTAAGACTGATCTGTGATCAGGCTACCATCAGTTGAAAATGGGGGAGGTTGGTTTTCCCAAGACTACTTTCTGAACCCAGTGTGGTCACTATGTATTTTGGTTATGTCATTTGGGTTGGCTAATTCTCCAACTACTTTTATGGATCTTATGAATAAGGTGTTTAGACAGCTCCTGGATTTTTTTGTTATTGTTTTCATTGATGACATCTTGGTGTACTCTAAGAGTGAGGAGGATAATGCCAATCACCTCTGAATTTTGTTGCAGACTCTTAAGGACTAGAAACTATATGCCAAGTTTTCTAAGTATGAGTTTTGTCTAAATAATGTGACTTTTCTTGGGCATGTTGTTTCTAGTGAGGGGATCAAGGTGGATCCACAGAAAGTTTGGGGAGTTAAGAAATGGCCCAGACTTATGACTCCAACCGCCATTAGTAGCCTCTTGGGTTTAGCTCGGTATTATAAGAGGTTTATGAAGAGTTTCTCTTCTATTGCTACTCCGCTGAAATGGTTAATGCAAAAAATGGTTAAGTTTTTATGGTCCGATGCTTGTGAAGGTAGTTTTGAGAAGTTGAAGGATAAGTTGACTTTTGTGCGTATTTTGATCCTACCCGAGGGTACTGAGGGGTTTGTTGTGTATTATGATGAGTTTCATTTGGGATTGGGTTATGTTTGATGCAGCATGGTAAGGTTGTCGTCTATTCTTCTAGGCACTTAAGGTTCATGAGAGAAATTACACGACTCACGATCTAGAGTTAGTGGTTGTGGTTTTTGCATTGAAAAATTGGTGCCATTATCTACATGGGGTACATGTGTATATTTATTCAGATCATAAGAGCTTGCATTATGTGTTTAGGCAGAAAGAAATGAATCTCTGGCAGAGGTAGTGGCTCGAGTTGCTTAAGTATTATGATATGAGCCTTTACTACCATTCAAGTGAAGCTAATATTGCTGCTAATGCTCTTAGCTGTTTGTCCATAGGGAGTGTGTCTCATGTTGATAAAAAGAAAGGACGGTTGGCGAAACATATTCACAACCTGGATAATTTGGGAGTTCATCTTATGGACTCTGAGGATGGAGGAATGATTGTTTAGGAAGTGATTAAATCATCTCTTGGTGCTAAAGTGAAGGAGAAGCATGTTTTGGATCCCATACTTATGCAGATTAAGGATGATATGGGATGATAAAAGGTTATGTCTTTCAAGATAGGGAGATGCATTTTTAGGTATCAAGGAAGGTTTGGTATTCTTGATATTGATGGTCTGCGGGAAAGGATTTTAGCCGAAGCTCATGACTCTAGATATATAGTTCATCCGAGTTCAACTAAGATGTATCATGACTTGAAGGAAATCTACTGATGGAATAATATGAAGAGGGATGTGGCAAACTTTGTAGTTAAGTGTATAGTTTGTCAGCAAGTCAAGGTTGAACATTTGATTCCTGGTGGCATGTCTCAAGAGATAGAGTTGGCTATATAGAAGCAAGAGATGATTAATATGGACATTATTACTAGTCTTTCACGAACTTAAAATCAGTATAACTCAATTTGGGTCATTCTAGATAGGATGGCTAAGTCTACTCACCTCTTGCCTATGAGGACTAACTACCTAGGAGAGGATTATGCTAAGTTGTACATTTAGGAGAATGTGGAGCTGCATAGGGAACTAGTGTCCATCATTTTAGATTGAGGTATATAGTTTTCTTCTCACTTATGGCGTTCATTGCAGAATAGTTTGGAAACTCAGGTGAACCTTAGCACCACTTTCTACCCTCAAACAGATATATAGACAAAACAGACTATTAAAACTTTAAAGGACATTCTAAGGGACTGCGTGATTGATTTTAAAGACGTTTAGGTTGACCATTTTCTTGTTATTGAATTTGTATATAACAACAGTTATCATTCTAGAATTCAGATGTCACCTTTTAAGGCTCTTTATGGTAGAAGGTGTAGTTCTCCTATTGGGTGGTTTAAGGTAGGTGGGACTAGGTAGTTTAGTCCTGAATTAGTTAACCAAGCCATAAAGAAGGTAAAGGTGATTAGAGAAAGACTTAAGACTTGTCAAAGTCTCCAAAAGTCATTTGAAGATGTGAGGTGAAGAGAGTTTGAGTTTGAAGTAAAGGATTGGGTATTCTTGAAGGTCTCTCCTATGAAAAGAGTCCTGAGGTTTGGCAAGAAGGGAAAGCTCAGTCCCCATTATGTTGGACCATACTAGATTGTAAGAAGAGTTGGGAATGTGGCACATGAGTTGGATTTTCCAGCAAGTTTGGCTTCTATTCATCCTGTTTTCCATGTGTCTATGATGAAAAAGTGTATGGGTATTCTTCCTTGATAGTGCCGGTTGAGGATGCCGGTGTTGCAGATTTCTTATCTTATGAGGGGGTACCGGTTGAGAGATTGGATAGGCAAGTCCGTAGATCGAGGACAAAATATTTAGCTTCGATGAATGTCCTTTGGAGAAATCAAAAGGTGGAAGAAACTACATGGTAAGCTGAGTAAGATATGAAGTTCAAATACCCATTCTTGTTCCCCTAGTTAGATGAAGGTGCTTAAGGTATGAGTTTTAATTTCCTCTTTTCACTTTTTGAGTTTATCATTTTATTTTGGTGTATTTTGGCTATTCTCGTGGTTAAAGTATCCTAACTTATTGTTCAGGAATAAATGATCCTAATGGGGTATAAAGTAAGCCCCCCCCCCTCCCCCCCATGTGTAACATTGATTTTTGACTTAAATTATGTTTGGAGATGTTAAAAGGATAATTTAAGAAAGTTTCAAAATTTTTTGAAGGGGTTTGGGGTTATTTTGGGATGCCATAGTAGTAAGACTCAACAATAAGGTCGTGTCACAGAGGTCAACCTCTGCAATATTGGCGTGGCACGGAGGCTAACCTCCGCGATATTGGCATGCTACACTGCTGTTTTAATTTCATCTAGTTTTTATTTTTTTCACTTAGGGTGATAGGCTTTTTGTATTTTTACCCATTGTACGACCTTATAACATAAAATAAATCCACTTCCTTCAGTTTTCAAAGATAAAATTAACCTATAGCTTTAACAATGTTTCTTCCGTCCAAAAACAATAATAAAAAGAGTTAGGGAGAAACAAATCATCTTAAACTCACATGATTGAAAACAATCTAACATCCTGCATTAGAAATTGGTCTCCCACCTTTCATTTGAGATGATAATTACTCCCTTACCTTTGTGATCATGACCCCTTATCTATGTTGTTGATGACCACAAAAATCCTCTCTGAAAATATGAGGGTAGGCCGACAAACGTGAAGAACTATGAGTTGCACCCTCAAAAACAAAGTATGGAATGTCTCGATGTGGACCCTTGGGATTCATTTCGGACCTACAGAAACAAACAATTAATGCTACTAGGCTACTTCTATATTGATGTCTTAACGGAAATGCCAAATTTTTTAAAAGAGATCTTTTACAGCGAATTAGTCCCAGAGACCTCTATTAAGCAAAATTTAACTAGTTTCTATTTAATAGGCCAAAATGAAAAAAAAAGGCTCGGAGCTTGTACTAACTATGTCACTAGAGCAAGATCTATATTTCAGATATAGTGGAACTGTTAGAATCACCATATAATACTCTAATCACAAAAATATGGATTGAAGTCAAACTAATCACTTAAAGGCTATACTTAAACTACAAACTCTTATAAATCACTTCCAAATGCATCCCGGACCATGCAAATCATTTCCACCACTCATATATAATTTAAAGCAATAATGAGGAAAGGCAACATAGTTAAAATATAGAAAAGTCTAAAAATCACTGCAAGGGTTATTAAATTTCAACTCAACTAAAATGCAAAAACAAAAGGGCAATAACTCAGTATTTCTTTCAACTGAATTGAGAAACTTAAGGGCCAAATAACAACTACCCAAGACTAAGTCAAAAAGATGTCAAATACTAAAAAAAGCTGAGTAACTTATTTTTTCTTATTGAGTAACTTATTCAATAAACAGAAATACCCCTCCGACATAGATCCGCCTCCCAAATAAGAGAAATCTCTCTAAGTAGTTTAATTCTTGCATATTTCATTTTTGTGTGGAACATCAATGACTGCAACCCTGTGAACCATGCAATATTACTTGGACCACCTTTGCAGGGCGATGCCAATGTCATTTAGGATGATTAATCTTCATAATAGTCAACTTATTGAGGCATTCAATTTTTTTTTGAACAAACGAGTCTTCTTGAGATACTAATTACTCATTTCTATTACAGTTAGGTTATTTTTGATGCCATCATCGTATAATAATTCATTCTCATCACTGCCATCATTGAACAATTGGATAACTGCAATTCCAATTTCTGTTAGCCACCCCAAATGTTTCGATAGTAGATTTCTGATTGGTTGATTGATTATAGGGATTTATAACACCTTCTATTCCAAATGGAAATCATACTTGAATGAAGTAACAAAATATATGGCAAATCAACCGAAGAAGGAAGAGTAAGAGTGGAATTTGCTAGTCTCATTACTGTAGTTTTTATAACTTTTTGGGTGCTATTTCTGGATGTTAGTCCACAAGACCACAAATAGTAACATATTTATAAAATTTAAAGCTAGATTTTAGTTTTCGCTACATAAACATAATAGGAAGACTAATGATATACGGATCAGAGAAAAAGGAAAACAATATGTATATTAGAATACAAAAGGATTCCCACAAATAAAAATCCATTCATATCCTTAGCCGATTTCCAATTTAGGTCAGATAAATTAAAGGATAAAAGTTTATGGCTTCCATATTACATCTCAAGTTCTCATCATTTGAGAAACTTTTCAAATTATTTTCTATCTACGTATTATTTTTGGTAAAAAAAATTCCTTCAAAAAAAGCACACCCTAACATCTTAAAAATTAATAATAATCTACTTACAAAAAATTTCGATATGAGTCATAAATTATCTTGTCTAATGCTTCACTGAATCTATTTAGCTATATCCATATCTATCATAAACCAAATCCTTGAGTCACAGTAGAAAATGCATTTATCAATTTTACTTTTACCAAAAAATATCACATATTAATGTATAAGGCATTATAAAATGTCTTGATAAAAGGCAATTTTCTTTAAGTCATAAAACAAAATAATTTCTTATCATTAAATAAAACTTGGTGGAAGCCTCAATTATTTTGTTTTACTTAACAACTTTATCGGTAATAAATATTGGTAAATCTCTCTCTCTCTTTCTCTCTCTCATTCGCTCACTCATTCAAGAACTCACATACTATTTGAATTGTAAGTATAAAATATTAAGATTGTTAGAATATTGACTTACAAAACTTGTTGGATTAAAGTTGTCATTGGCAAGCGCAATGGCATCCATTATTTTAGAATTTGTTCAATAATTTTTTTTTTTAAATGTATATAAGTTAGTAATAGCTCCGTGTTTAAACTTAATAACTCTAGGTTTGACTCAATCGTACAAAATTTCAATTTATCAAGAAACAACACTCTAATATATTATTTTAATTCTCAGATGTTGCGGTAGGAACGACACATTCACCAATTTAGATTTCTCAGAGAAATGTAGAATTGGTATTTTACAATGCATTAATTACTTGTATATTTATCGGGTTGGTCGAGCGTGCCATGTAGATCAAGATAGAATTGGCCCAGGTTGAAAAGTATGACCTTTGAACACTTGGTGTTTAAGCTATTTAGAATTTATTATATTCAAATCTAAAGTTTGATTTTAATGAAAAAGATTATATTCAAGGGATGAGTTGATTACCTATCAAACTCTTTCATATTATTAAGTTGTGATTATTTTTCAAGTAATAAGATGCATTGGCTATATTTCAACAATCAATGGTAAAAGCGATCACGTCATATTATTTTTACTATATATGATTTTTGTGAATCAATCAAAATTTCTAACAAGAGATAATAATTATAGGATATTTAATCACTTGATAAGTGAGACTTAGTTCCTATTTGACTATACTTATTATTATTTTGAACATAATCATTATGAAATGAATTTACTAACGATAATTTTTTTTTACTCAGAATGATTTTGCTTCATTAATATCTTTATAGTGTTCAATTAAATAATTTATGTGAAAATGACCTTTTATAACCTCTATATTCAATTGCTTTACGAAATTACTTTCATTCTTTACTATACAATCACCACTACCAACCTTCCTCTTTGTCACCAAAATCAATAATTATTAATTGTACATTCATTACCACTTGCCAAAATCGCTATAACTATGTCTAGAGATGGTGTGACGACCCGAGCTGGGGCCTTGACTGCGACGGGTATCCAAAATTATGAAGTCCCAAGAAACCCCTTAGCATATTATCATAAGCATTATTTATATGAAATAGAAGTGTAGAAGCTAAACTGAACATGGAAAGTCTCATAATCAAATTTAAGTACATCATACCATCTAAAACATAAACCCAAATCTAGTCTATGAAGCCTCTACAAAATACTAGTCTGTCTATACCGGGACAAGGCCCCCGGTCTAACCATGAGACTAAAAGAAAACAACATATGGATAAACAACTTTTGAAGTAAGGACTCACCAACTCTAAAATTCTGAAAGTAGTCTACTGTTGTTTCGGACGGCGAGAATGTGCCTCAAAACCTACATTAGAGACAATGCATCCGCCACGAGGATGGTCAATACTTGAAATGTATTGGTATGCAGAACAACCAATAAAATAATATATATTTCATAAAAATATTTCATAATTAAAGAGATTCAAATCATTTTTATTAAAACATAGACTCAACTCTTTTCTTTAAATTCTGAGCTAGAAGGTACACCCTACAATTCTGATTACCCATGGACTATATGGGTCAGCCGTTGACTCGGCAGCCAAGCCCCCAATCTATGTTTGCCGCCAGAATTAGAGTTTTCGTAAGTTGGTATACCTCCATGTGAGCATACCGTAGGCTTTTCCCATATAATATGTCCTAATTATCTTTTGTGTAGGATAACATATCATAAATGCTGCATTGAAAAAACATGGTTTGCAACAATGAGCCCTTATGCTCATGCTTTCTTCGGGTAACCATTTAGTTTTGTTTAAGCCTAATTTTAATTCTATAAAATCATGCTCTATGCTCAAAATGTTTACTTTTTTCTTTTTAAGGGCATTCCATAATAGGTGTCGTCATACCTAGACTTGCAAGCTATATCATATCATATCATATCATATCATTTCATATCATATCATATCATATCATATCATATCATATCATATCATATCATATCATACCATATCATATCATAATATATCATACCATATCATACCATACTATATCATATCATATCATATCATATCATATCAAAGCATATCATATCATATCATATCATACCATATCATATCATATCCATAGCCCTTTTTATTCAAACCATGTTAATGAACACCAAAAGGTTTAAATATCACATGAGAGTAATTATTTTAAATAGCATATGAAACTTGTGCAAAACATTCTTTTTTCAAGACCTCAACATATGGTGGCCAATTCTTCTATTAATCACATGCAATTTCTTCATTAAAACATGAGCATTTTGCATGAGAGACACCCCTTCGAAAGAAAAATAACAGTGCATAATAGTTGAAGAGGCTTTTAAAACCCAAGAATTATCATCATTCATAATAATAGCCCCAACACTAGTCACAAATGAATCTTATGATAAAAAAATGCGGACTTATAGTTTATGCTCTCATATCCATTTCAAAATTCATAATAAATGTAGATATTTTATGTTTATTTGATAACCCAAGATGATTGTTAAACACATAGCTCTTATCATGAAATAGAGGTTCATATTACAATTATTTTAAAAATTTTCGAAACCCATAGCATATCTACATAAATGAAATCTCAAGTTATAAGAAATCCCATAGTTACACATAAGTTAGTCATAGAAAAAAGGTTTCATTATTCCTGATTTCCAATTTATTTCAAAGCCTTCATATATTGTAACGCTCAAAAAACGGGTCTCGAGATGTCACACGATGCTCAAGACTATGAGTAGCCTTAATCTAACCTTGTAAGCCTTCTACTGAATTTGAAGATTATAATAAGGAAATATAGATACTTAATCAAAGCTAAAATGTGAAATTCTGTCTGATCTAAGCTAAAATTATTTGAACATAATATCTCAAAATACTTGACTAAGAAGTCTAGACAATCAATACTGGAAATCTAAATTATATCTAGCATTCTGGCAAGCCTATACTACTAATAACTAGAAAGCCACTGGGACTAGTCCCTAACTGACTCGAACTGACTGAAAATACTGAATCAACTACTCCAATAAGCTGAAAACTGAATAACTAGGTCCTCGAACTATGAGGATTCACCAACTATCAGGATGTAGATGTAGATGCTAGAAATCACACACGCTGTTGAAACTGAACATCTGAACCTACATTATGAGACAATGTAGCACATAGATGTATATGTGGATCAGTACTTCTGGAATGTATTGAGTATATGGGGATGAATGCATAAGCAAAACAATATCTCAACATTAGCGTAAATTTGCAAAAGAATGCATGCTAAGTTTAGATGACTCATAATAGCTTGAATAATTGAAAATTGAGAATCATAATCATGTGTAGTAAAGATTGTTGTTTAAATCTAGTGAGTCATAATACTTAGTTCTAAAAGCTGTACTTGTATTCTATCTTGAAATTATACTATTTAAGTGTAGAAAGGACTCACTTTTATATCTGTAATCTGGAAGTTGAAATCTTATAGTTAATGTCTTATATAAAGTAATATCTGAATAAAGCTGTGAGCCTTTACACTTAGTTTCCAAAAGTTGTTCTGTTATTCTTTTCTGTAGTCTTTTCTGAGGTCATTCTAACCAACATACACTATATGAACTATCATAGTGTCCAACATCTAGTTCCTTTATGGGAAAACCTTACGTTGGGGAGAGGTGTCATACTCTTGCCAAGGAGCATAACCTAATCTAAGTGATCATAGCTGTAACTGTCATCCATATAGAAATGAGAATAATATGATAATCTGAACCTATATTGGCTCATAGTTCTGGGGCATGTGAATATGCCCAACTCGGTGCTAAATACTATTCCCTTTAATTTGTTTGCTAATTCTGTAGGAAATCCACTTTTAAAGCTACACCCCCTCTAAATGAAGTAGCTATGAGGTTAATTTAAATATATTATTAGAGGATCAGAAGAACATAATCATGATATTAATGATATGAATCAACAAACCGAGATAGATAGCTTAACCAACTAGATTCTATAACTTCACAATAATGTTCAAGATCCTTGACCCTAGAACTCTCCGATTTATTGTTCACAACACTTTTAAATTTCGTTACTATGCATTGTTACTTTTATAATAGTAAAATCAAATTCTTGTTGTTTACAAATTTCACTCATTTAACCTTAATCGTAATAATTGAATTTGATTGTTTGTTAAATTCTAAGTCTCTGTGGATCGATATTCAACTCGTAAGAGATACTTTATTACTTTCCTGGATGTGGTCAAACACCATTCAAGTAATGCTTCCAAATCTTAAGTGCAAAAATATCACAACTCGAGGCTACCCCCTAGCTGCGACAATGGTGCTTACAGTTACGAGTGACCACAAGCTAACCCATAAGCTGGTACCTAATGTGAGCACTTAACAAAATAATAATAAAAAAACATATACGGAAGATACTCTGATAAGATACTCAAATCTGGAATACTGAAATACAAAATACTAAAATATCTAAAACAACTGATAAAACTGAAAGTAACTAACTGACTGTCTAACTGATTATTTGAATTGTGATAAATACTCTAAACTGTCTGAGGAGTTGATGGGATAGACCCCAAACTAACTTCGACTAATTGAACATAATAAAGTACTGGAGTAACTAAAATAAACCAATCATGTCCTCGACGGATGAAGGATCACCACTACTACTGCACAATGTCGCTAAGCTGTCTAAGGGCAGTCGGGAAACTGAGCATTCAAAATAATGTGATAAGACAACATAGCGCAATGAAAAGTATGTATTCAGTACTTTGAATGTACTGGTATATAAGATGAGGGCTGGCTGAAATGCCTGGGGATAACTGATCATGAATGCATGATCATATAACATCAGTATATGCAAGACCTAGTATAAATATATTTCTGAAATAATCTATAAACTAAATAACCAAAATCTGTATAAATGTATAACTGCGGCACTGTACACTTAGTCAAGAAAACCTAAACCAAAATATACTAAATATTGTACTGAGACTGTGAGAGGTATCATGTAATCGACAAGCCCCAATCTGAGCTAATTGGGTCTAACTTGTAACACCAGTTGGAAGGGTGTCAATACCATTCCACAAGTACTAACACTGGATGTATGGATCCACTAATTTGATGTCCCAAAGGACTAGGGAGTCAATCCTAAAATGGAAGGTGACCCCTAAGAGAGTGTCAGTCCTAAATTGGTGGGTGATATCCTATAATCCTGTAATGGATACATAGTACTAGAGCTTAAGGACAGGTACTATGGACCAGTCCTAACCGGCAGGTAAGCCCCCATCCCTATGTTCGCTCGGTGTTAAATCCTGCTTCCAACTGAATGACACTAGTACAGAACTAGACTAAATTCAACTGAACTTTATTGCTCATCATGATCATAACAACCGACTGACTGATAATACATATGGTTTAATTGAAATCATTTCTGAGATATTGAAATCATATAAAAAATTATGTTTCGGGTGTTCATAACCCACCAGCACTGAATGATTATAAAATATAATATCAAATTTGAAACACTATAGTATGAAATCACAGTTCAAAGAACCAAATTGTGGACATTTCATCATACATGAAATAATCATAGACTTGGACATGAAAATGCCTTAAACATAAGGAAAACATCATTGATTACATGGCTAAATTTATAACTTGAGGGTTAATCCTAAAATCAATTGATCATGAAACGAAAATTTCAACACTTGAAACATGATATGACTTATTCTACTTGAAAACACTTGTAACCATAACTTGAAATTAAATTAACATTAGATTCATGAATTTATTTCCTCATGATAAGGTATAAACTCATAGATTAAACCAAAAGAGGATTTTGGTTACCATGGGTCAACTGAATTCTTGAATATTTTTTGGATTGAAAGCTTGAGCCCCTTGATTTCTTGAGAATGAATCTTAAATTGTTCTTGGGGGAGAAGGAGGGTTTCTTGAGAGCAATTTGGGTTAAAGAGGCAAACAACGCCCTTTTGGAAGCCCCAATTTCTGTTATGGATGAAATTGGGTGAGAAAATAACTCAAATTCCCCTTGGGCACTTAATCAAAAACACTATGCAAGACAGATCCATGCGCTGTGGAGCTTACTCAAATAGAGAGAGCAACACACCGTGGAGCATACTTCACTAGAGAGAGCAATGCATCGCAGATCTTCTCGTTGTGGCAGAGAGCAATGTGTCATGGCTCAAATGTATTACTGCACTATTTTGGCCTTCCAAACATGCCCAAACATTATCTGAAAATCTCAAACTCACCCAAGATATACTTTTAACCTCCCTAACTATGAATGCACTTAAAAAATAATGTGTTGGGGTTAGGAAGACCAAAATAAAGATCATCTAAGTTTAGGGGTCTTAAAAATGACTAAATCCTCAACACTTAGTGAAATTTTTGAGACTTGAAACCCTTAAGCATGAAACTAAGAGTTGAATCGAGCTTAGAATCCTATGGGGTATTATAATATCTCCCTTTTAGGAATATTCAGCATCGAATGAGAATCGTTTAGCTGAGGATATTGGGGAAAAATGAGATCATATACTAATCATGAACGACTGGAAACATGATTAGATAACTGAGTCTAAAACATGATACATGAGCTAAACTATTTTCATGAGGGCATAAAATGACATGAGGTTGAATACATAGCTGAAACACGGAACTGAAAAGAGTCAATTTGAGGAAATCATTACCTGATGTTGAATCTGAGTTTGTGGAGAAAAGATGAAGGTACTTGGTTCGCATATCTGCTTTTGCTTCCTAAGTGACTCCCTCAACAGACTGATTCCTCCAAAGAACTTTAACCAAGGGAACTTTTTTGTTCGTTAGTCTATGGATCTGACAATCAAGGATCTTAACTAAAACTTCTTCGTAGGAAAAGCTATCCTTAACGTCCATATCTTCTAAAGGAATAACTATAGCTGATTCACTAATACATTTCTTGAACAAAGAAACATGAAACACAGGATGTACTGACGCCAATTATGCAGGCAACTCTAGTTCATAAGCTACCTTCCCAAAACGCCATGAGATTCTATATGGGACAACATAATGGGGGATGAGTTTCCCCTTATTGCCAAATTGCTTCACTCTTTTCATAGGCAAAATGTTATAGAACAAATCACCAACCTCAAACTCAAGATCCCTTCTCCTCACATCTGCATAAGATTTTTGATGGCTTTGGGCTATCTTCAACCCTTCCCATATCAACTGAACTTTCGCTATCACATCAAACACTATATCTTGCCCTATCAAAAAAGCTTCGCTTGCCTCAAACCAACAGATAGGAGATCTATATCTTCTTCAATAGGGAGCCTTAAACAGAGTTATCTAAATACTAGAGTGATAACTTTTGTTATAAGGAAACTTAATCAAAGGTAAGTGATCATCCCAACTATCTTTAAAGTCAATAATGTATGCCCTTAACATGTTCTCTAAGGTATGAATGGTCCTATCTTCCTGACCATCTATCCGAGGATGAAAAGTTGTACTGAGATAAACTTCGATACTAAGACCCTTCTGAAAAGCTTTCCAAAAGTGGAAGGAAAACTGAGTACCTCTATCTGAAATAATAGACAACTAAATCCTGTGTAACTTAACCAACTCCCTAATGTATATCCTGGCATAATCCTCAGCTGAGTATGAAGTATGAACTAGAAAGAAATGGGTTGATTTGGTTATTCTGTCTACAATTACCCATATCAAATTATGCTAACGATGCATACAAGGCATACCTGTTAAAAAATCCATGCTTTCCACTTCCCACTTCCAAGTGGGAATTCTGAACTCCTATAATGAACCACTAGGCCTTTGGTGCTCAACCTTGACCTGCTGACAATTCAAACACCTAGCCATAAACTCTACAATATCCTTCTTCATACGGCTCCACCAATAGCTTTATCACAAGTCACGGTATATCTTAGTAGCTCCTGGAAGGATAGAGTATTATGCACCATGCGCTTCTATAAGTATTGCTGTCTCAAGCCATCAATACATGAAACACCATCTCCCCTTGAAAGAAAACCTCTAACTTCTGATCTTGAACTGCTTCTTTCAGCTTAACAAAACTAAGATCTCTGTCTTTCTTTTCTTTCACTATGGTAAATAAGGAAGATTCTGAACCATTCTGAACCCGTACACTACCTTCAGCTGAATCAAACAACCGAACGCTTAATCTAGCAAGTTGATGAACCTCACTGACTAACTTTTTCTTATCCTCCTCAACATGAGCAACACTGCCCATAAAAATCTATGAACATCATTTTTAACTACATTTGCCTTGCTCGGATGATACAAGACACTAATATCATAATCCGTTAACATCTCAAGCCACCTTCTCTAATTAATATTCAGATCTTCTTGTGTGAACACGTACAACAAACTCTTATGATTAGTGAACACATCTATATGAACCCCATAGAGATAATGTCTCCTAATTTCCAAAGAAAAATCAACAGCTGCCGACTCAAGATCATGGGTAGGATAATTATTTTCATGGTGTTTATGCTATTTAGAGGCTTAGGTTATGACCTTACCTCTCTGTTTCAATAAATAACCAATACCAACTCTGGAAGCATCATAATAAACCACAAATCCATCTGAACCATCTGGCAAAGTCAATACTAGAGCAAAAGTGAGTCCATTCTTAAACTCCTGAAAACTTTTCTCGCAAAAATCTAACCACTAAAATTTGACTTTCTTTTGAGTCAATCGAGACATGGGGGATGGAATCGAATAAAACCCCTCTACAAACCACCAATAATAACTAGCCAAACCTAAAAAACTCCTGATATTAGATGGAGAGATAGGTTTGGGTCCATTTCTCACTACTTCAGTTTTTTGAGGGTCAACTCTAATGCCATCACCGGAAATAATATGGCCAAGGAAAGCTATTGATCTGAGCCAAAATTCACGCTTACTAAATTTGGAGAACAACTGATGAGCTCTAAGGGTCTGTAACACAATTCTTAGATGATCTGCATGATCATTCTCACTACGAGAATAGACAAGGATATCATTAATGAAGACTATGACGAATATGTCCAAGTACTGCTTGAACACCCTATTCATCAAGTCCATAAAAGCTGCAGGGGAATTCGTTAGTTCAAAAGACATAACTATGAATCTGAAGTGACCATATAGAGTCCTAAAAGTTGTCTTTGGAATGTCACATTCTCTAACTCTAAGATGATGATAGCTGAATCTGAAGTCTATCTTAGAGAAATAATTGACGCCCTGAAGTTGGTCAAACAAGTCATCAATTCTAGAGAGTGGATACTTATTATTGATGGTGACTTTATTCAAATGACGGTAATCAATGTATATTCTGAGAGAACCATCTTTCTTATGCACAAACAAGATTGGAACACCCTATGTGGAAATACTAGGCATGATGAATCCCTTAAACCCTTATCTAAGAGATATTTTAACCTCTCTTTCCCTAAACTTAGCTGGAGCCATTCTATAGGGTGGAATATATATAGGCTGGGTATCTGGAAGAAGATCTATTTTGAAGTTAATTTCCCTTTCGAGAGGAACTCAGAGAAGATATTTAGGGAACCATTAGGAAATTCCAGCACTACTAAAACTGACTTAAGACTCGAAGTCTCAGAACTAGAGTCTTTGACTCAAACAAGATGGTAAACACACCTTTTAGTTATTATCTTTTTTACCATAACATAAGAAACAAACTAACCCTTAAACACTAATGTACTATCCATCGATTTAATGACTGGTTAATTTGGAAACTGAAATGAACGACTCTATTTGTGCAATAAACTTAGGCATAACATGAGTGGAGCCAACCTATGCTGAGAATGGAATCAAAACCCATCATCTCTAACTCCACAAGATCAACTGAGGTAACTTTTTGATATACTATGATTGGATAGTTACTGTATACCCGCTTAGCTATGATAGATCTACCTACTAGATAGACAATGAGAAGGGTTCTACTAATATTTTAGGACTGACACTGAAGGCTACTACTATATAGGGGGTCACAAAGGAAAGTGAAACTTTAAGATCTAGTAAAGCATAAACAAAAAGATGGAAAACCTGTAACATTAGGAGAACTTTCCTGATCATGCCAAGCTTATAGTGCATACAACCAGTTCTGACGATGCCTATTGGTTGCGCTGGAAGTGGCACTCTGCTGAGTCTAGCGACCTTATGGAGTTGATAAAACATTAGACTGACCCTATTGGCGCGACTCCTTTCCCCTCTAAGTAACCATTGAACATTCTCGGATCTTGTTACCTGGCTTGCCACATCTAAAGCATACATCACTACCAGCCTTACACATGCCCTGATAATTCCTACTACTATTCCCAAAGAGCGGATTAGTATGACCATTATTCACACTGTCTTGGGACTTAGAGCCTAGTGTCCTATCCTGACTGTCCTGCCTAAACTTAGGCATTAGTGCACTAGCTGAAGACGGAGATGGGGATGAAAATTTCTGATGAAATTGAGAATGATTACCACCCTCTGACCTTGGCTGAGAAAAATTAAAACTACTTATTCTAGCCTTCTTGTTCTCTCTCTCCCTCTCCTTATGCTTCTCCTTCTTAATCTGCCAAGCATGAACCATAAGTCTAGATAAGTCTATATCCTTAATCAACATGGAGGTCCTACACTTTTTGACCACACTATCAGCTACACCAAACACAAACTTACTCATTCTCGATCTATTATCTTCCACTATCATAGGAGCATACCTCACCAACTGAGTAAACTTAAGTGAGTACTCTTTCACACTTATATTACCCTGCTTCAAATTAATGAATTCCTGAACATTAGCTTCCCCTAATTCTAATGGAAAGAACCTTTCTAAGAAGGTCGTGGCAAACTTCTCCCAGTCAATGCAACTAATATGCATCCAACCCTACACTCTCATTTGAAGTGACACCCATAATAGTTTTCACCTTCTGAACCATATGAAGAAACTCTTGTGGATCCTCTTCAGACTTAGATCCCAAAAACAAAGGGGGATTTATCCGGGTGAAATCCTGAATCCTAACTACAGTCGCGTTTGCCACTTGATTAGATGGGGCAACATCTTGTTAGTTTTTTTTAGCAGCTACTGAATGGATAAGGTAGTAAAAGCAGCCCTGAATTCAGCATGAGAGATATGCTCTTTCAGTGGATCTTCCTGAATAGGCAGTGGTATGGGTTGATCCCCATTCCTTCTTCTATTGTTTCTTCTTGGAGGTATTATCTGTAAATAGAATAAAGGATTAACTAGAAAGAGAGTTTAAATAGGGCTCACTCTCTTTCACATGACAAGAACGCTGAAATAATGAAAACTTCCTAAAACATTTCATAGCCTCTTGTCCATAAGTGTGGCGCGCTTCATACCCATACACAAGACTCTACTCAATGCGGCTTTAAGACTCCCTAGGACACTATGAAACCTTATGCTCTAATACCAAGTTTTGTCACAACCTGAGGCTACCCTCTAGTCGTGATAATAGTGCTTATGGTCCTGAGTGACCACAAGCTAGCCCATGAGCTGGTACCTGCTGTGAGAACTGAATAAAATAAAATAAAGAAACAACATATGCAAAACATACTCTGATAAGATAATAACTTAAAGCAACTGACTGACTGCCTAATTGATTGATTGATTTATCTTAAAGCCTCTAAACTATTTGAGGAGTTGATGGGACAGACTCCCAACTAACTCCGACTAACTGAACATGAGAAAACACTAGAGAAACTGAAATAAAAAAATCATGTCCTCAACGTATAAGGACTAACCACTACTACGGCTGAATGTCGCTGTGCTGTCTAAGGTTGGTCGGGAAACTGAGCATTTGAATCTATGTTTTAAGACAATATAGTGCAAGGAAAAGTATGTGTCAGTACTTTGAATATACTGGTATATGAGATGAGGGCTGGCTAAAATGCATGGAGATAACTAAGCATTAATGCATGATTATATTACATTTGTGAATGCAAGACCAAGTATAAAAATATTTCTGAAATAATCTATAGACTGAATAACTGAAATCTATATAACTTAATAACTGCGGTTTTGTGCACTTTGTCAAGAAAACCTGAATTAAACTATAGTGATACTATATTGAGACTGTGGGAGGTATTATGTAACTGACATGCCCTAATATGAGCTAATTGGGGTTTAATTTGTAACCCTATTTGGAAGGGTGTCAGTATTGTGCCACAAGTACTAACACTAGATATGTGGATCCACTAATCTGATGTATTAAATGACTAGAGAGTCAGTCCTAAACTGGCGGGTGACCCCTAAGAGAGTGTCAATCCTAAACTGGCAGGTGACATCTCAGAATCCTACGCTAGCTACGTAGTTCTGGAAGTTGGGGACTGCTACTAAGGACCCAGTCCTAACTGGCGGGTAAGCCACCATTCCTAGGTTCGCTCGGTGCTAATCCTACTCCCAACTGAATAACATTAGTACTGAACTAGACAAAATTCAACCAAACTTTATTTCTAATAGATTTCATCATGATCATAAATACTAACTGAATAATAATACTCATGTTTTAACTGAAACATTTCTGAGATACTAAAATCACATAAAACAACTAGGTATCAGGTGTTCATAACCCACCAGTACTGACTAATTATAAAACACGATATAAAACTTCAAACACTGTAGGATGAATTGATAGTTCAAATAATCAAAATGTGGGCATTTCATCAAGCGTGTAATAATCATAGACTTGGACAGGGGAATTCCTTAAACATGAGGAAAACAACATTGATTACATGGCTAAATTCATAACTTGATGGTTAATCTTGAAATCAATTGATCATGACATGGAAATTCCAACAATTGAAGAATGATATGACTCATTGTACTTGAAAACACTTATAACCGTAACTTGAAATTAAATTAACAAGATATTAATGGATATATTTCCTCAAGAACAAGTATAAACTCATTAACTAAACCAAAAGAGGATTTTGGGCTTCATGGATGAAAGGGACCCATGGATGAACATCCCACATACCTTAATAACTAAATTCTTGAAGGTTTCTTGGATTGAAAGATTGAACCCCATGATTTCTTGAGAATGAAGCTTGAATTGTTCTTACGAAAGAAAGAGGATTTTTGGAGAGAAATTTGGGTAAAAGAGGCAAATAATACCCTTTTGGAAGCCCCAATTCGTATTATAGATGAAATAGGGTGAGAAAATAACTCAAATGCTCCTTGGGAACTTAATCAAAAGCACTGAGCAGGACAAAACTATGAATTGCAGAGTTTACTCCATTGGTGAGAGCAACGCATCGCGAATGTAACTCCACTGGACAGAGCAACACGATGTGAAGCTCCTTACTATGGGAGAGAGCAATCCATCGCGGCCCAAACGCATGGTTGCACAATTTTTTCCATCCAAACATGCCCCAAACCTCATCTGAAAATCCTAATACTCTCCCAAGACATACTTCTAATCTCTTTAACTATGAATCCACTTAAAAACCAATGCTTCGGGGGTCGAGAAGACCAAAATAAAGATTATCAAAGCCTAATAGAATCCTATGAGGTATTACCAAAAACTACTACCACCAATTCAAAGTCATGATTAGGCTAGTTGTGCTCGTGTATCTTCAACTGTCTTAAAGTATATGCAATAACTTAGTCTTGTTTCATAGATAAATACCCAAACCAACACCAAAAGAATTACAAATAAATAGTAAACCACTTTCTCTCAACTAGAAGAGTCAATATAAGAGCTATAGTGAGAAAGTCCTTGAACTTTAGAAAGCCCACCTCAAAACCATAGACCTATAAAATGAAACCTCTTTTCTAGTTAATCTAGTCATAGGCACTACAACAGTCACAAATCTCTTAACGAACTGCTTGTAGTGTCCTACCAACCTAATAAAATTTTAACCCTCAATCCAAGATTTAGGCCTATCCCTAATCTTTATTACGTCCACCATAAACCTTTTTTTGGACACTACAAGCCCCAAGAAAGCTACAGACTCAAGCCAAAACTCGCACTTTGAGGATTTGGCATAAAGCCAATTATCTCTCAAAATATGGAGCACAATCCTCAAATATTGATCATGTTCCCCTACTCCTCTACTAGACAGGGATATCATCAATAAAATCTATCACAAAAATATTCCAAATAAGTTATGAAACTCCAGTTTATCAAGTCTATGAAAGTTGCGGGGCATTGGTCAATCCAAGAGACATTAATAGGAACTTGTAGTTGTCCAAACAAGTCCTGAAAGTTGTTTTAAGGATGTCCTCTTCCTGAATTTTTAATAGATGATAGCTAGAACTTAAATAAATAACAGAGAACAGTGTCGCACCCTAAATTTTGTTAAATAGATCATCAATATGATTCATAGGAACTTATTTCTCACAGTCACCTTATTTAGCTGTATGTAATCGATACCCATGAAGATAGAACCATCCTTGTTGTTTACAAATTGAGCATGAGCACCCCAAGGTGATACACTCAGCCTTATAAAACCCTTACTCAAAAGATCCTAAAGCTTAATGTTAGCCTTTTTAACTCGGTAGGAGCCATATGGTATGGTCCATAGAAATAGGTCAGTTTCTTGGCTTAAGGTCAATAACAAACTCTAAATCATGCTAAGGAGGAAGGTTAGGTAGGTCGACAGTAAAAATATCAAGAAAGTCACAAACAATATAGATAGAGTAAAGTAAAGGAATCTAAGTGATAATATCTTGAACATAAGCAAGATAAGACACATATCCCCTTAATATCAATCACTAAGCCTAAATGTAAGATATAATCCCCATCGACGCGTGGCTAAAAGAAACTTGTCACACAATTAAGGGTATGCCATGTAGGGCTAAGATAATGGTCCTAGCAAAGTAATCCATGATCGAAGGATAAAGGATAACCAGCTCGTGCCTAGAATCATATCAAAATCCACCATATCTAACATAATAAGGTCGGCTTAATCTCATACTCTTGAACAATAACCAAACTTTATTTATATACTCAATCCACTACTCAAGGATCATCTACGACAATAACTACACACCAAGGCAAAGATAAAGAATCTAGGACAACCCCAACTATGACACATAATAAATAGAAACATAAGAATTAGTGGATCCTGAATCAAATAAAGTAAAATTTAGTTGATGGCATATTG
Source organism: Capsicum annuum (assembly GCF_002878395.1). Taxonomy (NCBI): domain Eukaryota; kingdom Viridiplantae; phylum Streptophyta; class Magnoliopsida; order Solanales; family Solanaceae; genus Capsicum; species Capsicum annuum. Next base: position 71,477,079 of record NC_061120.1, on the reverse strand, counting down.
AAATTATACCTATGATCACAACATCCAAAGCCTCTGCCATCATTCTACCAGGAACAACATACAAATAAACCTGTCCTCCTTCGGATTAGGTGCCTATATAAACACCTATTTGACCTGCCTGAGGACCTTCTCTCAAACCTTGTAGAGCACCCCTGGGCAAAATTCCTAGCTACAGGCATAACTAGTCTAATTGACTGAATATTTTGTGTTGAAGGCTCAATCATCCCATATAGGGATACTCTCTAGAGAAATATCCCACTGTAAAGTAATCATTATATGCCCCAGGCACTCTACTCTATTGAGAGTGTTTGGTTGACTCAGAATGGACACCTCAGCCTAAAGACCCTGGTTGTGCACCTCTTAAAGATTAACTACTATAATAATCAGGCTGACCCTCATAAAAAGCTGAAGCACTATCTATATGGACCTTCTAGACTGGCCTTATTGCTTATAAGAGTAAGGTTGGGGGTACCTACCTTAAAAATCACTTCCTTTGAACTACAAATAGCTAAGGCTCCCACTATAATTACTTATTGATGTGGCCACTTATCACTGCCCTTTAGAACTCGTGATGCATCTCCTTTATAGTCTGGGTATAATTAGAAATATCCATAAAAGACCTATAGAAACTAAACTTTGAGCAGCCATACAACGGGGAAGTCTCATCTCTCTGATAAAACATTGGATACACTCATCCTCAATTTATAAGATTATAGTCATGCATAGCCAACTCATAGAACCTTACCCCATACTTAGCAACAGACATAGAATCCTACTTCAATGATGTAAAATAATCTCTTAGACTTTATAATCTATGAGGCATATACTTTCCCAAGAAAGCCTCAAAGAATTGAGTCTATGTCCTAGGGGAGATCTAGTTGGACTAGAATTTATATAACCTCTCCATTACTACCTAGCTGCTCGATCAAACTAAAATATAGTGTAATCCATACCACAAGCCTCTACTAAGATAAAATTATGACACCTCTCCTCATAGCTAGTCATAAACTCGAATGCATCCTTGCCAAGACCCTTGTAAACCTAGGAGGAGTCAATATCATAAATCAGCCCAACATCTTCTGCTCTTTTATAGTCATAAGTAGTTGGGCTACTGCTAACTATGGAACTACCAATTTTGGCAGGAATTTACTCTGGGAGTCACAGTTATAGAAATATTATTGTTTAACCCTCTTCTATTAGAAGACCACCTTTTGACGCTAAGATCTACAACAAAGTAGCATGAAGGACTAGAAAAGATATAAAGCTACCTCCTAGCCTACCTATTGTTGTGGTGGCTGACTTATTGGTGCTATCTTATTCTTGGGAGAAATAATAGGATCTAGTGAAAGGTCTGTATCTTGATATTTAGTTGGGGATGCATTTCTACCCTAACCTCAACCTTTAATGAATGCTCTAACTATAGGCTTGGGGTCCCACTCCCTGACCACCATGGCCCGTATTTGAGCCATCTCTGAAAGAGTGAAACTAATAGGAATATAGAAACCAAAATAGACTCAAAACATGAAAGTGAACCAAAAAGGTGAGATTATCCAAAGAATGCCCTATATCCTCCCAAGATATGATACAAACATAATCATACCGATTCATAGGACTCTACTAGGTACATCTTATTGCACTAATAATACTGGTAAACGTAGGATTTGAAACCAAATTATCACGATCTAATTCCTTGAGTCATGATGGCACCTACTTTAACCCAGTGTAGATAAGCCAACCCATAGCCTAAAAGGGCAAGTAACGGGCTAACCGATGAAAGATAAGAAAATAAAGGAATATGCAAGTAATAAAATGCTAAAGAACAAAAATAATATATATCTATATATATATAGAGAGAGATAAAATATATTGTACAATGGAAGGAAAAAGACAAAATATATTTAAAATAAGTTCCCCCAAGATCATGATACGGTCGATATAAGAGTCAATAAACTAAAATAGACTAGACACTGTAAGAATATACATCATAGTATCTGAAATTACAATAAGACTACAAAAAGTCAAAAGAAAGAGGATCAGCTCCAAACTCTAAAAGCTAACCCTAACTCCGAACAACAGCACAACCTAAGGATAAAATTAGTAGTGTTGACTAATGTGCTATGATTTCATATCACTTTTGACACTTAAGATGATGATATGAAAGTTAAATAGTTTTTTGTTAGATATGATGGTTTTTGTATTATGTTTTATAGAAAATTAGGTTTTTGGGACTATTCTAGAAGAAATAAGTAAAAGTTAAAGTTTTAGGCCATTGAAGTGGGCACCTACGACTCATATGTGCTACTTATGGTTCATGGGTGCCAAAGTAGGTGTCAAAAATTGATATCTAGAGACTCCAAAGTTTGTAAAAGAAGACCTTGTCAGTTACAGAGGGCACCTATGATCCATACGTGCCACCTACAATTCATAGGTAATAGAGTAGGATGCAAAAGAGTCTAGTCCAGAAAGTGAATAAGATAATAAAGGAAGAGGGAACCTATGTGTGGCCACCTGCGGTCCATAGGTTCTAGCTACAGACCGTAGGTGGCCTAGTAAGTGGACACCGACCTCGGTTTTTCCTCTTTTATTCGGGAATGGTTTCCTAGGGTCTCCTTGTATTATAAATACCCTTATGATGTTTTGTAGTTAGTTTACGTACTCTATATACTTACAAACATATATTTGATTCCAGTATTCATTTTTTATCTTGGGATTGCATTGTATTGATTATTGTTATTTATTCAGTTAAAGACTTTGGGTTTTACTAATTGATTATGGTGATATTATTTGAATGTCTCAATTATGAATTACTTTGATTGGTTCATAACCATGAGCAGTACACTAAATAATGAAGTAGGGGAAGTGTTCAATCCTTCTAGATTGTTATTGCTATATGCATTTTGGTTTTCTTTATACTTATTTCTTTCTTAATGGTTGCAAATGTTAGGATCTATCATGTATTTACTACAAATTTGAGAGGGAGGTAGAGATTGGAAAAAGAAGATCACACAGTGATTTGGGGTTAATTGTTGAAATAAGCTTACCTGTATTTTCTACTTAAGATAATTAACTTACATCTAATCAACTTGATATTTAGAGGAGCTAATTGAAATTAAGGTCCAAATTAAGGGTTAGTAAGGTAATGCTTTATGATCGAAAGAAGATGAATTAAATTCACCAAAGTATGTTGAGAGGCATTTGGTGATACCTAACTTACCAGATTCTACATGCGCATCAGCTTGATAGTTGGATTGAGCACGAGAAGCGTACTGAGTTAGAAGCCTCTGGGAACACAATCTAAGTGTCAGTTTTTGAATTTTTGCAACCAAAGCTTTTGAGTTTGGTTATTTTTTATAGATTACTACTACAACCCCCTTTTACTTAGAGTACTTCTTGTTGATTCTGACAAACTAGAGAGATAAGTCCACATATTGCATGTTGGTTCGACCCCAACCTAAGTTGGGTTAGTTTACTTAATAGCTAATGGTTTATCTTCAATTGGAGGTGTATTTTAGGCTTTATCAATAGTTTGGCACCATTGCCAGGGAGTATTGTAATGCCCCGCACTTTCCTAAGCTAAAAAGTAAACCGTTGTTCGTACCTGTGAAACCCCCAATTCTATAAGCCATATTTGGGCACATGAATTACCAAGAGTACCCTAGTTATAAGAGAGCTTATGATTTGTTAAGTGTGGTTATATGTGTCACTTAAGGTAGTACAAGCTAAGAGTTTCAAAATCCATCAAGTTTTAGTGTTTGAATTTGCAAGAGTCATCTTTGAATGAGAATAACTTGATAAATATGTGGTATTTATTCATATTTCTACCCACCAACTTATATAGAATCGAATTGTCTTTTCAACGATACCAATTTCATCAAAATCCAACAACCAAGCAAGGAGTTATGCTTTACGAAGTAGAGTACGTCGCCTAACAAATCGCACGTGGCTACTGGAATAGGTGTGCGATAAGCAATGTGGCTCATACCTAAATGTGTGCAATAAGAAATATAGAGCATACCTAAATGTGTGCGATAAGTAATGTGGTGCATACGTAAATGTACGCGATAAGCAATGTGGCGCACACTTGGTGTTTCAGGTAGTAAAAACACTCCGTTTTGAGTTATTTTGAGGGTAATTAAATCTTTTGGCACTCCTTACACACCCCTAAACTTAACCTTATGAATTTAATAAAATCTAAACACATCATAACCCTATTATCAATCTAAGTTCATCATCCAAGGGAACTAAAGGAGAAAAACAACTAGGGTTGCACAATCAACATTGTGGGTCCAATCTTTTAAAGAATTCGTTACCATAAAGGTATGTGGGGTTTTCAAAAAGAACATCCTTTTGTTCTTGTACCCAAAAATTTATATTATTTTATGAAGATACATGAGTTTACGTGTTTAATTATGAATTTGAGATGGAAACTATTATCCTATATTCTTGTTCAAGAAACTATGATATTTTTGTGATGTCTTAAAGATAAATTCCTTGAGTTTTGATGTTAATATCATGTTTCAAGTTGAATTTCCAAATTTTCATAGGAGTTATACTTGTTTGCTATACAAAGTATGAATCTTAAAATGTTTTGCTCAAGTGTTGATATATGGGATTTAAACCCTCTTTGAGATTATGATCTTTGGTGAAGTAATGTGTTATACATACCTTGATATTTGAATGATTTGACCTTTTTGTCTTGAAAGAGTTATTTTTGAACTCGAATGAGAAAATAAATCTATATGTTGATTTATTATGAAAAAAGGGTAGCATGATGGCTCTCGATATAAATTGTTGAATTGCATTATTGTGGATTTTCTTTTGAAATGATCTGAGCTAAGTCTAGGAGTAGTCTTTAGCACCGAGTGGGAGGTATAGCTGTGATTGGTACTCCCCTAGAACTACATGCCCCTATAGGATGTGAGCCTAAGGCTAATTGATATAGTGATCACTAGTGAACGAAAGATTAAGGTCCTACTCCGATGGCACGGATAGGATAGCTCTCCCCAATGTGGGTTGGACGTTGGACTCTATGTAGCTCACATGGTTTATGTTGGTTGTAAGAGACTCCCAGTGTGTTTGTGTGTTCTTCTAATTAAGATGAAAAATGTAATAGTTTGAAAGTATGAGTTGAGAAAGTTATCATTTTTGAAAAATTTGATGAATATTTCTATATCTTAAAGAGAATTGTTATGAAAGATACTCATTTTGATGACTTGAAAATGATTATAAAAGTGATTGGGATTTACTATGATGACTCGCGTGGTTTCACCGATGTGTTTTACTCTATGGTGATTATGATGATTTTATTTCGAGCTAAGTGAGTCTCTTATTACAGCATGCATATTTTTCTATGAATATTTGTGATATAGGACTTTTATGAAAACTTGCATACACCCTCATATACTCGGTCCATATTCCATGGTACTGACCTATGTATTTTTATGTGGGCTATATTTTCCCTATAATATAGGTCCAGGTGCTCATTTCTAGGCTTGACGTGATTTATCAAGCACATTGGTCTACATTTTCTGCAGTGGTGAGTCCTCATGGTTTGAGGACTGGTTATTTCAGATTTCACTCTTTTATTTTGATTTATCATTTTATTCCCTGATGTTAGGGTCAGTTGGGATCTGTCCCATTGGCTCAGGGTTATACAGTTTAGTAAAGGCTTGTCAAACTAGATGGTTAGATTGATCAGTCTGGAAGAGAGGTCATATTTTGTTACTTTCCGCATCTCTTTCATCTTGAATTATGATATTATAGAGAATATCTTGACGTTTGATTATAGTAATCCTGTCGATGAGTATTGAATGGTATAAAAATGGCTCAAAGGGTTATCTGGGGGCTACTTGTAGCCTTAAGCATCGTGTGACACTTCGGGACCCATTTTTGAGGCATTACAAGTATGGTGTTTAGTTATTGATTGAAGTTGCTGAAGTTTTTGGATTTTTTTTCTAGTTTTAGTTTGGCGTACATCGGAATGCCTAACACAGGAGTCAAGGTAACCAGTTACTCCCACTGAATCATAAGCCAGATAAAATCTTACATCCTAATCATAGGATGATAGAATAAGTAAGTGCAGTCTATCTTAAAGGGTTCAGGATGATCATAATACTATGCCTCCACCTTCTCCAGTAGAAGTTCATGACATTATTGATTAGGAAATGGAACAATTGTTAGAAGATGTAGCTACTAATCAGAAAAGGGATGCTGAAGTTCAGGGTGTAGCTCGAGAAGCAAAGCTAGCTAGGTAGATATCAGCAGTTGATAATCGAGCAGCACTCAATGATAATCGAGATAGAGTTCGAGATGGTTAAGCTTAAGTGATCCCGGTATACTAGTATTTTCAGACATATGATAATAATAAAAATATAGGATATATTGAGATAGCAGAAATAAAAGCTATCATTCCTTCTACTTTATCACCAATTGTTAAGTTCTAGTGCCATGATCTACTCTTGAATCTAAAAGGTGTGTTTGTGGGTTTGGATACGAATGATGCAATTATGCATGTTGCTAATTTTATTGGGATTTGAACTTCTTACACCATACCTAGAGAAGCTTCTTTATGGTTGGGGGAACTTTCTAGAGGATTGATTACCACTTTTCATGAGTAGCGTAGGCAATTGATAGATCATTTCTTCCTTCGTCTAGAATGTGTTATTGAAAAGATGAGATATATAACTTCAAATAGCTACATTCTTAGTCGATGTATGAGGGTTGGTTTTATTTTAAGAAGAAGTTAAGCATCGTACCTAATCATCGTATTTCAGGGACAAACTTGCTGGAGATATTTTATAGAGCCCTAAATATTAGTCCCAAATCCTTGGTAGATATAATCACTGGAGGATCTTTTATGCATTTACGTTGGGAAGTAGCATTTGATATTCTAGACTAGATCTCTCTTACCCACCAAGGGTGGCATACTCGGGAGGCAGGGAGGTGCTAACACTTATGCCATTGGGGCTTCAGGCGACCATAGAGTGGGTGATCATTTTGTAGTACAACAGATTACGCATCGTTGAACTAATATTGGGTTGTAGATGAAGCATTTTGAAATAGTAAATTTTGAGAAGGTAAACATGGTAGGTTCACAAGGTGTAACCTCTATAACATATGAGTCTAACTTAACAAAGGAAGCTAAGTGTCTTGATCGATAATAAGCGGGTTTTTGAGCCTAGAGGCAAGGAAAATATGGTCAAAACTATTATGGAGATAGATACAAAGATCACAGTGGGGAGTGTAATGGTGATTGGAGAAGAAAAGATGACTATAAGGAGAAGGAAACATGAATATTCCATTGGGTAGATATGATACTGAATAAAGAATGGAGGCATTGTTTTCCAAACTGGTTAAGGGTTAAGAAAATAAGGAAATATGCCTTAAGGAGATTAAGGTTGATATCTTAGGTTTGACCACGAAGGTTGAGTCTGATGCGACAGTAATTAAGTAGTTAGGGCAGCAATTTGGGTAAATGTCTGCTACTTTAAATCAGAGGCAGTAGGGTACCCTTTGAAGCAACATAATTTAGAATCTTAAGAATAATGGTCATTTTTCACTATTACCACTCGGAGTAGTAAGTCTACTATTGATCCCTTGTTGACTACTGTGGAGGTGTTGAACAATAATAGTATTATGGTTGATGAGACACCTTTCGTAGAGTCAGACAAGGCGACAGGTGTTGATGTTAGTGTTGGTGAGAATAAAGGTAAAAGCAAGGTTGATGAGCTGGTAGTAAAGCAAATTCCATGACCACCCCCATATTCTACTTAAAGATTGAAATAAAAGGAGGAATGGAGGTTCAATCAATTCATTGAGATACTGAAAGATTTGAGTTTGAACATCCCTCTTCTTAAGTCTTTGGAGCAGATGCCTGGGTATGCCATGTTAATGAAGAACTGGTAACGAAGAAGTGAGCTGCTAGTTTTGATGACATTGGTGAATTAACCATTACAGTGTAGTTACTTCAAATCCTCGGTCCCAAAAGAAGGGTGATCTCATAGCATTCCTGATCCCATATACTATAGGGATTTCCAGATTTTCAAGAGCATTATGTGACTTAGGAGCCATCATAAATTTGATGCCACTGGTTAAACTTAAGAAATTAGGATTGAGCCCTCCAGAACCAACTACTATGTGGTTGTTGATGGCAGATCGCACAGTAAATAAACTTGTGGGCATATTATTGTATGCATTGGTGAAAGTTGATAACTTCATTTTTTGGCTAACTCTGTCATTTTGGATTGTAAGGTTGACTTTTAGATGTCCATCATATTAGAAAGATCATTCATATCCCTGGGTATAACGATGGTTGATATGAAGAAGGGAGAGCTCAAGTGCAAAGTAAATAACGAGGAAGTCACATTCAATGTCCAAAAAACTATGAAGTAGCCAAACGACATGAAGGTGGTATTGGTTATTCATTTTGTTGATAATCCTGGAGGTTACTCCTTTGGGTACCTTAATGATTTTTGGGTAATCAAGGAACCCATGTCGTGTCACAACATTAAATCAAATGCTACATCAAAGGGAACCCATGAGCTTGTTGGTGAAGTCTGACCAACCAACTTAGCTACATCATGCCGTAATGTTAAATCATGCATTGGGTAGGAGGCAATCCAAATTTTATTGTTTACAATTTTTTTATTTTTTATAGGTATAGTGGCATGAGAAACGTCCTGGAACATAGTAATACATTGCTTCATTCAGAATATTCCAGGTAAGGGGACTATGTAACCGGTTCATGAATGTCGTAAGTCCCGCTCGATCCAGGTAAGTTGTGCTTTGAATGTTAAAAGCAAATTTTGAGGATTTTGGGGATTTTTTGTACTGGAACTTATGAATCCACTTATGATGTCATAAATACTAGTTATGAATTTGTAAGTAGTACAATAAGTGTCAGAATACTAAGTCCATGGAGTAAGGAAAGAGGACAAAAAATTAGGCCCACCTATAGATTGGCACTTATGGCCCGTAGGTGTTGCCATAAGTTGCAAATTTTTGGGCCAATTTTTGTTTTAAAATCTAGGCCCACACCAACCCTAACCCAACCCTAACCAACCCTCTTAGGGTTTTTAAGGTCCTAAACCACCCTACAACCCTATTTAACTTCCAAATTTCCTCTTCCTTCTCAAATTCATCCGCACTTGATAAAAGTCAAGAACGTGATTTTTCTTTTTACCAACTTTTCCAAAGGAGCTAATTATGCATTCAAGATAGGGTTTCACATCACCTTTTCATATTTCACTTCCGATTCTTTGACTATAAGGTAACATTCTTGGATTCTAATAGTATTATCTTATGCAAAACTAAAAATAAGCGAGTTGGTATGTTTATTCTCATGCAAAATATGTGGAAATCAACAAACTTGTTTGTAAGAGCCTTGAATTAACCTAAAAATCCTAAAGTGGTGCATGTTATAGAATTAAACTATATGATCATGCCCTAGGCGGAAGTTTAAAGTTTAAAAAGTAGAGGAATCCCAAAAGATTGCATGCTAGTTTGTACTGAAAATTTTGACTCTAGTAGTATGTGTGCATATTGAACTTGTTGGGACAGAGTATGAGTTATAAGGATGTAAAATTTAGGGAAAATTTGAAGTTTTTGAACTTTGATTGTTTCTTCAAGTTTGCAGGCCCTCACTATCTTTCAGACAATACTACTTGGTTTCTTAGGTACACATAGCACCAAAGTCTTCAAAGAAGAAGGCTGCACCTTTGAGGTGAAAGGATGACTCCTTCAAAATTAGTGGCTTGGTGGAGGAGTACCTAGTTTCTCCTACTAGAGCTGCCCCGGCCAAAGTGATGTAGCCACAAACTAGAGCCCAAAAACATATTGTAGTTGAGACTATTATTAAAGCTACTATGGGTGTACCATTTGCATACCATTCATAATGGGACAAATGGTCTACTTTTACATAGCCTGGAGGTCAGCCATAAATTAGTACACGAGTACCTAGGCCAAGGATGAAGAAGTCTAGGATTTTATCTCTATATTTTTCTCAATCTAATGAGGGAGAGAATGGAGAGGGGGAGAAGGTGGAGTCTAAGTCACTTCTCATGGAAATTTCACAAGACCCCAGTTTGAGGAGGGCTCCCAGGATAACTCCATAACAATAGTTCACAAGCTATCTTCTGAAGTACCTCAGCCTAAGGAGGGAACAACACAGATATCTCACCAGAAGACTCTATCCCAAACAGCCTAGACTTCTCATCCTTCTCACATCTCGGTAGATCTTATTATATTGTTAACCCGAGATGGGGTGTAGAGTGGTTATGGCTACTTTATGAGAGAAACATCTTTGTGAATGAGATGGGCTGACCCAAGAGGGATATTTATAAAGAGAGACAGATTTAAGTGTCTGGGTTGGCTGGGGCACCATAGTTTCAAGTTGAAATTGATAGGTATCAGCTGGGGTAGATGACTAGACCCCTGGGTTCATACAACCTGGCATTAGTGTAGGAGAATCTGTGCCTCCTACAATACCATAATATCTCGGACTATGCCTAGAGATGGTAGGCATATAGAGCAATACTAGTTAGAGAAGGTACTTGCGAGAGGGTTTAGGTTTGATATTTCAGAGGCAGCCATCCACCAAGTTCTTTTTAGCCTAAATTATACAGCTTCCACATCTACAATTGAGTGTAATCATTGATTGAGATTAGCGTATGATAGATATATTATGCGAGAGGATGAATGTAGAGTTAGAGGGTAGGTCTAGAAAGATAGATCGCCAGTTATATTTTACCTCTTGGTGTGGATGCCCCTTGGGTCGAGAGGCAAAGTGTGATTAAGAAAGCGGCGCTAAATTTTGCCACTAAGTTATGGTGGTTTCTAGAACATTATTATTTATGTCCGACTGTAGTGGACAACTCACTTGCATAGAATAGTGCAATAATGATCTTGAGCATAGTGGTTGGTTATGATATTAACTTTATGGCTATCATCAGATATGAGATTCATGAGCGAACATTTGGGAAGATGACCAAACTACCCTTTCCTTGTTTGGTACAGTTATTATGAGATAAGGTTGGTGTACCATATATTCCTAGTGTTGATGCAAGAAAAGAGGCTATATGCATTTCCCAAACTAGTATGATCAAGGATCCAGCAAATTCAGTCCTTAAACAGAGGTCCCATACACATCTGATAGTGATTCTAGACCAGTCTTAGGGCCCATCAATTCTTATGGAGCCTACTACTAGAGAGGGAGTAGATGCTAGTGTTAGTATGGATTTTTAGATAATGGATTAGAGAGAGGTCCTCGAGATGAGCACATAGGGAGAGGGGACCCCAACCACATCTACTTTAGTCCCAGCTTCCACTTCAGAGCCAGTTGGGACATCTGCAGTACCCTTTGCTCCTTTACTACAAGTGTTGCTAAAGGTACAATTTTTGAATTGTATGAGTTTTTGCAAAGCTTAGTAGATTGCTAGAGAGTTACCACCACCCCGGTAGAGAATATTAAGGCTGAGGTTGCATCATTATATGGGCCAATCTGACCTTGCGTCTATAAGACACTTGAGGCAATAGAGACTAGATTATAGGATGCACACATGGCTAAGATGTTAGAGTGTTGAGTGGAGGTGCATGCCCGTATAGATGTTTTTAAGGGAAGAGTATTATCTCAATTCAGTGATATTGAGGCACCCGATCTGGATGATATTAGAGAGGAGGTGTCCACACTAGGCAGAGACATGCTCTCTCGCTAGATGCACCATTCTGACCATTCATCTAGTTATACCTCTAGTTGTTCAGTCAGCACCTCCGCATCGATCTAGACACTCTAAATTATTTGTGAAAGATGAGGAATTGGTCACTGTAGTTGGGACCAAGAGAGGCAGAGAAAAGGTCTTATAGGATCACGACATATCATTTGACCAGGCCCTTAGATGAGCCAGATGTGATTCAAGGGAGACTAAGTTTGTTGCTAGGTAGAGGCATGCTGAGATAGCTGCAGGCACATCAACTACTAGTGCATCGCCAAAACCACCACCTCTACCAGTTGATATAACCCCCACATGGGTATGATCATAATGCATATGCCTAGTGTGTACCAAGTATGTTCTCACTCCCTTAATTTCCATATTTTACACACACTAGGGATAGTGTGCAGTTTTTTACTTGGGGTTAGGTATACTATAGCCGCCATAGGTTTTTATTTTCATGCTTCTTTTCCTATTGGTTGCAGTACAATTATAGAATCGATATTTATGTATTAATTTTGTGTCGTATTATTTTTTGCTTCGTGTTATGTTATATTTTTATATAATTAGGAGATATTTTAGTATCTAGGTCAATTGACACATTTTGTTGTTGATTTTTAAGAAAAATGATACCCCTCCAAAAAATTTCTTTTAGAACTATGTAAATGTATATATGTGTGACCATTGTGGATCTTTCTATGAAATTAGGATTAGGGACATGATAATCATTTCTAACAATTGCATGAATCGAATAGGCAATATCTTGTGATGTGACCTATTTTATTGGTGTGTGAGATACTACTTAGTTTCCTTTGCGAGTTGAATCCAGAACATGTGCAATTAGTCTTGCCTAGGTTGAAGGATAGTCGATTTGGAAAGTATCATAGGTCTTTTTATATTAGTCCACTCAGCCTAAATAACCTTCCATGTGTGAATAAGTATTCCTTGATCTCAGATTTTAATCCTTGTAGCCTATTTTTCTTGTTACACACTTCACCTTCCTATTTGTGTTACAATGACCTTATTTTGTCCCTATTCCTCCTTGGACATTGTGCACCTCAACAAAGGAAAATTTCCTAAGTTGAGAGTGGCTATCATAAGGGTGCGTAATGTGTAGTGGGTACAAAGAAGGGTAAATAAGAGAAAAGAAAGTAGGGTTGGGTGAGGTAGAAAAAAAAAGAAAAAAAGAAAAAGAATGAATAAAAGAAATTGTACCAACCTAAATGTGCAATAAAAGAACAAAAAAGGAGAAATAAGGGTGGAAAAAAAGTCAATTGCTTGATAAGTGAACCTTAAAGTAAGTGTAGTGCCAAGAAGGCTTAGTCACTAAATATATCCATATGTACGATACCAACCCCTAAGCTTATATTACAAGTCGGATAAAGTCCTATAGTGATCCTTACTTAACTATCTGAAAGCTGAGGTAGGAAAATAAGGGCAAGCCTATGGTATTTGATATGCATTGGTGGAACTTATCTTATGAGTGTAAGTTTCTCTTAACCATCCCTGTATTGACATGCACTATTTTATATGAGTGAGTGGGAATTTTTTGTTGTGAGGTAACATGGGTTGTATCGCTAGCGGCTTACTTGTCTGGGTAGTCTAACTTGTATATATGCATGGTTGTCAGTTACTAATGTAATGCCATATCTTTCTTCCCTTGTGTCACATTGTTGTGCTTCATATATACACACAGTTGGTTTTGAATTGTTAAAATAGGAGGAGTAATGTTTCTTAGCTTAAAATATTAATTGACTGCCTTAGATATATTAGAGTTCTCCTAGTTAAGTGTCATAGTTTGTTTTATTTTGTTGTGTTGCCTGAGGATTTGCAAACATTCTAAGTTGAGGGTGTTGATGTGCTATGGTTTCATAGAACTTCCAACGCTTAAAACGATGAAAATGGGCAAGTTACTTAGGTTTTTTCATTAGATATAATAGGTTTTCTATAATGTTTTATAGGAAATTGGGTTTTGGGACTATTCTAGAAAAAGAGTGAAAATTGAAGTTTTGGGCTAATAAAGCGGGAACCTACGGCCTGTATGTCCTACCTACAGTCCTTAGGTGCCAAAGTAGGTGTCAGAAATTAAGATCCAGAGACTTTGAAGTTCAAAAAAGAAGACCTTGTTAGTTACAGAGGGCACCATGGCCCGTAGGTAAAGAAGAGTCAATTCTAGAGAGTTTAGAAGATGTTGAAGGAAGGGGGCACCTATGTGGAACCACCTATGGTCCGTAGGTTCCACCTATAGCCTGTAGGTGGCCCATTAAGTGGCCACTAACCTCAGTTTTTCCTTTTTTTTGGGGAATGATTTCCTAGGGTTTCTTTGTATTCTATAAATACTCTTTTAACATTTTGTAGTTAGTTTATGCACTCTATACACTTACAAACATATATTTGATTCCAAGATTTGCTTTTGATCCTGGTATTTCCTTATATGTATTTTAGTTGTTTATTCAGTTAAAGACTTTGGGTTTTACTTATTGATTATTGTGATATTGTTTGAATGTCTCAATTATGAATTCCTTTGATTGGTTCACAACCATGAGCAGCTAACTCCCTTAGCTAGGGTTGTGGAAACATTGGTTAAATAATAAAGTAGGGAAGTGTTCAATCGTTCTAGACAGTTGTTGTTGCATGCCTTGTGGTTTTCTTCATACTTATTATTTTCTTAACGTTTGTGAACATTAGGATCTAGCATGTATTCACTATGAATCCGAGAGGGCGATAAAGATTGGGAAAAGGAGATCACAACAGAGATTTGGGATTAATTTCCAAAATAATCTTACCTGTATTATATACTTAAGATGATTAACTTACATCTAATCAACTTGAGATCGAAAGGAGATAGTTGAAATTGGGGACCAAGGTAAGTGTTAGTAAGAAGACACTCTGAGACCGATAGAAGATGAATGAAATTCACCAAAGTATGCTGAGAGGAAGATGGTGACACCTAACTTACCAGATTCTATATGCGCAGCAGTTTGATAGTTGGATTGAGCACGAGAAGCGTACTGAGATAAAAGCCAGGGGAAACACAATCCTAGTCTCTGCTTATGATTGTTTGCAACCAAAGCTTTTGAGTTCGGTTACTTGTTCAAGATTACTACTACAAACCAACCGTCTACTTTTAGTACTTCTTATTAATTACAATAAACTATGGAGATAAGTCCACGTATTTCCTGTGGGTTCGGCCCCAACCTGAGTCGAGTTACTTTACTTGACAAAGATCACTTTATCTTCAATTAGAGGTATAGTTTGGGTGTTGATCAATTACTCATACTTGGATCTACATTAGAAAAAAGATGCAAAAGTGTAGTTTAAGTACAAAAAATGGGTACTCAGTACGCATCATAGGCCAATTTCTACATTATTTTAAAAGCATAAAAAAGTGCAAGAATGTAACTAAAATTAAAATATAAAGAAGCAAAAATGGAGTTAGTAGAACATATCGAGTGAATACAATATATATCTAAGAATATGTACTCAAATGTGGAATCAGAGTCTAACTTTAGCCTAACTGAGCCCCTCTAGGCCAAGAAGACACTGACAAAGAGAAATAAACCCAACTATGCCCTAATAAGTATGATGAGTACAAAGAGAGGATAATAGTAAAGTAAAAATGAAATATGTCAGTAGAGAGTATAAAATAATCCAACAAATAGGCAAAGCATGCCTAATGCTCTTTCTTCCTAATCATAACCTTCTTTTTTATTGATTTTTTACTAGTATCCCAACCCCAGATTAGTAATAAGAGTGATAATAAATGTTGGACTTGAAGCGAGAGTAGTAATAATAATCAATATATAGATGTCGTACTTGAATAGGAACTCACAAATGGTGATAGTATAGCATTTGCTAGACTCAATTTGAAATTGATACATAATAGTAAAATAGAAATTGCCGACTCGATCCTAAACTGAAAAGCATAAAATCAATAGTAACACCCCAAGTTTTAACCTATCCTAAATCCATTTAGTCGATATGATCCAATTTTAGGTGGTCAAATCCTCTAAGGTAGGATGAATTCCAACTATCATGGCTGAAGGCATGGTCTAAGGTCAAATACTATGCTACCTGAGGTAGCTGAGTTAAATAAGTGTAAATCAAATCCTAAGCCAACCTCCAAACCCCAGTAATAGCCTAAGGAAGCATCTAAGTGATTGTTAAAGTCAAAAGGGGGCACTTCTCTAAGTATTACATCTAAACTGGCATTGGGGGCCACTACTAATCCCTGATAAGCTAAGGCAAGCACCTACCTAAACCTTGGCTAAGGTTGTTCAACTACCATTACAAGGCACTTTAAAAATCCAAGTGTAATCTTAAAGGATAATCTTATGCAAAAATAAGGAAAAATAGGCCCAAATTCTATCGAAACGGCCCCTAACCAGCTAATTTAATCAATAAATAATAAAACAACAAAAAATTTATAATTACCCATCTATAGGTAGTATAATACTACACACCATAATCAAACATAGTTTAGAAGAGAAGTAAGCCTATCTTACTTGGAGGTCACTGAGAGCTCATATAATCCTCTACCCCAAAGTTTTCCCCTTCCTACAAGCCTTCAACCATTGCTATACATCAAAACAATGATCTACACATCAAGATGAGAACATCGATATTATATTACATAATAATTCTCTGGGTTAGAAATCAGACTAAAATCCCATATAGGGCTTGCTTGTGAAATCACACACACAATGTCCCTCTCAGCTCAAGGATCATTTTCTCTCAAAATTAAGCATAACCCAACCTTAATCAATCCCAAAGAAGCCTCACAGATTTTGGAGAAATGGTGATTTCATCTACTAATTTAAATGTAAATTTAGCCATATACTTACAAAATTAAAATAAGAAGATGACCAAAAAGACTACCCCAACACAATCTCAGCTTCAATTCTATGATCTTCCACAAGTATATAGCTCTCAATTATCTCCAATGGATTTTATAATTAGAAAGAAAGTGCTAAAATTTGAGAAAGGAAAAATATATATGGATGCTTTAGTGGCTAAATAACTGCTAAAAAAATCACCGTTAAAGCAACTAAGTGGTTTCTTCAGTGGGCCAGCCTCAACTGACGAACCTTCGGTAAAGTGGTCTCAAGTTGTTAAAGTAGCTACAGCTAAAGTGGTGTCTAGGATGCTAAAGTGGTCTCTAGGAGACTAAAGAGATCTCTAGATTGCTAAAGCAGTTGCACCCACCAAATTTTTTGTAGGTCCTAATAGACTCCAATCAGGTGTTCGGGATTGGTTCGAAATCCATGAAACACAAATGAACTATATTATCCTACCAAATTTGGCATTCTAAACTTAATAAAATTATCAAAATTTTCATTTGGGGTCATTTTGATAGAATGTGAATTCCACACCCAAGGTTCTAGTTTTCACCAAAACCACCTAATAGCTCAAATTGAGTCCAGAAGATTTGAAACTCGGACCATGGGTCTCCTTACCATAAAATCAACATTCCAAAGCTGATGAAAATGTTAGAATTGGAGTCTAAGAGTATTTACCTAAAGTTTTGGCTCGAGACCCATTTCTCAACTTCAAAAGCTCTAAAAAAATAAAATGACTCTAATAACCAAAAGAACTGCAAATTAACTATTAGTACCAGCAAGATATAAATGACTTTGGGTAGCTATTGGAAGACTCTAAATGCAAAAAGGGCACAAAAATTCAATAAATGACCTGGATGATCATTAAAACTTTAAAAAAGATTCAAAAAATAGTTATAAAATGACACATTATTAATAATCATTGGATAGGAATTTTGATCAAAAAGTTTAAATAATTATTGGAAAGTATATTTACCCAAAAAGTGACTATGGAAGCTAATTAATCAAAGTTGAGTGCCTATTGAAAGATAAAACAAGGTTGAGCGACTATAATGGCATATTGGCAAAAGTTAAATGATCATCTAAGCTTCTTACTCTGAAATCGTCATTCACAAACTAAATATGCATTTAAATCACACATTTTTTATTTTAATCATATCAATGCGATGTAAGTTCGATCAACTGTGGGAAGTATTTAAATATTTATTTTAAATACATTTAGGTATTTGCATGAAACCTCAAATATGTGAATTGAGACTATATATAGAATAATTAGAAAGGTCTATCAAACTATTTCAAATTTTTCATATAGTGAACACGTAAAAATAATTTAAAACACATTATTCCTTTTTTGAATGAAAATGTAAATCATTATTCTAATAGTAACTTAAAACTTCTTTCCTCATTAATATCAATACTTATATCCTTTTTTCCGTCTCATTTTATGTGAGACTCTTTCATTTTTAGTCTGTCCTACCAAGAATGTACATTACTATAGGAACAATTTAACTTTGAAATTTATTTTTTTACCCTTAATAAAATAATTTACAATCACATAATTATCTAAGGATTATTTTAGGGGATGTTACATAAATGAACTCTTTAAGATCAATTATTACACTTTTTGGGGGTACTGCTTTTAATTACAGTCTATAGCATATATTACTTTTAACAACTAAAATTAGGGAATAAGAAATTTCTTTTTATTTCTCTTTTTGGATTCTGCCCCCCTCTCCCCTGCCTTCCCTCCTCTTTCTCTCTCTACTAAGTTTACTTTGTGAAATGTTGATTTTCCATTTTGGACAAAATGGTACTATAACTGGGTATTCTATTCATATGATAATTTTGATTTGAAGGTTCATGACTACTACTAATTCCTCCTAAAACTGTAAGTGGTTCTCCAAATTGAGGTAACATATGTATGTGTTTCTTGAATTTTATATACGTATGCTTCTTGAATTTTATATTTTTTTTGAATTCTTTTAGCTTGATTTTTTATTTTAATTCTAATTTTTGTGGCAAATATGTTTGCTCCTTCAATTCCAATTTCTTTGGCATTGTTAGCTCAAATATTTAAATTTTTAATACTATGATTCTTAAAGTTACGCTAATATATTTAAAGATATTAATGTTTATGTCACGACCCAAAAACTAAATTTCATTATGGTACTTATCGCGATTAAGACTTGATAAATTAGTTAATCACCCAAACTGGGAAGCAAGTAGAAAACATAAAACAATTTCCATGGCAAGACTTTTACAGCAAAAGTCGGACCATATATGTACAATTATAGAAGAAGTTTGAATAATGAAGGATTTATTCTCTCCTTCGTTGATGGAAAAGTTGCTCAGATTAGAGGCTTGGTTCAACCAATTCCTAATCCCTTGCCAGCTTACTGGCCTGAAAACCTGTTTCCTGCAAATACAAAACCAAGACCAAGCATAAAACACCAAAGAAACCTAAAAATCAAAACTAAAAATAAAATAGTTACCAAATTACAAGTCCCCGAAAATGGTGCCAAAAACTTGACAGTGCACACGCAAGTGTACGTGGTCTCCAAGTAATATAGTGACCTTTAAGAAAGCTGAATATCGATCCCACAAGGACTTGTTCTAATAACTATTTGATTGTAGTTCACAATTTAGATCAATCTAGTGTAAGCGTAACCAAACAAGAGTTTTGAATATTTGTAAAATAAAGTAAAGTAAGCAATGCGTAAAATAATAGACTTGAGACAATCAATAGAGTAAAGCCCAGGGTTAAAGCACTTCAAATAATCATACTATGTTATTGAACTTCATTCGTTATCTTGCTTATCTTGGTTGTTGATTCGTAGTGTTAACCGTATGATCATGGTCTCCTGACCTCTAATCATTTTACGTAACGTGGACATTACAACTACATCGTTGATTGGGGATGCAATAATCCAATAAAGTGCTTAACGTTATCATCCTACCTGTCAATCAAGTAAGGCTTCTAGGTACATCCTTGTCCTAGACACTAATTTGAATTCCTTATTTCATAAAAGAATAAGAAACCTACTTTGTTTATCCCTATGTTCTATCTCCTTATTCCCTTTCCCGAGATCACAAGATTGAAAATATATATATTCTAAGGGTGATCAATCCTTAAAATAGTTTAAAAAATAGATAAACAAGCAACCAAATAAGATAATCTAATTGAACGAAATCAATTCAAAACAATAGTCTTTATGTTCTTGGCTTTAACCTTGAAAAGGGAGCGTTTAGCCACTAATATACATATTCGTAATCAAACTAGTTGAATATGTGTTATTATTTATTAAAAAGCTAAATAAAGAATAATAAAACCTAAAGATGATTTGCAGCAGCCTCCTTAATCTCCAAATAAGTTCAAAAGTGTTTCCAATGTGTACAAGGTTGTGTATTTATAATAGGAGAAGTTGGCCAAGTATGGAGTGGACTTCGCATCACGATGGGTGCAAAGGTGGACTGGTGGTCATGTATAGAGGCCTGTAAAGGTTGTGTAGAGGTTACGATGCACCATCATCATGAGTAAACTCTATTTTGGGTCCCTTTTGAATATTTTCAGGCATGGTACACTCCCATTGGAATTTCTAAGGCCCTACACGTACTAGTAACATCCAGGGTGTCTGTTTTACATCAAATCTTGTCCCGTTCTCTTATTGATCCATTCTAAGACTTTTGGTGTTGTTTACACTTGATTTCCAGATTTTATATCATTCATATATCATCATAATAAACTCACCAAAATCTTATACCATCACACACCACAAATTAGAGCTCAAAACAACACATCAAATATGACGAACTAGAAACTTGAGCTAAGAATGCTAGTTTTTGACCTTTTGATCTTTAACTTAGTTTTTACTTTTGGGTTATTTCAATTGACCCTTAAACATCATAATAAAGTTTTTCCAATCATAAATACACATTCAAACCATTAGGAACTCATAAAACACCTTAAAGTCTATCGAGATCAACTAGAACAACACATAGCTCAAGCTAGTAACACTAGTTTTCTCGCTTAAAAACTCTAAGTGATAAATTTTAGTACAAACTTGTTTAGAAACACCTTTAATCATTGTAATCACATACTTAAACACTTAGATGATTATTTATATCAGTATGAACATATAAATCATACGAATAGTGCTCGAAACAAGGCTAAACAAGCTAAGATAGCCACACTAAAGTGCATACATACACCCTACATCACTTGCTCCAAAAGAGGAGTAGTGACAAGGAAAAGATAAAGAGAATATTAATTTGGTGTTTAACTATCGATCCATGCTTCTAAGTTCTATATATGTAAGATAGTTAGGTTCCATCTACAAACTAGAGACTCAAAAGATAATAGTTAACTGGGATCATAATAAGGGTTAGTTGTGAGATATCCTGATACTCAAATGGCAAAGATTGAAATCCTTATACTCATCCAAAAAACTGTAGAAGGTACATAACTTATCGATTCTGCATGCAAGGTATTGGATTGGTTCAACAATGGACGATAAGCCTACGAAGTTTAGAATCTAGAGGGAACACAATCCTAGTATTCATTTACTACTAATTTCAACCAAGTTAATACTATTTTTTATTTGAGATTACTACACACAAAACCCATATTTTACTTTTCTTGTTCTTCCCATTGACCATAACTACTGAGAGTTGCAATGCCATGTATTTCTTTGGGATTCGACCCCAACCTTTGCTGGGTTACTATATCTTGACAACAATCGTATCATTATCTAAAAAGAGGTATTGTTTGGACATCATCAAGAAATTTGCATCGTTGCCAAGGAACACAGTGCTGATTTGTTATTTAAAGTTATTGTAATTTTTGGATTTTTATTTTTGTTGTTGTTCTTACTTAGGAATATACCAGTGTATGTCTAGCACACAGAGTAGAGGATATGTATTACACATAGAGTAGAGGTAAACCCTTACTCTCAGTTAATCTAAATCCATAGAGGATTCTAGAAACACCTAGTAGGATGTCTGAGCAGAAAAAAGATGAAAATCCATAAGGGGTACGTGATGTTGTACCTCCGCCCGAAGGAGTACAAGATATTATTGATCATTAGACTAGTGATCTATTAGCTCATACTGAAGTAGAAAAAGGGTAACAGAAGAATCTCAAAGAGTAGATTGGGAGGAAGAACATACTCAGCAGAGACAAGCTATAAACCATTGAGCAGCACTTGTTGGAAACTAGAACAGATCTAGAGGTGTCCATTTTAAAGTAATCCCAGCATATCAGTACCCTCTAGATGATGAAGAAGATCTGGGATATGTTAAGCTAACCTAGACTGGAGCATAGTACCCCCTGTGTTGCCCCTAGGCAATAAATTTTACATCACGATTGTCGTAATCCAAATTTTGAAATTGAAGGGTGTGTTTGCAGGATTGTCTAGTGATGATGCAAATTTGCACCATATAAATTTCCTTGGGATCTGCACCTCGTATACCATTCTAAGGGTAGATCAGGAAGTACTTAGACTGAGGATTTTCCCCTTCTTATTTGTAAGAGAAGCATATTTATGGTTAGGGAATTTCCAAGAGGCTCTATCATGTCTTGGAACAAGTTACACAAACAATTCTTAAATAAGTTCTTTCCTTCATCAAGGATTTTGTAGCACAAGAAAGGGATCTATAATTTTAGGTGGCTGCAGTTAGAGTCCTTGTCTGAGGCTTGGTTTAGGTTTAGAAGAAGCTGAGCATGGTGCCAAATCATTAGATTTTAGGGACAAGCTTATCAGAGATATTCTATAGATCCCTGACCATTAGTTCCAGGGCCATGACAGACACCATCTTTATAGTATCTATTGTGAGACTATGTTGGAAGGTTGCTTCAGAGATGTTAGATCAGATCTTAATCACTAACTGAGTATGGTAATCTCCAAAGGCTGAGAGAGGATCTGGTACTTATGCTATTGGTGACTCTTGCAACCAAAGAGTAGTTGATGATATAGTAGCACAAGAAATCATGTTACTGAGGACTAATTTTTGGGTTCTAACAAAGCCGTTTACAATAATAACTTTTGAGAAAGTGAATGTAGTAGCAGCATAAGGGTCAACATCAAAAGCATACGAGTTAGATTAGAAGAGAAAGGTAATTATCTGGATTGTCGAATAGTGGGTTTCTGAGCCCAAGGGAAAGGAACCAAGGCTGGAACTATTTTTACAGATATAGAGACCACAGCAAAGAGAGAAATGGTGACTGGAGAAAGAAGTGTAACTATAGAAAGAAGAGAGATAGCTATATTCTATCTTGTAGATGCGGTGCAAAATCCAGAATGGGGGAGATATTGGCTAAGCTGTTTAAGGTTCATGAAAGTTAGGACACTATCCTTAATAAGATTAAGGCTGATAAATAAGGGTTACAAAGAAGGTCGAGTCAAATGCCAATGCTATCAAGCAGTTAAAGAACCAGTTTGGAAAGATGTCAACAACTCTGAACCAGAGACAGCCAGGTACCCTTTTGAGAAACACAGTACAAAAATCTAAAAATAATGGTCATGTACTTGCTATTACCACGAGGAGTGGTATCACTACTATGGATCCCCCTCTACTTGCTATAGAAGCTGTTGATGATGAGTCACCTATTGCTGAGTCTAAGAAGGTAATAGGTGATAGAGGTTTAATTTTTGAATATAAAGTTAAGGGCCTAGTCATTAAGCCAGAAGTCAGATAGATTCTGAGACCACTCCTACCTTTTCCTCAGTGATTGAGGCAAAAGAAAGAGAAAGGTAAGTTTAAGCAATTTATTGAGATGCTAAGAGAAAGAATCTTGAACATACCTCTTCTTGAGGTATTAGAGCAGATGTTTGGATATATCAGGTTCATGAAATAGTTGGTAATAAGGAAGAAAGGAGCAACTTTTAAGGATGTTGATGGTGTGCACTACTGTAGTGCAGTCACGGCTAGGTTCTTAGCATAGAAAAAGGGTGATGCCAGAGCATTCACTATCCTGTGCACCATTGGGTCATCCTAATTTTCTCGAGCCTTGTATGATTTAGAGAATGACATTAATTTGACGTCATTGTCTGTATTCAAGTAATTGAGCTTGAACCCTCCAAAACTAACTTCAATGCAGCTATTAATGGTTGATCGCATAGTGAAAAAGCCTGTAGGAATCTAGTTTTTATGATCGTGAGGGTCAATAACTTTATTTGTCTGGTTAACTTTGTTATCTTAGACTATAAGGTTAACACTGAGATGCCCATTATACTGGGAAGAGCGTAATGCCACAGGCAGAGCTATGGTTGACATGGAAATAGGTAAGCGAAAATTCAGAGTCAACGGAAAAAAACAACGTTCAACATTTAAAAGTCAATGAACCAACCAACTGATATAAGGGTAGTGTTAGTGATTGATTCTAATGATGGCCCTAGAGGATATTCCTATGGGTATTTTGATGAATTCTAAGTAGTCAAGATGCCTGGGTCATGTCTCGATGTTAAATCAAGCGCTGCATAAAAGGAAACCCATTGGCTTGTTAGTGAAGTTTGAGAAACCAACATAGCTATATCGTGCCACATTATTAAATCAAGCGCTGTGTGGGAGGCAACCCACTATATTTTAGTGTTCACATTTTTGTTGTTTTGTCTTTTTTTTAGGTTTTTAGCTTTTGAACCTTACCAGAAATATGAAAAATTGCTACATTTATCAATTTCTAGGGAAGGAGATTGTCTGATCAGCCCATCATGGTCACAAGTCCCATACAGTGAGTTGAGTAATAAGTCAAAAACTTGAAATTTTGAGAATGGAAAATAGTAAGTAACTGACTCTTATATTTAATTATAATTTTAGGACCTAAAATTTAGGTTGCGAGAACATAAGTATTTGGAAAAATATCGAAATGCCAAGTTTGGGTTGTAGAAAAGTGGGCCAAAATTTTTGGCCCGGCACCTATGCGTAGTACCTGGACCAAAGGCCTGACCGCGGGTACAAGCTGCAGGTACAAGCCGCGGTTAGGTCACTTTATGGGCCTAATTTTTAATTTAAATTTTGGGCCCATCAATATTTAAATATGACCTAAAATAGCCCCCCACTTATATTGAAACATTCTTACCCTCATTCTAACTCATTCTAATCCTCAAAACTTCACTTAATTCTTTGAATTCAAACTTCCCACTTAAAACACCAACTGACCCCATACTTAAGTAAAGGCTAAATTGATACTTGTTTGAGTTACCAACTTGTCCCAACATGCTAAAAACAAGTTTCAACCTTAGTTTTTCTTGAGTTCTTTATTATTCTCTGTCAGTTCTTTCTATAAAAGGTAACTTTCTCGGCTCCTAATGATTATATATTAGTTTAACTATTATTTAAACAAGTTGATATGTGTATTCCATTGCAAAATATATAGAAACTATTATGATTGTATGTGGGAGCCTTGAAGTAGCCTAAAATCACAATGTAGGGCCTTGTTTTGAACTAAGATTCTAAGTTTAGGCCCTAACTGAAAGTTGAACTTGAATGAATAGAGTAATACCACGGGTTGAGCATGTTTGTTTGTTTTGAACTTCATGATTCTTGATTAGTGTGTATACATTGGACTTGTTGGGATTTCAAATAGGTTTTAGGTATGTGAAAATTGAGGAAAAACTAAAACTTTTCAAATTTTGAGTTTTTCTTCAACTTTTGTTATCCCTTACTTTTGTTGGAAATTGACAACTAGTTTTTCAGGTACATATGGAATTTAAATCGGTGAATAAGACAAAGGTCAATACTTCAAGGAGAAAATTAAAGTCTTCTGATCCTAGAATTTTAGTGGAGGAGTATGTGAGGCAGCGATATAGAGACGCTACCAGTAGGTTGACATATAGAGTCACGAGAGGAAAGACTCATCAGGATGCTCAATCATCTACAGCCCAACCGAGGATGAAGTCCACACAGATATCACCCCCCCCCCCCACACACACACTTCTTCACTTAATAATGATGATGATGAGGAGAAGACAAAGTTTGAGACTACACCACAGGTTGTTTCTCAGGAACCCCAGTCTGAGGAGGGGTCCCAAGATTTATTTGATGAGGTTGAGCAGGAGCAGTCATCTGTGATGCTCTATTCTGAGGAGGGCACCACTACTCATGTATAGCAGATAGAGGTACCCCTATTCTTATGAGGGTGTTGACCAATCTTCCCACGATGTTTTAGTACAACAGAGCCCCGTACCAGCATATGCCCCAAATACACTTCGTGAGGAGGCACATCTGAGGTGATGTGTGGAAGGGATGCGACATATATTTGATCTTGATAGTCGAGTTTGGGAGATAGGCAAGCCTACAAGATATATTTATAAGGATCGTTGGATTGACTTATCGACGCTAGAGAAAGTACCACAGGTACGAGCAATATTTGATAGATATCAGCTAGAGTGAATGACCAGACCACTCGATTTTTACAACCCAACTATGGTACGAGATTTTTATTTATCCTACAGAGATACTTTAGTGCTTCCTATGCACCGTCATCCAGGATTTAACAGATTTACATAGCAGTCATAGATTGATCACACACTAGTTAAAGGGGTCAGAGTTGTTAAATTGATAGAGACTATCTGTAGAGTTATCTTCAGCCCAGACTGTATTACTCCTGTATCTACTGCTAAGTGCAACTATAGACTGATGATCACACGGGATTGACATATCATATGGGATGCTGAGCACTATTTTAAGAAGGTTTCTATGTATCAGTGGATAGCAAGTTATATTTCACCACTGGGTGATGTGACCCTATAGATTGAGGGGAAAGTTATGATCAAGAAGAGCCTATTGATATTGGAGGCCAAGTTTTAGTGGTTGCAAATTAGATACAGATTGATACCCATTACTTTGGATAAAATATTGATATGAGAGGGAGTAGCACTGGTTTCTTGTCTGATGGCCAGTTATGATGTTGATTTTATTGCTATTCTGAGGCATGAGTTATATCATAGAGCCTTTGATGAGCTAACTAATCTACCATTTCCTTGTATAATTTGGAGGCTATATGATGAGGCTGGAGTGCTTAAGTTACCAGGTATTAATGAGAGGGTACCTGCGACCGCCACTGTGTAGATGAGGACCATGAATAGTCTAGCACCTTTAGGCACTTCTAGGAGATCAAGATAGTGGGAAGTAGTACCATAGGCCCAGTCTGAGGACCCAGTAGTTTCTGCATACACTGATGAGGCACATACAGATGATATGGGTGTTGGTATTGACATAGATATAGGGGAGCAGAGAGATTCTCCTGATTCAAGTACATATGGTGAGGGGACACAGGCTACTTTTTTTTTCAGCCCCAACTTTGACATCAGAGCCAGTTGGTGCATTAGCCAGCTTGCCCATCCACTATAGCTCCTGCAACAGGTATGATTACTATATCTAGTAAGTTTTTGTAGATCTTAGTGGATGGACAAAGGGCTATAGATGCTCGGTTGAAGGTTGTTGAGACCGAGATGACTACCCTTTTCGAGCAGATAAGATCAAGGGTTAGGACTAGATTTGAGTAGGCCGAGGCTAGATATTAAGTTGCTTAGAAAGCCATACTATTAGAGTTGTATGTTGATTTTCAGACATGGATCGATAAGTTGGAGAGATGGTTTACATCCCAATATACAGAGAAAGGTGAACTATATCTAGTTTAAATAAGGAAGGATTTTAATATCCTACGAGTAAAGGTCTCTTGCAGAGAGATGGGTAGTAGTTAATCCCTCGATTATACCCTTATGTTATAGATATCACCTCTACGTGTGCCGAGACACTTTGATTTATTTGTGATGAATGATGTAGAGATCTCAGTAGTTGGGATCAAGAGAGGTCATTTAGATGACTTGCAGTATCCTAATATCACAGAGGAGAAGGATATTAAAAGTCCAGGCATACGTCTTTAGAGACTATATTCATCGATAGGTAGAGGCGTTCATCTATAGAAGAGGGTGCCTCCACTAGTAGCGCATTGCCGCCACTAATACCTCTGCCAGCTGACGTTCCCCCATCTGGGGATGCTCCTGATTCAAGCGCCTAGTGTGCATCAGGTATGTTCTTACTTACCTATGTTTTCTTTGTTTTAGTACATTGAGGATAGTGCATACTTTTTTAGTTGAGGGTGGGCATACCATGCCATGGTGGGTTTTTTTTGTCATGCTTCTTTTCCTATCGATCGTGGTATAGTTATAGAAATAGCATATCTAGGATAATTATGAGTCATATTGTGTTTTTCTTCGTATTGAGTTGTGTTTGTGTGTAATTGGGAGATTTTAAGTATTTAGGGTAGTAGTCATATTTGAACTAATTGTTGATACCACCTCTAAAATTTTAAGTTCTTAGAACTGTGTTGATGTATATATATGTGAATTTTGTGGATCTTATTATGTCATTAGGATTATGGACATTACAATCACTTTAACAATTACATGAACCAGATAGGTGATATTTGGTGATATTGACTCTGTTCTATGTGTGTGTGAGATACTACCTAGTTTCCTTTGTAAGTTGAATTGAGAACTTTCCTGAATAGACTTGCCAAGATTAAAGGATAGTCGATCAGGAAAGGATCATAGGCAGTTTTTTTATTTTGGTCTACTTTTAGCCTAAATGACCTTCCATGTGTGAATGATTTTCCATGTAAGCCTATTTTTCTTATTTTCACCATTTACTTTCCCATTTTTATTTCAATTTACCTATTTTGGCCTAGGTCCTCCTTGGACATTGTGCACCTCAACATAGGAAAAATGCCTAAGCTGAGGGTGGCTATCATAGGGGTGCGTAGTTAAAATGGGTATAAAGAAGGGTAAAGTAAGAAAGAGTTAGTAGGGCTAGGTGTGGTAGAAAAAGAGAAGAAAAAAAGAAAAATAAAAAAAATGTGAATAAGGAAAAAAAGACGGAATAAAAAGACCACACCCAACCTGAATGTGCATAAAAGAATAAAAGGAAAAAGTAAGGGTGGAATTAAAAAGAAATTGGCTAGTAAGTGAGACCCCAAAGTTAGCATAGTGCCAAAGAGGCTTAGTCATTTTAAATTTTTATATGTACCATATCATCCCCCAAGCCTACATTGCAAGTTGAGAAAAGTCCTATAGTGATCTTAAGTTGACTATATGAATGCTACGGTAAAGAAAATAAGGGAAAGCCTATGGTATTTGATATGCATTGACTGGAACTTATTTATTGAGTGTGAGTGTATCTTGACCGTCCATACATTGACATACATTACTTCATATAAGTGAGTGGGACGTCTTTGTTGCGAGGGAACTTAAGTCATGTTGCTAACTATTTTCTTGTTCGGGTAGTGTACTTTGTATACATGAGTAGATATCTGTTTTTAATGTAATTGCCATACCTGGATCCCGTTGTATTACACTATTGTGCTTCATGTTCATACAGTGGGTTTTGAAAATTGAGATTTGAGGGAATGTTATGATTTGAACTTAATGTGATGATTGTCTTCCTTGAATAGCTTAGATTCTCATTGTTAAGCATCGTTTTTGTTTTGTTATGTTTTTATTTCTTAAGGACATGCAAATATTCTAAGTTGAGGGTGTTGATGTGGTATAGAAATATAGGACTTTCGATGCTTAATACAAGGAAAATATGTAAATTTCTGAGTCCTTTTTGTTAGATATGATCCATTTTTGGTATGTTTTGCAGGAAACAATGTTTTGGATGTTAAGTTCATAAAAAGGTGAAAAAAATGTTTTTCACTACTTTTTGAGCAATTATGGATGTTTAGGATGTTTTCCAAATAGATCGTGATCAATGCAGGGCCAAAGAATATCTAAAAAGCTGACTCCCGGCACCTACTAAGTCAACCTACAGACAAAATATAGACCTACGAACTGCATGTAGACAAAGAAGGTGCCAGAAAACCAAAATCCCGAAAGCTGACTTGCAGGACTTTGTTCATCTGCAACTTACAATCTGCACGTGCTCCCTGTGCTGGACCGTCAGTACTACTTGTGCATATGCCAGACCACAAGTATAGAGAGCAGGTGGCCACCAACCCAATTTTGTCCTTTTTCATTTGGGCTTTGTGTTTAGGATTTACTCATGTACTATAAATATCTCTTATGTACTTTTAGTAGGAGTAACGCTCTACTGATACTCAGAAACATATTTTGATTCGAAGATCAGTCTTTGATCGTGGAATTTTCTTGTATTGACTTTGATTGATTGTTCAGTTTACTGTTGTGGGTTTTTATTCATCTTATCATTGTGATTTCATCTATGCTTTCTATTATGAATGTTATTGATTTATTCACAATCACGAGCGGCTAAAACCCATAGCTAGGGTGGTGGAAACCCTAGCAAATTGATGAAGTAGGGGAAGTACGATTGTTGATATAAAACAATACCAATGGCATGCATTACTTTCTATTCATTATTATTGATTTCTTAATGAGTGCATACATTAGATCCACCTAGATATTGCTACTTATCCAAAAGAGGAGTAGTGACTAGGAAATGATAAAGAAAATAGTAATTTGTAGTTTAACTATCGATCCACACTTCTAGGTTCTATCTATGTAAGATGGTTAGGTTTCATCTTATAACTAGAGACCTAAAAAGTAATAGTTAGCTGAGATCAGGATAAGGGTTAGTAGTGCGACCACTTGAAACTCAAAAAAGTAAAGGGTGAAATCTTTCTAGTCGTCCAAAAGACTGTAGAGGGTATATAACTTATTGATTCTGCATACAAGGTATTGGATTGGTTCAATAATGCATGATCTGCCTATGGAGTTGATAAGATAGGGGGAACACAATCCTAGTGTTCAGTTACCACTATTTTCAACCAAGTTAATACTGTTATTTGTTCTAAATTACTACAAATAAAACCCCCTTTTTACTTTTCTTGTTCTTCCCATTGACCACACCTACTGAGAGTTGCAAAGTCACATGTTCCCTTGGGGTTCGACCCCAACCTTAATTGGGTTACTATGTATGACAATGACCATATCATCATCTAAAATAAGGTATTTCTGGGACGTCATCACAAATCCACAAGAAAGACATCCATAAGCTCACGGACAATATGGACATAATCTAGAAAAGGCAGTGACGTAACACTAATATCATGAATATGATCTAAATAATACAAACAACCCCCTTTTACTATGCGAAGAGCCCATAGAAAGGATATAACTCTTTTGGGATCCTAATAAAGTGTACCCTTCCAAGGTATCCCTAGCACACCCAGTGAAGCTAATGTCACGAACTTAGCATAATAGTCGAGAATAAAATTATAGGAAGCTAACCAATCCATACCCAATATGACATCAAGATCTACCATATCTAGGATGATCATATCTACCCAAGTCTCATGCCCAATAAAGGTCACAACATAGGATCAATGCACTCAATCCACCACTAAAGAGTCTTCTATGGGGGTAGATATATGAATAGGCATAGCACGAGGATCATAAGTAGAATCAAAACCAGATATGTAAACACATAAGAAAAAGTTGACCCCAGATCAAATAGCACGGATGTGGATCAGAAACAAATGGAACTGATATAGTTGATAACAATATTCAAAGCCCCTACTCAGGTCTGGCGGGTATAGCATAGCACAATCCATGTTTGCTATCAGATTGAGCAACCTTGTAGCTGTCACCATGGGTACCACTGCCTTTACGTCGCGCACCCCTAGCAACACCTTTACCTACCTGAGGGTCACCTATCATTGTCGATATAGAAGTAGGCCTAAAAATACGATGGGTGATATCTTTTTCCATATGGCCCAACTCATTACACATATAGCAAGCTCTGTGGCCCGACTCAACTTAAGGATGTTCGGCTGAGCTAGAACGATTACCCTGGAATGGTACTAGACTTTGCAAAGATGCTTAACTAGAAGACCTACTACCTGAACTCTGTAAGGTCTTTTACACTGGTTTACCATGGTACCATGGGAACATCTAAAATATCTGCTTCGAAGAGTGTGACCAATAAATTCACCCTAATGGAGCACCCTGTTGGTATCTCTCTGAGTAGTTCAAAGAATGGCCTCAATCATCTTTGTATGATTCACTATCTACGTAGTAGCAAATTGAAAAGTAGTATCCAATCTATTCATGAACTTTGAATATTCTCAGATTTGGTTGGAATCCTGGCAATGGAATATTTCGTCAAGGCATGGAAATGTACCTCATACTCGGTAACAGGCATGAAGCCCTACTCCAAGTGATCAAACTCATCTATTATCTGATTCCTCAAACTATAAGGCCCAAACCAGTCCAGAAAGGCCTCATCAAACTGATCCCAAGTCATCTCTGGCAAACCAAAACGTCTGCAACTAAAAATGACCTCCACCAACCTTTGGCTACATCTCTTGCACCTCTTTTTACCCTCAGAAGACATAATAGGATCCAAAGTAATAAGAGGCACAAAGACTCGGGCTAGCAATAATCCAACTAGAAGAGGAAATGAAGATAAAGATTGAACTCTCAAACTCGGAATGTCATACTCAGGTACTGGCATAGAAGGAAGAACAACACTTGAAGCCTTTGAAATACCATAAACACTTATTGGTATAGGTGATGGAATAACACTAAAAAATTAAGGAAAACCATAACCAAACTCTTTCACAAATGGGGGTATAACACTTGCAGCTGGAGGAATACCAGGCACACTCAAAGGAAAACCTTCCTAACGAGTTAGGAAAATAACTTAATAAATCCTCCATAATTAGGGTAGAAGAACTTTATGGGACTTGAGTAAGCCTTATAACTCTAGCATGCTCAACCTCGATCTTAGGGGAGATCCCCTTAGTACTATCTCTAGAATGGGAAAATCCACATGTCTTTCCTCTACCTCAAGCCCATCCATGACCCCTGACTCATTCTCTAGGCTGGGAACCCTCCTCGGATGCTAACTCACTATCCATATCCTTGTGGGATCTAATCCTTACAATCTACATAGATAAGAGTGAAACATGATTTGTAATATAGGATATATAAAAATACGCACGATAAGGAACAATATTAGAAAGTTTACTAAAGATATCTTATTTTCTCTCAAAGATAGATATGGTCGTCTACGTACAGATCGGCTAGACTCTATCAGACACCTTGTTCTTACACACAAGAGACTACACACAAGAGACTAATGAACCTGTCTGCTCTGAAACAAATTTTTCACGACCCAAAAACTACAGGGCATGATGGTACTTATCGGGGCTAAGCCTTGAAAAGTAAGCCAATCACCCAAACTGATAAGTAAGAAAACATATAACAATTTCCAAGGCAAGATTTTAAGAGTAAAGTCAGACCATATAGGTACAATAATAACAGAAGTCCATCTAATAAAAACACCATAAACCATCGAAAAACCTAGTATCATAGTGTAAGAACAATCTAAATACAACTTAAAATCTAAAATTACAACTGAAAATCCAAGAAACTACATGTTTCTCTCTAAATACAAAATAAGACAAAAATTGGATAGGAGAAAGTATAAGGTCGACTCTGACTGCATAGAGCGGCCAATGACTTGAAGTATCAAAGATCACCACACGATCTCAGCTACTACATGGTACACTCATACCAGGATCTGTACCAAAAATGCACAATAAGAATGAATTCAGTCTACTTGTACTCAGTAAGTATCCCAGGCCAACTGAGCAAAGTATAAAATAAGGTATATACATACTATAAGAACATCATCAATAGTCAGAAAAAATACCACATAGTAGTCACATTGTCCCTACTAGAAGTTCTAAATATAGCACATAAGCAAAAAAATACATACGTAAAAGAAACTAAATAGATATACATCGAATTAAGCACAAAAAGGACAACACTGGAGATGCATAATGTATGAAATCTAATGATGCCACAATGATGACGTGATGTGACTAGGCTATCGCATAACCTCCATATACACCTATTGAGCCTCAGCGCTTCTATGTAGGACCCATGGGGTATTCGCAACCCATATACTTTCTCAATTATCAATCCATATCTCAATATCCATATCTCTTCTCCAAGTTGTGGGATACAACAAAGGGTAAGGAAAAATGTATTATTTCTGTCAAAAATTAGTGTTTCCACTATTGTACTAAAATCTCAGAATATATGTATGATATGAGGATATAATACTCACAACCAAACCAGTATGAATATCTCAAACCCATTCAATATACATGGACGTGAGCTCAATCCAAGCAATATACCAATAATCCATTATCCAACATAAATAATGTATCATTGGAATGAATATGCAAGCAATATATCATTAATATCACGTTAATCCCAACTTGAGTATTTCTATCATGTAAAAAAAACTAGTGAAAATATAAGGCCAATAACATCAGTTAAAGCCCCTACATGGGACACATATTTCTATTATAATCTTAAATCACCAATAATAACAACCTAAGCCCGACAGGGCACACGATAGTGATAACATTATTTCCCTGATTATTACCGATACCCATAGCATGATTTTATATAAATATTTACTATTCAGCATAGTCTAAAAAAGTTAAGTAATAACCTACCACATGATGATAAAACACCAGCCTAAAAACCTTTAATGCAGAGCTATTCACCCTTTTGAACAGCCTAAAAATAACTAAAATATACAAATATAGAATTTATGCATTAATAGCAAGTCAACAACATCCATATTACCTATTTTAAAATTGAGGTCAAAATAGACCTCTGAATGGGTTTTAAAAGAAATGATAAAATAAGATTTTTTGTTTATAAAAACCTTAAGAAGCCTCAAGTGCTCAACCTTCACTTGTTGACAAGCCATGCACTTAGCTATAAAATTAGCCATATCCATCTTTAAGTTATTCCACCAATAAATTTATCTCAAATCATGGTACATCTTCGTCGAACTAGGATGAACAGTGTACCTCGACTCATGAGCCTCGGCCAAGATCATCTCACGCAGCCCATCAACATTGGGAACACATAACCTACCTTAGTACCTCAAGATACCATCACCATTAATCTCAAAGGTCATCACCTTCTAGTGACCCATATCATCCTTGATCCACATCAAGATAGGATACAATAGTATGAACTATGCTCATAGGTCATCAAGACCAAACCTCATGTCAACAAACATGAGTTTTAAGTATAAGTCATCCAAGATCCACACCTTCACGGCTTTGCTACATAACCCCCATTAAGCCCAATTTAAAGCAAGTTTCACATAACCAATTTATTAATAAATGAATCAACTGTTCAGCACACCATGGGTATAGGCATACCCTTACACTTGTAAGCTTATCTTTATGTCATAGCAATCATAGTATCATAGGGGAATACCTCGACCCCCTTTTTTCATTAAATCAAATCATAGAAAACAAGCTTTCAATGTCCATGTTCATTGTTTAATCATTAATGCAATGCAATATCATAGGTGAGTAAGTCAAACAAATTGAAAATATCACAATCCAAATCCATTTACACAAATGGGTTGAGGGAACACAATTATTCAAAACCAATTCAAATTTCAAAATACCAATTTTTTAGGGAAACCATTGATAACTCTCAACTCACTCCTATGTTTGAGGGGTGAGGTGGTCTTGGTCAATGACCTAAATCATATTGAGGTAGAATCTACAAGGAGAGAAGTATAAAATTCAAATCCTATGGGTGTTCTAATTACTAAAAGATTACCCGAAATGCTAACAAACACAACATTTAAAATAAAATAAGGGAATTTTTTTGAAATTGTTTGTAACAATCTTTAGTTAAAAACTCACTAGATAGCAAGTTTGATTTATAAAAATTTTTAGAGGAAATTTTGGCATTATGTCTACCTAAAAGTAAGAGCATGTGGGTTGATAATGGTTTAACATGAGCTTTAGTTGTCAACTAAGAGATAGGCTAGGTCAAAGATCATGGTAGTTAATATTTCAATAAAAATACAGTGATTTTACCCATTAGCTCTTTCGAACACCTAACAAGTATGTCGTTCTTAGTCACCCATAACCTTAATCGGGCACCGCTATTTCTAGGATGGTACCCTTGATATGATCGACACTCCAATCACACTTATGTCTAAGATTTCAAAAGGTAGTAAATCATAGGCTTGATTGTCCACCATTTCCTTGTCACCCTATAGCCCTCTTTCAAGGATGCTATGGGTTCCCATAACTTCACCCTTATCCCTCTTTCAAGGATGATAAAGGGTTTCTAGAGTTTAAATTTTTCACCCATCAAACCCATTTGGAGATTTGGGGTTTTCACCCATAAATTCCAACTAATAAGCTCCAGCAATGGTGGAATCCATAATCAACAACTAAAAATCTTGCAAACACATCAACACCCACACACAAATACACTTTAGTTCAACATAATCCCAAGACTGAATTACTTAGCCATTCATGAAGAAAGTAAAGAAAGATATAACATATGAATTATCCAAACATTCATCCTTTACAAAACTACTAAGAAATTAACCCTTCAAAATTAGTTACATACTTGCCTAATTAGGGTTTTTTGCTTTCAATTTAAAAATATCTATGTGGTAAGAAATGTCCAAAGAAGAAAGGGTTTTTGCCTATATAAGGTTTGGGATTTGTCTCTGCATTCTTACAAAATTACCCTAGGTCATATTCTCATTGAACCGCGATTGCGCAGGTTCGACCATGACTGCGTCTATGTGATCGCTATTTTGTTCTACGATCGCACTATGATGACAATCATGACTGACTGCGATCACAACCTAAGGACCGTTGTCGCAATAACTGAGACTGAACGACTCTAGGTCTCCAGTTGCACTTCTTTTGCTTCCATTTGATCCCTTTTGAGCTCTAATCCACACCTTTTCACCTTCTCAACTATATACCTGCAGAATGTGGGTATTAGTGTATTTAAATCATGATGATGTCTCATTTTCTTATACAAAACATGGTAGTGCATAGAATTTTTTGGTGCAAATGAGTGATAAAATCACCACTCATCAACACCTTAAACTTAAAACCTTGTTTGTCCTCAAGAAACACCACCCTTTTCTATTAGACGATTTCATATGTATGCCCTCATTCTATTACCCAATGATCATGATGACTTTAACTAGATTACTACCACAAAAATCTCTTTGCACATGGGCAAAATGGTTTCAACTACACCCCTCAACATAAAATAAAATATTTGAAAGATGTAATAGACTTTGGGGAGCAACATGAAACAACTACTAACACTTTAGAAATGACTCAATATTATTCTTTCTTTTATCTCATTATACGAAAAATGACAAAATCACCCACAACAACTTCTTCACATGCCTCCTTACACGAAAGAAAATTTCAGAAACCTAGTTACCAATCATGAAACAAGGAATTTTAAGTGCAAACACTCTCTCTCTCAAGACATTCTCCATGTTAACATCTACCATGCTATAGACCTGCCCCTATTTTTAAACGCCACTACAATGACTACGCTTGGTGGGTAATCACAAAGAAGTTTTTGAGTTTGTAATGTACGTTTAGGGTAGGGTAGGATATCAACTTAGTACAATAATGCTAAACCCACCTTGAACTTCTACATCACACTCTTATCACTTTTTGCTATTGGGCCACTTCTTTCCCCTTACTATTGTGCCTACTTTGCCTTTTCTTGGTTTTCCCACTTTCCTCTTTCTCTTCTCTTTTATTTGTGCATAAATCATGCCTTTCTTTCTATTGTTGGATCTTTTCTTTCTCCTAATCATTTTGCTTTATTAGCTTAAGCTTGTAGGCACTTTCTTATGATTTCATAGCCCAACTATACCCTTTTCAATTTCTACCACCCCTAACTTAGGATTTTAGCCTCAAATTGTGTTCTTCAGTTCAAGAAGGGTAGGGTTCAAAAGAGGAGAAATAGAAGGGTCAAGGCTTGTAATGTGTTTGCCAAAGAAAAGTACAAAGGCTCAAAGATGGAGACTAGTGGTAAATCTTATGTATTGGTATACCTTTTAGGCTAAAGTGGGCTTCCAATGTCATAAGATGGCCTATGCTCATTTTACCAACCAAGCATAATCAAAATTTAGCTTTGAAAGACTAAAAGGGAAAGTTCTAGATGATACAAGTGCACATGAGATGTAGAAAAATAAGCTTACACATATGGCATGCGAATCTCGTAAGGGTGTTCAATTATTCTACACCCTCAAGACAAAAATGGAGTACCAACTCTTTTCCTAAGTCAATTATTGGAGTCATAAATGGAGGAAAATTTTTGTTACAAGGTTGTTCACATCCATGCCCTCGAATTATTGAAAAAAAATTGGACGGAGGGGTTTTTTGATTTGTATCTACACCATGCATAATTTTCTAGTGATGGCAATAACCCAAGCTATAGTCTCACATTGCAAGTTATAGAATGGGCGAACCACCCATATGGCTACTCGACTTTATCAATGGATATGAATGCGAGCCCAAATAATTAATGCTATAGGTACTTAGACTTCCTTTGCCTTTATGGCCTTAATGTCATGGGTACTCAAACTTACCCTGCATCCATTGCTGAAAACCCAATTACGATGCTTTCCCATAAGAATGTAGTCACTCCGTCTATCATTAGGAAAATCTCATCAAATAGAGATAAAATAATGTAACAAACTAAGAATACAATAACTAATTCATGCAAATGTGGGCAGCATCAGGGTTCCCAAATATTACAGATCAAATTCAAATAAAAATCATCCAAGAAAGCACAAAAGTATGCATAAATATCAATAATATAGTCCCAAATCAAATGAATAAGGAGACACCCCTAACTGAAAAGGTAGCAGTGTCCTCACTGCATAAATAATAAAGTATAAAAGAGATAAGGGTGTTCTCTGTAATCGCATCAAGGGCTATTGTCACTCTCAAACTCTACATCATCACCATTATCCACAAGATCAGACTACTTAGCTGGGTCCTCATCATCACTCTCCACCCAAGAAGAAGAAAGTCGATCATGGGGTAGTAGGACCTTCTATGGGCCCTTCACCCCTTTCCATATTTTGATAAAACATTCATCCCTCTTCTTTTCTCTTATGATCATCTTTTTATGAGCACTTTGAAGGTCTCGGTGTGATTCTACCAAAGAAGAGTAGGCTTTTTCAAGCCTAGCAATGGTAGCTTCTTGCTTTTTTAATCCTCCCTATACCTATGTATCACTAGCAAACTCCTCAAGCCCCACTCTCCTGCAAAGCTCAGTAATTAAAGAGAGGAAGAAGAGATGCATACCACCTTAGTTCTTGAAATAATCCATTTCATTTACCACGAGCTGACCAATATCCAATGAGATTCTATCCATAATGAAAGCAACCATCCAATCATGCAAATCTAGGACTGCTGTCAAGTGGGTACATGGTGAGACTCGGCTACAAATAATGTACAACTATATCTGGGCCTTGGAAGTGAAGTCATTCATGGAGATGTTACTTTTAATCTTAGCCCAAGAGACTTTCTTTCCAGAACATAGCCGTTGTGCCTACCAACTCCCTGGTTTACACCCTTTTGCTTTGAACTCACCTATGTCTGCATGTTGGAGCCCATAAATATCATTGATTTTCTCTACCCCAACTCTAATCAATTTTCCCCTAATCTTAATAGTCACATTGATTGGGTCTGAGAAAGACACTTCACTGGTGTTTGAATAAAGTTTTGGAACCCATTGTTCATTTGCAATGCATGAATTC
This sequence comes from Capsicum annuum, assembly GCF_002878395.1. Taxonomy (NCBI): domain Eukaryota; kingdom Viridiplantae; phylum Streptophyta; class Magnoliopsida; order Solanales; family Solanaceae; genus Capsicum; species Capsicum annuum. Next base: position 71,437,919 of record NC_061120.1, on the reverse strand, counting down.
GGGGAAAAACACCGCCACCCTGTGGCTTCAAGTTTGTCATAAAATGTCAGTAGTTTCTCTGGCATATTCTCTAAGAAAATTTCTCTTTTCGGGTATAGCTTTGTCCTCGGAAGATCATTTTAGTAGTGAGTGTGGCACTCGAGTTCCATGAATCAGATGCAATCATACTTGTCCATAGGTTAGTCCTGAAATCACTATACCCACACTATAATATTCAATGATATTTTTAACATGCAACTGTACCATATTGTTCACTGAAGCTCATTGGGATGGGCGTTTAGTGGTTCTTGGCTAAAATCATAAGTGCAGGATTTTTGGCATGGAAGGAACTAGGCCCTAATTACCGTGATCATGAGCCATGACCGCGTTTGCATTGCTGCAACAGCGGACTGTGATCGCGGTCGTAATACCTGAAGCTGGTTTGTTGCTAGCTCCTCATGTTCAACTTTTTCCCAACCTTTTAGGCCACTAGCATGCTCTACAATATAGATTCAGATGAAGACCAATTGAACAATGCTAACAAGTGCTTGAATATGCCTTTAACATGCAAATATCATTATTAAAAGTTCATTTGGGCCATGTGTCAAACACTTGGTATGTACACCTCATTTGTCTACCTTTTTCAAATATTTGTAGGTACTTAAGATTCCCCCCCCCCCAGTGTGTACACCTTCTTCAGGCATCAAACAACAAACCAATGCCAGTTAGGAAAACATGGAAGACATAACAATCAAAACTTTAGGTCCTATCTTAATCATGCAATCTAGGGCCTATTGTAAAGAAATTCAATGTATGGATAAATGACACCTAGCAGATTTGTGATACAAGAGGGATGCAAGGATGCAGTTGGAGAGCTCATAAACTTGGCCAAAATTTAGCCCAATTGGAGATTAAAACTTAAAAGGGAGTGTGAGGGAAATAGGGGAAAATTAGGGATTAAGTGGATTAAGTGACCGCGACCGCGGAAGCTGGCCGTGATTATGGACATGCGGGTGACCGTGATTACACTTGGAGACCGCAATCACAGCAACTGAGAGCAGTTCTGCTCCCTTATTTTCCCCTGTTCATCTCTTTGCTCAATTTTTACAAATTTTTCCCTTGTTTAATTTTCAATACAAAATCGTACACTTCCTCCTTTCCAAACTCATCTAATTCACTCCATAGCTCCATAAATACATAAGTTATTCATATGCAAAATCTAACATCTATACTACAAAAACATGACAAAAAGGATACGAGCCACTTTTGTGACATTTGTGGGTTCCCTCCCACCTAGCGCCTTATTTAACATTATGGCACGACCTCTTCCTTCATCCACCTTCAAGGTGGGTCCTAAATCCCCTCCTCATATGCCCTCTCACTCTCCATATCCACCACGAAAATAACTTGGAGCTCTGCAGTTTGCTTCTTTGTTTTGCAAATTTTGAAAGATACCTCATCCTCTTGTACCCTAAATTTCATTTCTCTCATCTCCAAGTCGATAATGACCCTTCCAGTGGCCAAGAAAGGATGAACAAGGATGATAGGTACCTCTTGGTCCATTTCACAACCCAACACCACAAAGTCCGCCAGGAGTATAAACATGTCCACTTTAACAATGACATCAAACAAAATTCCCACTAGCCTTTTGATGGACCGGTCCACCATTAAGAGTCGCATAAAGGTCGGTGTAGGGGCATCCAATCCAAACTTCTTGCATATCACAAAAGGCATTAACTTGATGATCGCACCAAGGTTACATAACGCCTTTGCAAACTCAAGAATCCTGATTGTGCAAGGAATAGTAAATGCTCCGGGGTCATTTTTATTTCCCGCAACCTTACTATCCATGACATCACTACACCCATGAGTAAACTCAACGGTGTCAGCTTCAACAAGTTTCTTTTTGGACATCAACTTTTTCATTAATTTAACATATCCTGGGATTTCTTGGATTGCTTCGAGCAACAGGATATTTATCAATAGATTGCTAAGTTTTGCCATGAACTTCCTCAATCTGTCACCTTCGTCTTTTTTATGCAATCATTGAGAAAATGGGGGAGGAATTTAGATTGGGGGCCTTGCTTTACTTTGTGGATTTTTGACCTCAACCACTTCTTCATCAGCTTCATCGGTCACTTTCTCATCATTCTCTTCTCGACCTTGAGGTGACACCTCTCTTACTTTATCTTTGGGTATTTTCTCACTCAAGTCTCCTTTAAAGGGTTCAACAAGTGTTTTTGCACTCCTTATGACAATTTTTAGGACTTGAGCATCATTCTTTTGATGAGCAATCATGCCACTCAGAAGTCCTCCCCTAGTCCTAATATTTAATTGCGTGGAGATTTTCCCAATTTGGGTCTCCAATTGCTTGATAGAGGCGAAGTGAGACACCATGGTTTGGGAGATTTGGGAGAAATTGCCTTTCAATTCATAGACCATTCTATAAATACCTTCCACCCTATTCAAGATTATTGCTAACACATCTTCGGTATTGAATTTTTTGCGGTTGATGGCGCTTGACTCCTTGGCCTTAGCTGGATCAAGATGAGGAACATAACAGTCATAGTCATGTTCCCTATCTCTCCAATCTCTATCCCACTTTTGATCCATCCAACCTTCGTTCCCACCTTTCCTTTGATAAGCGGGGCGGGGGGAGGGGGTAGGGAATCCCCCGAGTAGTTCACCAAATACCAGATTTCCTCATCAAACTCCTTTATTTCTTCATTATCTTCATAATATTTTGATGTTATGGCATTACTGCTTTCGTAAGTGTACCAATAACATGCTTTGTCAAGAGCTCAAGTTGGTCATTGTTTTTGCCATGTTCTCCACTTTTTCTTCATTCCTCTTTATTTGTTCATTATCAACCGTAGTGGTAGTAGAAGGGATCTCGGGGGCTTCAGTTTCTCGGGTATGACAATCGTGATTTTTCTGTGACACTTCTCCTATCAATAGAAAGGCCGAATGGTGGTGCATTTTCACTATAGAGCCACCCCACCGTATTTTCCACCACTATTTTGTTTAATGGATCAAGGGACCAGTAGAAGATCTCAACTTACTCCCATGTTTGAGGGATAAGATGGTCATTGTCAATAACCCAACTCCTGTTGGGGTCAAATCCATAAGGAGCGAAGTATAAAACTCAAATCTTATGGGTGTTCTAATTACTAAAAGATTACCCGAAATGCTAACAAACACAATATTTAAAATAAAATGGGGGAATTTGTTTGGAAATTATTTGTAACAATCTTAAGTTAACAACTTACTAGATAGCACTTTTGATTTAAAAACAGATTTGGAGGAAATCTTGGGATTATGTCTACCTAAAAGTAAGAGCATGTGGGTTAATAATGGTTTAACATGAGATTTAGTTGTCAACTAAGAGATAGGCTAGGTTGAAGATCATGGCAGTTAATCTTTCAATAAAACTACAACGATTTCACCCATTGTCAGTTTCACGCACCTAACAAGTGTGTCATTATTAGTTACCCATAACCTCAATTGGGCACCCCTATTTCTAGGATGGTACCCTTGACATGACTTACACTCCAATCACACATATGTCTAATATTGCAAAAGGTAGTAAATCATAGGCTTGATTGTCTACCATTGCCTTGTTACCCTGTAGTCCTCTTTCAAGGATGTATGGGCTCCCATAAACTTACCTTCATCCCTCTTTCAAGGATGATGAAGGGTTTCTAGAGTTTAGGGTTTTCATCCATAAAACCCATTTGGAGATTTGGGGTTTTCACCCACAAATTCCAACTAATAAGCTCCAGTAATGGTGGAATCCATAATCAACAACTAAAAATCATACAAAAACATCAATACCCACACATAAATAAACTTTAATTCAACATAATCCCAAGACTAAATTACTTAGCCATTCATTAAGAAAGTAAATAAAGATATACCATAAGGATTATCCAAAGCATTCATCCTTTACAAAACTACTTAAGAAATCAAGCCTTCAAAATTAGTTACACACTTACCCAATTAGGGTTTCTTGCTTTCAATTCAAAAATATCTATGAGGTAAGCAATGCCCAAAGAAGAAAGGGTTTTTGCCTATATAAGGTTTGGGATTCACCTCTGCAGTTTTATAAAATTGCCCTGGGTCATATTCCTATTGAACTGCGATTGCGCAGGTTCGACTGCGACTGCAGCTATGCGATCGCAGTTATGTTCTACGATCGCACTATGCTTATCATCCTAACTAACTATGATCAAGGCCTGAGGGCCACGGTCATGGTAACTGAGGCTAAATAGCTCCAGGTCTCCAACTGTACTGCTTTTGCTTCCATTAGATCTCTTTTGAGCTCCAATCCACATCTTTTCACCTTCTCAACTATATACCTGCAAAATGTGGGTATTAGTGCATTTAAGTCATGATGATGTCTTATTTTCTTATACAAAACATGGTAGTATGCACAAATGTTTGGTGCAAATGAGTGATAAAATCACCACTCATCAACCATGACCCCTTAGATTATTCAGCATTCCCATGCACCCCATAATTTCAAAAACACCAATAAAGCATAAGTGATGCATAATAAATCATGGGAAAATAATTTAAGAATCAACCATATCAAAACCCTCAACCACAATAAAACGAACATTCAAAACCATCCAACTAAACCATTTAAATGCATGCTTTTCATAAAGAAATAATTGGGGAAAGAGTAACATGACTTAAATATCAAGAGTTATGGCGGGATTTTTCCCTTGAGAGCTCTAATTGATGAACTTCTTGGAAACCCTAAGTGTCTTTCTTGAGAGAATTTAGAGAGCTTGAGAGTGTTTTTATTGTGTTATGAATGATAAATAACCTCTTAAAGTGCTTTATGGTCGTGGATTTCAAGTAAGGGAAAAGAAGAATTGACCAAAATGCCCTTAATGAAAAGACTAAAAAATCTTCGGCCAATCATTATAGGTGACCTTGGGACTCGTAAGGTCCCACTCATAGTCTGGACAGTGTCTAGGACCACCAACACTGACTTGGCTATGAGTCATACCTTACGACTCATACTCAATCATTATGACTCGCACAGTCTAAATGTCGTCAATGAAAAAATAATTGGGCATCACACTTGTTAAGATATGGAAGGCACCATACGACTCATTTTGAGTCTTTACGATTCATTTGAAGTCACTCGTACTCAAGATAAAAAACTTAGCCACACACACTGGTTAGGCTATGATTGCTTCTATAACACCCTTCAAGACTTCCTACAATGCGTAAGATGATTCGTAGTCTAGGAAATGAGGATAAAATTTAAGAAATTTTAAAGGACCAAAAATCTAGAGTGTTACAAAAGGTAGGCCGCTAAAGCACTCCCCAACTGCTAAAGAGGTAATCGCTAAAGCAGTTACCACTAAATCAATAAGGCCTCTGCTTTTACGATAGTTTCTTGGGTAGCGGGGTCTGCTAAAGTAGCTACCACTTTAGTGGTGCCTTGGCTGTGGAAGTGGCCACACTCAATACAGCTGCATTAGCAACTTTTCTAATTTACAAAGTTATGGATCAATCCCTTGGGATTTGCTTGAAATCTCATGAAGGCAATGAAATATGCTTCTACACTAAATTTGACATTCAAAACTCAAACATCAAACTTTTGAAGAGTGATTGTTTTCACATAATTGACCCCCAAGACCCAATTTTAAAATTTACTAAACAAGGGTCAAAATGTGATCCAAAAGCCATAAAATAGAACCATCCATGCTACTAACCAAAAATTAATATTCTAAATCTACTGACGCAGTCCGTTTTACCATTTGACACATAGAACAATAAATGTTGACCAAAGTCAACTATAAGGCCTTTTCACCTACTAAAAACCATAAACCCACACAAATTATTCCAAATTATATTAGGAACAGCGTCAACCATCAACACACCACGAAAATAACACATAACAACCACAGGGAGGGGTAAAATGTTCAAAACACATACAAATGAGAAATTCACCGAATCAACTCCTTACAATATCCACCACTATGAATATAGTTTGTCCTCGAACTAAAGGCAAGAAAAGTAGTTAAATCAATGAAAGTTGGGGATAACTACTACATATGTCAGACTCAACCTATGAAGTAGTCTCATCAATAGAATGATGTCTACACTGAACCCTAACCACCGAAATATCTTTAGAATGCTATCACCTAACATCCCTGGATAAAATATAAATTAGCTCATCAACAAAGGACAACCTCTCATTTAACTACACTGTGTCCCAACGAATGACATGAGACTTATTCAAAATATAATGACATGGTATAGATATGTGAAAAACTTAATGGACAGCTGAAAAATTTGGGGGCAATACTAACTAATAGGCTATGTTCCTAATAGTATGAAGGATCTCAAATGGCCCGATATACTAGGCTAGCTTTCCTCTCTTCCCAAATATCATCACACCCTTCATGGGCAATACATAAAGGAAAACTCAATCACTAATATTAAATTTCAAGGCATGAAGTCTACAATAGGCTTAGCACTTTTGTCTACTCTGAGCCGCTCAAAGTCTCTGCTGAATAACTTAAACACTATCTAAAGAATCGCAAAGTAGGTCCACACCTCAAGGTCTAATCTCAGAAACCCCAAAACCTATTAGAGAGTGTTAACTCCTACCATATAAAGGCTTGAAATGTGTCATCTCAATACTCGAGTGATAGCTATTATTATATGCAAACTTCACCAAGTCCAAATATTGCTCACACTAACCTCCAAATTCCAAAACAAAAGCATGGAGCATATCCTCGAAAACGTAGTCTGCTCTGACTGACCATCAATATGGGTGAAAAGTTTTGCTAAGATCAACTCGGGTACCCAACTTCTTGAAATTCCTTCCATAAGAGGAAAGTGAAAACCAAACCTCTATTTGAGATAATAGATGAGAAACATACTCAATCACCTTATCCTCCAAATCAACACTACACCTAACTAAACACCTGAAACACCCCAAAAGACAGTAAAGTCGACGCCCTGCTTAAGCAAGGTCAAGATAGGAACTGAAGTCAATAAGTCCTTGAGCTTTTGAAAACTCACCTCACAAGCATCAAAGAACTGAAATGAAATCTTCATCATTGTCAACTTTTTCAAAGGAGTTGTAATAGATGAAAAACCCTCAAAAAGTACCTATAGTAGCCTGCTAAAGGAACAAAACTCAAAATATCGATAGGAGAAGTAGGCCTAGCCCAATCATGAACAGGCGACTCGACCATGATATATTTCTTGAACACAATATGACCCAAGAAAGAGATTGAATCCAGCCAAAACTCATACTTAGAGAACTTAGCATACAACTTTTCATCTCTCAACCGCTGAAATATAACCCATAAATGCTCCTCATGGTCGGCCTCATTATTAGCATAAACTAAGATATCATCTATAAATACAATGACACAAAGTCGAGATATGATTGAAATACCAGGTTATCAACTCCATGAATACGATTGGGGCATTACTTAAAATAAAAGACGTGACCATTACTTTATAATGACTGTACCGAGTTTGCAAAGCTATCTTTAAAATATCCAAAGCTATAATCCTCAACTAGTTATACCCAAACCTCAAATCAATCTTTTCAAACAGTGAAGCACCCTAAAGCTTATCAAACACATCATTAATATGAGAAAGAGGATACTTATTCTTAATTATTACCTAGTTCAACTATAGATAATCAATATACATACACATATCATTATTCTTCAACAATAAGAAAGGCATACCACAAGGTGATACACTTACCTTGATAAATCCCTTATTTGACAAGTCATGCAACTGATCCTTTAATTTATTCGACTCCATAGGGGCCATCCAATAAGGAGGAATAGAGATGGTCTTAGTGCCCAACTCAATGATGAGGGGTAAATTTACTACTTATTTACACTCAACATTCATGTAAACAACTATGATTTAAATTTAAAGTGAGACACATTTAGGGTTAAATGTAATAATTCCCATAATTTACAAGTATACAAGTACTGTAAAGAAAATAAGCAAACTCAAATTGAAAAGCATCAAAAAGGGAATTGAAGTACAAGAGTTGGACAAGCTGAAGCAGGATCAGGATTTAGCCCTCAGTTATTGTGATTACGGGTGTTAGCCTGCAATCACTTTGAGCTAAGCTAGTAAACCAACTATGATTACGATGGACTAACCGCAATAAGGGTGAGTACAATCGCGACTAATTTTTTGCGATCGCGTGAGGGTAGAGAATATCCCAAGGGCAAAACCATTATTTTAAATAGTCAACCCCAAATCCTATTTAATGTCCAAAACCCCTTCATTCTAGATCCATTATTTTACAACCTACCTCTCATCCTTATTTTAGGGTTTTGTAATTTTTTTAAGCTTGGAGCTTAAATTTGTACTAATTTGAGGCAAGAAGTGATTAAAGGAACTCCAAAGCAAAGATTTAGCTTTGTCTATTGAAAATTCATTTGAATCTAAAGTGTGGTTTGTCCTCTATTTACTTTTCTTATGCATAACTTTGATAGAAATCTTGGTATATTTGATGTCATTATCCATATGATGTGCTATATCTACCTATTAGGATTATGCTAAAATAGGGTGCAATTGTATGTGGGTTGTGATGTATTTGTGTAGATTCTAGTTTATTGATAATGGGTTCTACTATTGCTTGGGTTGACTAGTTGGGATTTGTGGGTGAAAGCCCTAAAAACTCAAATGGGTTTGATGGGTGAAAATCCTAAATTGTTGAAATCTCAAACCATCCTTAAAAGAGGACTTTGGGTAAACTTTTTAAAGCCATATCATCCTTGAAAGAGGGATGTGGGAACCAAGGCAATAGTAGACAATTATGGGCATAGTTTGCTAATTTTCACTATCTTAGAAATAAGGGTGATTATGAGGTTGACTATACCATGGGTATAATCTTAGAAATAGGGATACCCAATTGAGGTATTAGGTGTCTTTAATTGACACACTCGTTAGGTACTCAAAAGAGAATGAATGATATCTTTGAGGTTTTCTTGAAAAACTAACCTCAAGGACTTTCAACCTAGCCTACCATACATCATCAACAATTAAAATTTTCACTAAATCTTTATGAACCCATGCATAACTTTCCCTTAGGAAAGCATAACCCCAAGATCCATTTCTAATTGATGACCCTCTAATTGATTTTAGCCTTAAATTAGTCCCTTAGAAGCCAAAGAATTGCTTTCACACTCAAAAAGACTAAAACCCCTAAACTATCTTGCACCATAGGTTTGAACATAGCAAGTAACTTTTATTTTGAATCTACTCAATCGCCACTCACATTGTTCCTAATGGATTCAACCCTCACTCATGTTAGGTAATTATATTGACAACGACCACCTTACACTCAAATTGATGGGTAAGTTGAGCATAATAAAAAATGACGCCATTGTCAGGGAATAATTTGGCGTATTGAGTTTGTTTTAAATTTTAGCTTACCTATTTTGGTTCAAACTTATAAATATTTGTCTGTTATTTTCTTTTGTTTCTTGCCTTAGGTAGATTTTTTTTTTATTTGTTACTATGGCATCTTGGAATGAATATGAGTTCGATGGTTGAAAATCCTATCATGACAATCCATGTCCATATCGTAATAGACCCCACCTTTTGAAAGATTGTAGATATGCTTCCTGGAGAGAGATGTGTGCATCATCTCAATCTTATAGGGAGTATGTTTGTTCTTTATATGGTAGTCTAGATGGACATGGGAGTGATTATACAAATGTCCCCTTTCCCCCATTATACTAACCCGATTGCTAGTTCTTCTTCTGATTTGGATAGGTCTTATGATGAAGAAAAGGTTGAATGAAGCAATGAAAATAATAGTATTAAGGCGATGCTTTAACTTATCTTGGAACGGGTGAAATCAATTAAGGATGATTTACGACGCTGGAGTGATTGTACAAAAGCCCCCTCCCTTTGTTATGCTAACCCAAATGATAGTTCTTCTTATGGATTTGATAGGTCTTATGATGAAGAAAGGAAAGAATGAATCATGGGAAATAGTGGTATTGAATTAATGCTTCAATGTATCTTGGAGTTAACAATAACAGCGGAGAAGGAAGCAACTTTCATACTCTAATCCAATAAGGAATTTAGAGAGAAAATATCTAAGATAGAAGACGTGGGCACAAAAGTTAATCATTCAAACACCACAACCATGAACACTCTTCTAAATGAGCTTGATATTGAAAACCCTCGCTAATTTCCCAACGAATCAATCCAAACATAAGAGATGATGCCAAAACAGAAAAAGTGGTGCTAGTTACAAAAGAACAAGCCAAGAAAATCCCTTATGGAGAATCTAGTCCATTTTGAGGTGAAGTTTACCAATGGAATACAACTTTGAAATTAAGGTAAATGCCCCATTCTATCCACTTTTCAATATTATGCTTGGTGGATTTCGTGAAAATCAATCCACCCAAGCACGTGATGAATATTGGAGAGAAGGATCAATGTTCTTATATTTTATAGTTTGACCTTCCAAATAGGCATGCTAAAGCCCCAATGTTGAAGGATAAGAAACTTAAAGACCGATGTCCAAGTAGTGTCTTTCCAATGCTCTCACTGTTGCCCAATGAACCCTACAGAAGTCTGATGCAAAATTGGGCAAACGGTTTAAGTCTTTGAAGTGGCGAGATAGAACATGTGTCATCACGCTCATACTTTAGCCCAAAGATTGTCGAAGATGGAATGATCAAAAGTTGGGAAAAAGACTCAAATCCTATAAGTGGAGACACAAATGAGGATTAAAAAGGTGTCGTGCCATGATGATAAATAAGGCGCTTGATGGGAGGCAAACCATCGTTTTCATATTTTTTTATATATACATTTTTTGAATAATTCACATAATTTTCATGTTTTATAGGTGCTTTGGGTAGGTTGGAAGCCAAAAATAGGGGATAACTAAGTTTTTAAGTGTGGCAGCCATGCAGGAGAATAGGGAAAAACAGAGGAGGGAATGGCCTCAGTTACCACAATCGTGCTATCGCAATTACACCATTATGTCCGCAATCAAGCCTCTCTGTCTAGCTTTTAACATAGCTATCAATATGGTTTAAGGGAGCCCTTTAACCCTTCTTCTTCTATTGTGTTATGTAGTGAGGTCACTACTAGTCCTTAAGTTGGGGATGTGTGGCCCACCCTTGTGTGTATTCATTGGTTTGCAATACTTGAACTTAGTCACGCGAAGCATAGAAATTTTGTGAATTGATTGTTTTCATTTGTAGTTTTCTTATTATTTTGATAACTATGATGGACAAGATTTTCCCTATGGTGGATTGATTGATGACATTCTTAAGGAAAAAGCATTATGATTAAGTTTTGAGCCATGGATTGTAGTGGAAACCTGAGTAGCCATAGCATCGAGATCACAAATGCAAGGGAAGTCTAAGTACCTATGACATTATGGATTTGGGGTTACACACATACCATTGGAGAAGTTTGAGTAGTCATATGGTTAGTTTGCCTATATGAAGCCAAAATATGAGACCAAGTCTTAGGTCATTGCCATGGTTAGCAACTTATGCATGGTGCAAATTCAAAGCGAACATCCCCTTCCATCGAAAATTTTTCAAAAATCAAGGGCATGGACATAAGCAACATTATAAAAATTCTTTTTCTCTTTTTTTGACTCCGTGTTTTTTACTTGTAAAAATTGGTAGATGCTCCTTTTTTGTCTCTAGCGTGAAGGGCAATTGATCCTCCTTGGCAAGTTTGCATGCCATGTGTGGTGAACTTATTTGTCTAAATCTCATGTGTACTTGTACCATCTAGAACTTACCCCATTAGTCTTTGAAGGATAGTTTTGATTGTATTTGGTTGGTGAGATTATCTTAGGCCATCTTTGCAACATTGTAAGTCCACTTTAGCCTAAAAAGCCTACCCGTACATAGATGTTACCCCTAGTCACCCACTTTGAGTCGTTGGACCTTTCTTTGGCAAAGACATTATAAGTCGTGAGCCCTTAAATTCTTATCCCTCTTTTGAACCCTATCCTCCTTGTACTTAAATAAAAATTGAGGCTAAAAGCCTAAGTTGGGGGTGGTTAAGATTGGAAGAGGTAACTTTGGGCCACGAGAATATAAGTTAGAGCCTAGGAGCTAAATTTTGAGAACAAATGAATAGAAGAAAAGAAGGGACCCAAGAAAGAAAAGAAAAGCATAAAATGAACAAGGTAAAGAGGTGAAAAGATGATGCTTTCCAAACAATGGGTGAATCAAGGTAGTAAAAGTAGACACATGCTTAAAGAGTGAAAACAATAGAAGTGGCCCATAGTCAAAAGTTAAAAAAAAAGGGTATAATGTAGTTGTTCAAGGAGGGTATAGTCACTTTGTTCCTAAATACTATCCTACCCTAGCTCAAAACTACGTTACAAGCTTAAAAAGCTCTCCAACAAAGTTCACTCATTGTAGTGGAGATTGAAAATAGGGGCAAGCCTATGTCATGGTACTTATTAACATCGAGAGTTCTTGAGAGAGAGAAAGTTTCATACTTAAATTCCTTATTGTATATTTGATAACTTGGTGTGTGGAATTTTTCTTCTTATGAGGAGGTATGTAAACAAGTTGAGGTGGATGATTTTATCATCTCCCAAAAAATAAGGCAAAAGAAGTATAATGTAGTTGAGGTCAAAGAGGATTCATTTCTTGAGTATTAGTGATTGTTGCATGATTACTCTTTGGACTCTTTTGAATCCTTGAAAATTACGTGTTATGTTGAAGGGTGTCGTGAAAATTGTCTTGCCCATTTTTGAATAGCTATTTGTGGTAGTAATCAAGTTGAATTCATCATGATCATTTGGGTCATCTAATTTGGGAATAAAAGTGCATTGTCTTATGGTTAGATGAAGTGTTTCTTGAGGACAAGCAAGGTTTTAGGTTGGGGGTGTTGATGAGGGTTGAATTTACTACTCATTTACACTCAACATTCGTGCACACAACTATGATCTGAATGTAAAGTGAGACACATTTGGGGTTAAATTATACAAGTGTTGAGAAGTAAAGAAGAAAACTCTATCTGAAAAGGATCAAAAAGGGAATTAAAGTGCAAGAGCTGGACAAGCTGAAGCAGGATTAGGATCTAGCCCTCATTTATCATGATCGCGGGTGTTAGGGCGCGATCACACTGAGTCAAGATAGTAACCAACTGAGATTACGGTGAGTGGTATCATGACCAATATTTTGCGATCACGTGAAGGCGGAAAATGGTCCAAGGGTAGAAACATCATTCTAAAGAGCAGACCCCAAATCCCATTGAAGGCTCAAAACCCCTTTATTCTAGATCCATCATTCTATAACCTACCTCCCACCCTTAGTTTAGGGTTTTTGTAATTTCTTGGAGCTTGGAGTTCAAAATTGTACTAATTTGAGGCAAGAAGTGATTAGAGGAACTCCTAAGTGTAGATTTAGCTTTGTCTATTGAAGATTCATTTGAGTCTAAAGTGTGGTTTATCCTATCTTTATTTTTCTTCTACATAACTATGATAGACATCTTGGTATATTTGATATCATTATCCTTATGATGTGCTATATCTACCTCTTAGGATTATGCTAGAATAGGGTGCAATTGCATGTGGGTTGTGATGTATTTGTGTAGATTCTAGTTTGTTGATGATGGGTTCTACTATTGCTTGGGTTGACTAGTTGGAATTTGTGGGTGAAAGCCCCAAACACCTAAATGGGTTTGATGGATAAAAATCTCAAACTCTTGAAAGCTCAAACCATCCTTGAAAGAGGGGTTTGGGTGAACTTTTGGAACCCATATCATCGTTGAAAGAGGAATATGGGAACCAAGGAAATAGTAGACAATTATGGGCATAGTTTGCTAATTTTCACTATCTTAGACATAAGGGTGATTATGAGGTTGACTATACTAGGGGTATCATCCTAGAAATAGGGATACCCAATTGAGGTATTGGGTGGATTTAATCAGCACACTCGTTAGGTACTCAAAAAAGTCAATGGGTGATATCTTTGAGGTTTTGTTGAAAAACTAACCTCATGGACTTTCAACTTAGCCTACCACATCATCATCAATTTAAATTTACACTAAATCTTCACGAACCCATGCATAAATTGCCCCTAGGAAAGCATAACCCCAAAATCCATTCCTAATTGATTACCCTCTAATTGATTTTAGCCTTAAATTAGTCCCTTAGAAGCCAAATAATTACTTTCACACTCGACAAAATTGAAAACCTCCAAACTATCGTGTACCATAGGTTTAAACATAGCAAGTAACTTTTATTTCGAACCTACTCAATTGCTACTTACATTGTTCCTCATGGATTCGACCCTGACTCAAGTTGGATAATTATATTGACAACGACAGCCTTACACTCAAATTGACATGTAAGTTGGGCGTTATCACTCAACATCAATAGCTAGGTCAATATCACAATCCAGAGATATACTAGGCAAATTCGTTGGAAAGATATTCATAAACTCATGGACAATATAGACAGAATCTAAAAGAGGCGATGAAGAAACACTAGTATCAAAAATATATACAAAATAAGACAAACAACCTCTATCTACCAAGCGATGAGCCCTATATAAAGGATATAAGTCTCTTGGACCCGAATGAAGCATACTCTAGCTTTGGCACACCCGGTGAAGCTAAAGTCACAGTCTTAGCATAATAGTCTAGAATAGCATGATATGGAGCTAACCAATCCATACCCAAGATGACATCAAAATCTACCATATCTAGGATGATCAGATCTACCCAATTCTCTCCACAGAAAAGTTCATAACATATGACGGTTCACCGAATCAATCACTAAAGAGTCTCCTATAGGGGTAGATACACAAACAGGCATTGCAAGAGGCTCACAAGTAGAATTAAACCCAAATGCAAAATATGCATACACAGAAGAGAAAGTTGAACCCGGATCAAATAACATAAATATAGATCTAAATAAATAAGTATGATACATATGATAACATTGTCGAAAGCCTTTGCCTTAAGTCTGGTAGGTATAGCATAGCACTTTCTGCATCCGTTATCAGACTGAGAAATCCTGCAGCCATCATCATAGATATGATCTATGTCTTATGCACCCCTAGCAGAACCTCCACTACCTAGAGGGTCAAATCTCACTATTGACATAGGAGTAGGCCTAAAAACACAACAGGGGATATCCTTGGTCCCATGTCCAAACTCAACACATCTGTGGCTCGGCTCAACTTGAGAAGGTATGACTGAGATAGAACGACTACCTGAAGTCACTAAACTAGAACACATACTACCTAATATCACAATACAAAATCCAAGGGTCATGATGTTACTCTTTGCAGCGAACCTTGATGAGTAAGCCTATCACCCGAACTGGTACTCCAAAGGGAAAAAAACAAAAATACCCTAGGGTAAGGCTTCTAGAACAAATTCAAATCATAAAAGTATAATAAATGCAGAAATAATATAATCAACAACACAATCATAACTCTCAAAACTTGATGTCAACTGTATAAGAACATATCTAGTACAACTCAAATGCAAAGAAAATACATAATATATCCAAATATAAGAGAAACTTTATCTCTGAAATGAAAATAAAGACATAGTCTATAAGAAAAGTAGTACAATATTTTTGGACACCTAAAAGTCAACCACTACTTTAAAAGAACCAAATATCACCAGAATCAACCAAGTTGGGGTGCAATTAAACTAGACCTGCACTGAACGAGTATAGTAGGTGTGACTACGATTCACTTGTACTCAATAGGTATCATAGGCCGACCAAGCAAAGTAGATAATACAAAATACACATGAAGGGAAAATCACCTGAAATTAGAAAATGTCTTATAATAGTAGCCCACACCCTTTGCACTACAGTTCTGGTGCAAACAACACATAGCAACCATGAAGAGGAGAAAAATGGTTGAAATGCATAAAAAGAAGAAATTCACCGAATCAAGTCCTTACAGTTTTTAATACAATGTGAATTCAATTTTTACATTGTTATGAATTCGATAGTAGCTATTCTAGAACATAAATAACATATTTGTAACAACATAAACTAATTTAAATAGTATTGAATGGTTGAAATTCAAGTATAATATATACAATTCATTTGTATTGAAATGTTTTAGCTATATATTTACCACTTGTTTTGAAACATGCCTATAATTAACATGTATAATATATTACATTCAAAACATATTAAATTGTTGTTTATTTTTTCTCTTATTAATGATGTTAAAAATCAATTATACTTGAATTTCAAACATTCAAATACTATTCATATTAGTTTATATGATAATATATTAAATTTGTGTTAGCAATGTATTATATATGTATTTAATATAATTGGTTAAAAAATAACGATATAATTTGTAAGAGTAAAAGATATACGATAATCCATAAATAAGGCAATATAATACATTGTCTATGTAAATTAGCCTTGTGTAGATCATAAATTTCAAAATTCTTTTTTTCTTAAATATCAAGTCAAGTCATTTGATGCCACATAAAAAAGAATATCAAGAATAATATTTTTTGAAATAATTATTTTATTTTATTTTTAAAAATAAATTTATAGTCTGTAAGAGTAAAAAGATGTACTATAATTCATAAATAAGGCTATATAGTATGTATATTGTCTATGTAAATTAGCCTTGTTTTAGGTCATAAATTTTAAAATTCTTCCTTTTTTAAAATATCATGTCAAATCAAACGATGACACATAAAATAGAATAGAGAGAATAATGTTTTTGGAAATAATAATTGTATTTTATTTAAAAATCAACAATTAATGCTCCTTCTATCTCAGTTTATATGGTTTACTTTCTTTTTGGTGAGTTTCAAAAGGAACGATACATTTTTGTATCTAGTAATAATATAATTTTAAATATTTATTTTACCCTTAATGAAATGATTTGTAGTTGTAATGACCGGTTCCGTCATTTTAAAAACTACGATCTCAAACTAGTATGAATGTACTTAGTTGAAAAATTTCAGAATTTGAACTTTTGATCGGACTGATGTCATCCTGCTCTAGTGGTGACATGGTAGCGATCGATCGCTATAGAAGGATACTGAAGGCAGAAATTAGCCCTCTATTTTATTAATTTTTCTTCTCCTCTTCAGTTACAAATAGAATGACGGAGGCTTCTAAAACTCCCCTAGCGTTGTCTCAATGTGATGGAGCAATAAGAGGAAAAAATACATGTGAACGGGTAAAACCCATAACTTTCTCACTAATTTCATGTTAGAAATCTCTAGATATATGGGATTTTGATAGATGAAAAAGAGCTTGTCACCTGCAGTTCATGGCTAATGGATGACTATAATACCCTTGGCATCAGTTTACAAGGTATTAGTGAGTGTGATGATTTTTTGAGTGGACTAGATTTATTTGTTAACTTGTTATATTTGGTTCCTTTAGTGAACTTAAATTAATGATATTTGACTTGTTAATTGAATTGGGTCCTTGAGTAGTCCAAAATAAATAGCAAATGATTGGCATATATATATTATTTGTATACTTACTTATGTATTTGAGATATGGTTAGCATATTGTCATTAAGTCATGGTTTGTTGACTTGGTTGATGCTGGTAGTCAGAGTCTTGATTTGATTTTGCTATCTGTATTGACTATATTCAGCGATTTATTTAAAAAGGCTAAGTTTTCATACTTGAGATAAGTTACTTGAAAGGTGTTCATGGTTGTCCTTATGGCATGGTTATGTTTATTTCTCTATCGATTCATATTGATGAGATTGGGTAAGCGGGGCTGTTGTTTTCTTTCTATTTAATTGCTCATAGCTTTATTTAAAATCTCTAACTAGGTGGTACTAATCCATAACCAGGGTAATGGAATACAGATAGGTGTTATGTAAGAGTCTGAAATGACGAATTGTTAAGGATTGGGACTATTAAAGTTTGGTATGGTTGAGTTCATTATTAAATGAGTTTTAGGACAAGAAATTATGGGAAGGATAAAGTTGGATATGGTGTGGAAATTGACTTACGAATTAGTGAAAGTGGTAAAAAGTAAGGGAGATAAAGAGTTAAGCAGCAGAAGGTTTGGCTCATGAAACTCTTAACGTGTATGTTTTTCTTTCAGATGTTTATATGGTATTCATGTGATTTAATTCGGATTGACTAATGATGTTTATCAGTATATGTTATTTGTACTAATATTACTCTTACTATACATTTTCTGAGGTATAGTCTTGCTTTATTGAAATCCAATTTTTTTCCTCCTTTTCGATATTTTACTCATTCAAGCATCTATTTTGCCCGCGAGCTCAAAATCAATACTTTTACTTATTTTTATCAAAACCTATGATAATTGATGCTATTAACATTATTTAAGCATTATTATTATTATTATTTAACTATTTTTATTTTTATTATATTATATTCTTCACTTGCAAAGCGTTGTTTAAATTATCCTTTTCATTTCTCGTTTAGTTTATTTTATAAGTATTTGATCAAAT
This sequence comes from Capsicum annuum, assembly GCF_002878395.1. Classification (NCBI taxonomy): domain Eukaryota; kingdom Viridiplantae; phylum Streptophyta; class Magnoliopsida; order Solanales; family Solanaceae; genus Capsicum; species Capsicum annuum. Next base: position 71,419,485 of record NC_061120.1, on the reverse strand, counting down.
ATTTTAGAAATATTATTCTTTTATTGTGATTTTTTTACAATAAAATAAAATTATTGATAATTTATTATAATTTTCTTTCACTTAGTAATTTTGTAGTTATTTAATTTATATATTATTTTTGAAAGAAACTTATTTAGTCCTAGACAAGATTAAAATTCAAATTTTTCAAATTCAAATTTTGTCAATCTTTTCATTAAGTAGAAAAATTTTCCTCACCATCTTTCATTTCTAGTGAAGAATATTTTTACCCTAAGAATCATTTCAAACCAATGTTTCCTATTATATTTTGCTCTCTTCATATCCATAAAATTCTCCTTCAAAATCAAAATATCCTTTTTAGAAGAAAGAATATTACTTTTCTCCAAAATAACCCCTCCTATCATTTCTTTACATGGAGAAAATATTTCCTTTGCATTTTAAACTCCCTCTCCCCAATGTCTTCTTTTTCTCTTTTTCTACGTATACTTACCACTAATTCACCTTAGAGGGGACATTTGTTTTTATTCTCATGGAGAGAAGCAGCCACAACACACACACAAACACTCCCTCACTCTCATTTTCATAAGCCATGTAGCTATGACAAACACAAACAACACAGAAAAGTCCCTCTCACGTCTCTAACTCATAGAATCACAATCTCCATTCTCTCATGCCCATAAGGATTTTTCACCCTCTTTTGTTTTCTTCATGCGTTCGACTTCAATAATTAGCTAGACTACATAGTAAAAAGAGAGAGAAAATGGTAGACTAACTAGCCGCTTCTTTCTCACCATAATAACTACGTAAAGTCATAATCCTTTCCGAGCTACGCCGCTCATCTGCTTTCATTTTTGTTCTGACATCGAACCACCCCGAGTAGCCATTAAAAAGACCAAAAACCTCCGTTTCTGCACCTCCAGCAGTGATGTGAGATGAATGACACATTATTTAATCATAATGGATGTCATCCAAGTATTCCGTCGAGGTCTGCCAATCAAAAGCTATCATCGTGTCCAGTTCGTAATCCATTCTTATCAATAACCACTGTCATTGTTTTACTCAAAACCACATCAGCGACGATGAGGAACTCAACTGGACAACCCATTCAAGTTTTGGAGCGAAAACTTCATCATTGCTTGATCTCTTCAGTGTTGTATTGGAAAAAACTTCATCCGGGTACTTTTGTTTCTCTATTTTTCCCTGTTGGTTTTATTATTGTTATCCTTTCTTTTCATCACCTCTTTGATATGACACAAGTTTCAATTTTTGTTATCATCCCAACTTTATGTTATTGTGACTTACAGTTACTATTTGGTGGAACCTTTGCTTATTTGATTAGAATAAATTTTAGGAGGAATTAAGTAATGACACTGGAAGTCAATTATCATCCCGTCTCTCACTTGATTTAAATGCCAAAAATCTCTAAATTATTTCAATCTACGTAAGACCATTATATTATATATTTTAGTTGGCTTGCATCATTTACTTCAAAAAGTTTCAAGATTTTTTTACGTATCTTGATATATAAATGACATGTACTTTGACATCTTCTTCCTAAAAATGGTAGGCAGATTTAATATTTATTTATTTTAAAAAAGAAGATGTGCTAATGATAATGATAACTTACATTTGCTTTTTGTTCACTGCCAAGTTTTCTCATGAATGTTGGCTAAGACAATCAGCTTTAGAACTATAGTTTACTCATACTTTTTGTAAATGAGAACATTTTGATACTAATTTTCATAAAGGAACTCCGCTTTTGGACAAACTGTTTGACCCATTCTTTAAGTTATTAGTTAAGAATCAAGAGCATACGTACTCTCACCCTTTTCTGAACATCTTTTGCATATATACCACCATGGAATGGTGTCATATGGAGTTCAATCATGAAAGGAGAAGAGTCAATGCGTGAAGCAAAACTCAAGTAGAGTCGTCACCCATCGAGGGTCAGGTACGTTTGGGAAATGATTAAGGGTGTGCATAAATCGAATCGATCAATAAACTGAATCGATAAAAATATTATTGGTTTATTATTATTGGGTAATTGAGTTAACTGTTTTTAATAGTTTTATAAAAAAAATTATTGGGTTATTGGATAAACCGATATATATATATATATAACCTACTCTATATATCTCTTTCATTTCTACAAACCTATTCAATTTCCTAAAAACCTATTCAAGCGTGAAGATTCTTGAAAAATAAAAAACATCATGTCGAATTTTCGCTACCACTATGATTTCTTTTCTTGTTAGTTGTTACTATTTTTATTTTATGCATATCTTCCTATCGGTTAAATCGAAAACTGAACCGTTAAGGACTAAAAACCAAAAATCTATAAAGAATACCTTATTGATTTGGTTATTGGTTTAGCATATTTAAAAAGAAATAACTGATAATGCATAAAACCGAACCAAACCGACCGATGCACACCCCCTAGAAATGATGAAAAAAAGGACATGCTATAGCCGACTTCCTGTATGAAGTATATATAGCTTTATTAAAAATATAAATATCTATATATATATATATAGATATATATATCTTCGCATGACTTTTAAATACAAAAATATTTTATTTAGTACCCTTAAATATGTTTCTTTAAGAATTATTTTTGTCTTGTCTTAAGGCATTCAAGAGAGTTGAATTAGAAATTGGAATAGAGGGAGTAATATCGTATTGGGCCTTTTTTCAGCCTTGTTGATCTTGGGCGTATTTATATGTCCAAGTGTCAATATTTACCCATATTTATACTTGTTCTGTGAGCTAAAACGTGTGCATTGTATTGTGTTTGAGCCTAAAATATATTATTGAGCTAATGATCATGATTAGTGTTGCAGGTTTTGATTTTGTTGTAAGTAGACCTGCTATTGTTCAATAATAAGAAGAGTGTGGACCATGGAAGCATTTGGAGTGACATACTTGATATGAAGAAGTCAGAAAAAAGATGCGAAAAGCATGAAATGAAGTAAAAAAGCATAAATATTGAATGACATAATCCATTGAGGGTCTGCAATAACTCAGTGTTGCGGACCCAGATCCCCGCTTTTACCTTCGCATCGGGGAGGATAATGAGTCCTAGATATCAAATCCCAGTAGCCTTCGTGATAGCCCTGCGTCGCAGACCTTTACCTCCGCGATGCAGTGGTGAGGAAAATATGGTTAAACATCTCCTACTATAAAAGGAACATTTCAAATCAATTAGGGATACCTTTGGATACGTACAGCAAAGGCAAAAAGAATTACAATACTTCTCTTAGGGTTCTTTTAACTTTCATTTTTCAACATTAATTTTTGGTATGATTAATTATATATTTGTGATGTTGATTTCAAACATGAGTGGCTAAACACCATATTTTAGGGTTGAGACACTCTTAACAATCTTATAAATCTCTATCTTGATCATGGTCATATTGATTATTGGGTTATTGATTTGCAGAGTTTAGATTATGATCATGGTCTTTCAAGCCTCTATTCTTCTACCTAAATAGACATTGCAACTACATCATTGAGTGGGGATGTTATAATCCATTTAGGTGTTTTAAGTTAACTTCCTGCAATTGAACCAACAAGGTTTCTAGGCATATTCCTATCCTAGTCACTACTTCATCTTCTTCGTTATGTGGAAAAATATGAACTTGCTCCTTAAACTCTTTGGTCTACCCCTAAGATTCTCCTTATAAGTTCACAAAGAACTATAGATTCATTCTAATGGTGTTCAATAATTAAAATGATAGGAACAAGAGAATAAGAATAACCCATATGATAAATAAATGTTAACCACTCTAAGAATATCAAAATATAATCATGTACTTTTTCTCAACCCTAGAACAAGAGTGTTTATCCACTCATATTCGAAATTAACATCACAAAAATATAATTAATCGTACCAAAAATTAATGCTGAAAGATGAAAGTTCAAAGAATCCTAAGAGGAGTATTGTAATTCTTTTTGCCTCTGCAGTACGTATCTAAAAGTATCCCTAATTGATTTGAAGTGTTCCTTTTAAGTAGGAGATGTTTAGCTATATTTTCCTCACCACTGCATCGCAGATCCTATCTTAGAGGTAAAGGTGCATGACATGGGCTTATCGCGGACAACTACTAGATTTTGATTTTGCAGAAATAATTCAACCTCCATGACGTGGGGCTATTATGGAAGGCTACTAGAATTTGACATTTGGGACTCATCAGTCTCCGTGACACAGAGGTAAAAGTGGGGATCTGGGTCCACAATGCGAAGCTATCATTAACCCTCACTGGATTATGTCATTCAATGCTTATGTTTCGCCACTTCATTCTATGCTTTCTGCATTTTTTTTCCAGCTTCTTCATGTCCATTATGTCACTCCAAATGCTTCCATGGTCCACACTCTCCTTATTGTTTCACAATAGCGTGTCCAATTGAAATAAATTAAGCCCTGCAACATTAATCATGTTGATTAACTCAATAATACATTTAAGGCTCAAACACAAAATAATGCACATGTTTTATCTCATAGAACAAGTATAAATATGGGTAAATATTGGCACTTAGACGTATAAATATTCCCAAGATCACCACCCCACTTAGAATCTTATTTGTCCTTGAACAATCCAAGGCAATCCTTATAACACAATTAATCTTTTGACCATAATCTAAACAAAACACTTTTGTTGGGTACATATAGGCCACACATGACTGATCAATTTTCACCGTAAACATGTCATATCGCATATGAAAACACAGGATTACAATTTTCAAACTCCCCAACCTCACAATTGGACTCTAACATGTCAGTAAGCTTATATACCTTATTCAATCAAGCGTTTCTACAGGTTACCCAACTATCCTCTACATGCACCCTCACAACAAGATGATTACCCAGCTTACTCTCAATTTTGCAATATATAACAATCATAGATCCAAGCAACAAATTTCACTCATTCTCACAAAGAATGCACACAAAATACATGATGAATCATAGTCTTTCCCTTTGTGTACTACTCCACTAATAGTCGAATATTTAGATTAAGGATCAAATAGCTCTTTAAGGTATGTAATGTAATCTAAGGGATGGGTAGGAACTTGTTAGGTAAAAATAATGGTTAATCTCCCCAAGAACTTTAATATATCACAAGAGCATTTCAATCACTCAATTAACAACCTATTCTTCACCTCATCTATCTTCTTTTTTTTCCTTTCGTTTTGGCCCATCTCATTAAGCTTAGTTGGATACACTATGGAAGGGAATCTAATTTTTAAACATACTATTCAATTTTTCTTTGAACATGTTTTATACTTTTCATCACCTAACTCCATACCTTATTGCACCTCCATTCTTACGCCACTAGCTATATTTTTGGGGCTTCACTACGAGCGGAAATCAAAACTAGCTATATTATAGATTTTAATTAATGCCTTTGAATTATTATTGTTCTATCTTATTATATGTTTGGAACTCATCTGACATAGGGTATGGGGAGGTTATCGTTAGGTATCAGGGGCGGTCTCCAGTCTCGATTGGACTTGCCCAACATAACTAGCCCTTAGTTTGGGTCGTGTCAGCTGGAAAACCCTACGTAGGAGGTGGTCTCAGTTACCGCGATTGTGGTCTTAGGCTCGCGATTACAGTTGGTCAATAATAGTCAGAACCTCTGAGCGTGGTGGATTCAATGCACTCACGTAGCCGCAATTGCATTCCTTTTTGTGCAATCGCAATAATGTAGGTTATGACCCAGGGACAAAAGTATAACTGCGCACAGCTGGTTCATGAACAAAAAAGGGTAAAAATCCCTTCACTTAAGTGTATCATGAACTAAAATTTGAGAGTTTTATCATTGAAAAGTTCTACAACTTTTGGGCAAGATTCTTATGTTTATTTTTCAATTTTATTTAGTTATAATTGGAGTAAAGTTGAAGAATATTCTTATTTTGCATCTTCAATGGAGACTTTGGAGGATCAAATTGTATATTCTCTTCATTTAAATTCATGAGTACTAAATATATTTCTTGGGATTATGTTGAAGTTGGGTACAAATATGTGTGCGTTGTGATGTGTTAGTGTAGATTCTTGGTTGTTGATGATGGGTTTTACTAATGCTTTGTTGAGTTGAATTGGGATTTTGGGGTAAAAATCCCAAATCCCCAAAATGGAGTTTATGGGTGAAAATCCTAAATTCCCCAAAATCCCACATCATCCTTGAAAGAGGGATGTGAGTATATTTTTGGAGCCAATACAATCCATGTAGGAGGTGTACGGGTGACAAGGCATTAATAAACAATATATAGATATAGTTTCATTCTCTTTTCACTATCTTAGAAATAGGGGTAGATTGAGATTTAGCTAAATCTTGGGCATCTTCTTAAAAATAGGGTATGCCAACTTAAGGTGTTAAGTGGACGTGATTGCTACATCTATGATGTATCCGAGAAGATCCATGGATGATGATCTTGTGGTTTTTATTGACAAACTTTCCTCAAAAACTCCTAACCTAGTCTACCCATGTAGTTGATGACTAGAATTTACACTCAATTATCATGAACAAATGCATTATTTCCCCTAGGAAGACATAATCCCAAGGCTTTCCTAGTATTGAAATCTCAATCATAATTGTCGCCTTTTGCTTGTTAGATTAAATAAACTTTGGTAAAATCACTTGCCAAACCAAATCCCCCTCCCTCCATTTTACTTCATGCATTTTTCTTTGTTTACACTACGGGATACACTTAGAAGACATCAATACCTATAGGTTTCTAGGACTAGACTCACTCCTCGAGGATTCAACCTCAACGTAAATTGAGATTTATTGACAATAATCATCCTATATCCAAACTATGGTATAGGTAAGCGCGATCAATATCTTTCTCTGTGACTGTATAATTTACTTGAGTTGCATCCAAGATTTTACTTGCATAGTATATAGAGTGAAATACCTTATCTTTGTGTTGCCCCAATACTGCTCCAACAGCCCCATCACTAGCATCACATATCATCTCGAATAGTTATGCCCAATTAGGAGAAATTAGGATGAGTGCTTTTGTCAATCTTCTCTTCAGACTATCAAATACTTGCTGACACTCAACCCCAAAGTTGAAATTGACCTCTTTCTCCAATAGATTGCACATTGGACTTGTTATCTTTGAGAAGTCTTTGATAAAGCGTCCATAAAACCATACGTGCCCAAGAAAGCTTTTGACACCTTTCACTGACATCGGATATGGGAGCTTTTCAATGACCTCCACCTTAGCTCTGTCTACCTCAAGTCCTCTATGTGACACCTTATAACCAAGGACAATTCCTTCCTTGACCAAAAAGTGGCACTTCTCCCAGTTTAATACAAGATTAGTTTCTTCACAGTAAGCCAAGACCCTGTCTAAGTTCTGCAAGCACATATCAAACGAATTACCAAAAATGAAAAAATCATCCATAAATAAATTGGCAAAATTTTCCAGCATATCATAGACGATAGCCATCATTCATCTCTGGAAAGTCACTGGTGGATTACAAAGACCAAAGGGAATGCGTCTGAATGCATAAGTACCATAAGAACAGGTGAAGATGGTATTCTCCTAGTCCTCCGGTGATATGGTTATCTGGTTATACCCTGAATACACATCCAGAAAGCAGTAATATTCTTGTCCCACCAACCTGTCCAACATTTGAACAATATAAGGAATGGGATAGTGATCCTTTCGAGTGGCATCATTCAACTTCCTGTAATCAATGCAGATCCTCCACCCAGTCAATGTATGAGTTGGAATCAGCTTATTATCTTCATTGGTCACAAAAATCATCCCTCTTTTATTTGGAACACAAAGCATAAGGCTGACCCATTTACTATCAGATATGGGATAAACAATCCCATTATCAAGCCACTTATGACTTCTTTTCTAACTATTTTTTCATCACCAGATTCAGTCTTCGTTGGTGTTGCACGCTCACTTTATATCCTCTTCCATATATATTTTATACATACATAAAGCAGGATTGTTTCCTGTGATATCTGACATTTGCCATCTGATTGCTTTCTTCCTTCTCTTGACACGACCTTACTAAGGGCCTTGTCATAATGGGCGTCCCAAGTCTGATCGAGACCAGAGACTACCCCCATTACCCAACCCAACCTCCAATTGCCTGCCCTGAGTTAGCTGAATTTCGAGCATGAAACAAGATAGTGTGATAGCTCACAAAGAGACTCTGGGATAGGATCACAACCGTGACCGACCCAACCAAGTTCAACCATCCCATATAAACAATCCAACCATACCAAACCAATGTTGAAATAAGGGCCATAAACCAGGACATAACCAAATATGTTCCAAAACATAATATAATTAATCCCAAAGTAAAATATGATAGAACAACCAATAATATCATCCAATGATGTCAGCCCTCCAGCTTATTCCTATGCCAAGGCTGACACCAATATCGATCCCGCCGATTCCAACCCATAGCAATACGACAAAGCCTCTAACAAAAAGAGTAATAAAATCCGATTGGGACATGGCCCCAGCCATGGCCAAAATCAATATTCAAAATAAAGTCAAAGTGTCTAGAAATATCCATAACATAAAATAGAGCCTTCCAAAAGGATGGAAGCTCACCACTTCAGTCCAAATACTAATCCTCGAGTCAATCACTATGTAGGAGGAGTGGAGTGGTTGGTTCCTGCATAGCATGGGTATACGACCGCCAGTAGATGGGTTAGCGGATGAACACTAGCATGATCTTAGGATAAGGATAAAATACGGAACTTATAAAATTAATTAAAACTGTCCATATGCACACAACCATACATATATATATATAACCATTTCGGGAAGGGGACCGGGTTTAGTATGCCTTTAAAACCTTTACCTGGGTTGTGTAGCTTTGTCGTCTTAAACCACCCACGGGCTATATGGGTTCCGCTCCCCCTACTAAAAGGGCCCCAGTACATATAGCTTTATGACCAGGAAAGAAAACCTTGGATGAATAGTACATCCCCCAAAATATAGTGTGAAATCATCCACACGGTGACCAGGACCAACCTCACATCGGCAAATATGAGTTTCTAGTTTTGGTCCCCCTGGGACCTCCACCTTTCATGGATTTACTACATATCCCGACACTGTTGTCCAATTAAAACCATCACCAAGCAACTAACCAATCCATTTATCATTTATTAACCAAGGTCATTTAGTGGTGGTATTGTCATACCGATCATACTTGCAAGTACTATCCATGGCACACCATATATAGATTTAAAGGGACTTCCAAGTGCCCTTCCATTTACCATATCAAACCACTTGGGGGATTCCATGTACCCCATAAGCATAACCATTTAGCCATTTACCTTTCCAAGTCATTCAAGCCATGTATAATCCCTTTACCAAGTTTTAAAATAGGTAAGAGTTCCATTAAAAGTACTCAATGCAATAAGAGCATTACTATAGGCATTTTGTCAAACACATTGGGGGTATAATATAACCAAAACAAATTCTAATTACCATTTAAACCATTCCCATGCAATCCAATTATCCAAAACCACCATTAAAGCACATAGAGAATAATTAAAACCATGGAAAACCATAACCAACCACTTAATATCAAAACCCCCAATTCATATTTAAAAATCAAAATCATACAATTAATAAAGTCATTAAAAAACATTCATAAGAAACAATCTTTTAGTTAGAATTAATAATAAGGTAAGAGAACATGCCTTAAACCAAGATGGTGATGGAAAGAAGTCACAAAGACAAGCCCCAAATCAATCCTCTAGTTGAAACCCTAACTTCTCTTGCCCAAAAGCTTTTGAGAGAATTATAGAGTGTTTAGAAGAGTTTCTAAGTTTTAATGAATGGAATAATAGGGTAAGTAACCTCCCAAGTATGTTAGAAGTCGTTGGACCTTATTAGGATAAGTGGGAAAATGTCCAGAATACCCCCACTTAAGTTGTACAAAATCCCGTTACAGGGGTACGACTGACCCTCACGAGCTGTACCCTCCAATAAAAGTTGTACCCTCCACTTGTATCCTAGACTCAACCTTTAGATCCAACATTATCTAGCATACGACTCATCCAACAAAGTCTTATCCAAAGCATACGATCCAAGATGTAAACTCAAGAAAGATTTAAACACTATCCACCATTTGATTCCTCGGTATGACTCGTACCCTGGTTTAAGGCTCATGGTGAGCTACTCATACTTAGATCCAACCTAGGTAACCAAGTCTAAGAGTAAGTTAAGGAACCAAACTATTAGTAACCACTAACACGACTTGTACCCCTAAGTTGTATCCAATCCAACAACCAAAATCCATCGCACCAACTAACACTGGTCAGCATACGATTGGACCATACCATCCATACCCCAACATACCTCTCGTACCCTCGAGTCATATTGGTCCAGAGACCAGAATTCTAGGAAATTTTCTAAGGTCTAGAAACCAAGTTATTTCAGTCTCCCTACTAGGAATATTCATCCCCAAATAACGTACAAGGTAGGGGTAACCACACGCACGAGTCATTTGCATTATCAAATATATTCCCAATCTTTAAAAATGTTTGAAAGAAAAGAGCCAAAGACATTAATCTTTCCTTTAAAAAACTCTAAAAATAAAGATATGTTGAAGACATATTTCTGCACGAATCCCAAGAGCAGAAAACAAATATGGATATTTAGACTTCATGCCATTCTTCGCTTCACATGTAGCTTTTTTAACCTTATGGTTTCGCCACAGAACCAAAACCAAAGCCACATCCTTGGTCTACAATCGATAAACCTGCCTATCCAAGATTTTAACTGGGACATATTCATAAGACAGAGAGTTCGAGATGCCCAATCTTTCCAATGCAACAACCGAAGAAGGATTACTAATGCACTTCCTCAACGTAGAAACATGAAAGACCAGATGAACAAGCTCAAGCTAGAAGGCAACTCTAGCTAATAAAAATATTTCCAATTCTCTGCAAAACTTCATAAGGACCAATATATCGGGGACTGAGCTTCCCCTTCTTACCAAACCGTACTGCCCCCTTCATGGGAGTTACCTTGAGGAAAACCTTATCCCTAACCTCAAACTCTAAGTCTCTAAACCCAACATCTGTATAGGGCTTTTGGTGACTTTGGGAGGCCTTAAGCCTCTCCAGAATCATTTTTACCTTCTCCATAGCCTGGTAAACCAAGTCGGGACCAAATATACCACCTCCTCGAGCTTAAACCAACCAATATGAGATCTACACCTCCTACCATACAATGCTTAAAAAGGGTTTATACCAATACTAGAATGATATCTACTGTTGTAAGAAAACTCCACCAAAGGTAGATGCTCAACCCAATTTCAATCGCAATCAATCACACAAGCTCAAAGCATATCCTCCAATGTCTGAATAGTTCTCTCCACTTGGCCATTTGTCTGTAGGTGGAAAGCAGTACTCAGACTCACCTTATTCCTCAACTATTTCTGAAAAAATCGCTAAAAGTGAGATGTAAATTGCATGTTATGATCAGAAATAATTGAAACAGGCACTATATACAGTTTCACAATATCCTGAAGATATAGCTTCACAAAATTCTCCACCAAAAAGGTAGTCCGCACTAGCAAAAAGTAAGAAGACTTAGTCATCCTATCCATGATGACCCAAATCAAATCATATTGATTCTGAGATTGAGGAAGACCGGTAACAAAGTCCATATTAATCACTTCCCATTCCACTCGATAAATTCAATTTCTTGATACAACCCTCCTGGCCTCATATGCTCAACCTTAATCTGTTGACACACCATGCCCTTGGCCACAAAATCAGCCACATCCCTCTTTATGCCATTCTACCAATAGATCTTCTTGAGATTATAATATATCATAGTTGAGATGGGATGAACAACATAGTGTGACTCATACACCTCAGCCAAAATCCTTTATTGCAAATTGCCAACATGAGGAACAAACAACCTCCCTTGGTACTATAAAGACCATCACCGTCAATCTCAAAAACCACTACCTTTTGCCTACCAATATCACTCTTGATTTTTATCAAGCTAGGATCTAGCACTTGTTTCTCCTTAATCTCTGCACCAAGAGATGATTGAACCACTTCTTGCACTACCACACCACCATCCTTGGAGTCCAAGAGGCAAACTCCAAGATTAGCCAAGTGGTGAATATCCTTTACCAATTCACGCTTTTCTTCCTCCATATAGGCCAAACTCCCCATTGATAACCTACTAAGATTATCAGTAACCAGGTTAGCCTTACCTGGGTGGTTGTGAAGACTCATATCGTAGTCCTTGAGAAGCTCAAGCCATCTCCTCTGCCTGAGGTTAAGCTCCCTCTAAATGGAAAGATATTGTAGACTCTTATGATCAGAAAAGATATCCACCTGAACACTATACAAATAATCCCGCCATATTTTCAAAGAAAACACAATTACCAATAGCTCCAAATTATGAGTAGGATAATTCCTCTCATGAACTTTTAACTGCCTGGAATCATAGGCAATAACCTTCCTATGCAGCATCAAAACACAACTAAGACTATCCGAGATGTATCACAATAAACCACGAACCCATCATTGTCTTCCTGTAAAGTCAGAATTGGAGCTAAAGTTAACTTATCCTTCAACTTCTCAAAACTACCCTCATAAGCGTCTGACCAAGAAAACTTAACCTTCTTCTGAGTTAACTTAGTCAAAGGGGTAGGTATCGATGAAAAACTTTCCATAAACTACCTATAATACCTGGCTAAGTCCAAGAAGCTTCGAATGTCAGATGGCATCGTGGGTCTAAGCCACCTCTTCACCACAGCAACCTTTTTTGGATCCACCATGATCCCTTCACTAGAAGTAATATGACCCAAGAAAGTTGCAGCGTTCAACCAAAACTTATATTTAGAGAACTTCTCATACACTATTGTTCCTTTAAGGTCTGCAACACTACACAAAAGTGATTAGCATGATCTACCTAACTCTTTGAATAGACAAAAATGTCATCAATAAACACAATAATGAAGAGATCCAGAGACTGATAAAAACCCCTGTTCATTAGATCCATAAATGTCGCTGGAGCATTAGTCAACCCAAATAACATTACCAAAAACTCAAAGTGCCCATATCAAGTATGAAAAGTCATCTTAGGGATATCCATCTACCTAATCTTTAGCTGATGGTACCTAGATCGAAGATCTATCTTGAAAAAATGCATGGCACCTTGCAACTAGTTGAACAGATCATTTATCCTTGGAAGAGGATACTTATTCTTGACCGTCACCTTGTTCAACTGCCTATAGTTAATGCACATCCAAAGGAAACCATTCTTCTTGCACACAAACAGCACTGGTACACCCCACAAAGATACACTACGATGAATAAGCCCCTTATCCATAAGATCCTTAAGTTGCTCCTTGAGTTCCCTCAACTCAACCGGAGCTATTCTATACAGAGGAATAGAAATAGGAAGAGTTTCCAAAACTAGATCAATACTAAAATTGATTTCCCTATTTGGAGGAACACCAGGAAGATCATTCGGAAAGACCTTTGGAAACTTATTAACCACTAGAACTAATTGAAAAGAAGGACCTCTCAAGTTAGGATCTTTAACCCGAACCTAGTGATTAAGACAACCTTTAGAGAGTAACCTTCGAGCTCTAAGATAAGAAATAAATTTCCTCCCTAGGATCTAAAGAACTACCCTTCTATTCTATAATCGGTTCACTAGGGAAATCTAAAGATAACCCTACGGGTCTGACAATCCAAGGACGCGTAACAAGAGTGCAACCAATCCATATCCAAAATTACATTGACATCTACCATACCCAGCTCAAACAGATCCACCAAGGTCTACTTGCCACCAACAAATACCACACACCCCATATAGACTCTCTTAGCAATAACTGAGTCACCTACTGGGGTAGAAATAGAAAAAGCATTTGAAATAACTTTCAAATCGAAACCAAAATATACAGCCACATAAAGAGTCATATATAAAAAAGTGGACCCCAGGTCAAAAAAATATTATACGTCACGAGACAAAAGTTGTAACGATATCAGGTGATGCCTTAGATTCCTGTTGGGATGCCAAAGTGTACAACCTATTCTGACCAACACTAGAACCAAGAGAAGTAAAAGAAGTAGATGGTACACCACCAGGTGTAGGAGCAGAAGATAAATCCATAGGAATTTTATTCACCCCCGTAGTAACCTTATTAAATGGAAAACCCCTGAGTTGATGGCCTTCTTGGACACGCTTAAAGAATTTGTCCCTTCCTTCATTGCAATAACCCCTATGAGGACGACCACAGAACCGACAGGAAGGGTATGAAGAAACTAACTGACTTACTTCTGCCTGAGATTGGGCACCCTGTGCCTGAAAATTGTCACCACCTTAATAACGCCTATCGCTCAATTGGTAAGAAACACTAGTAGAAGAAAAGGAACCAAAACTCGCTCACTTCTTTTTTTGATATTTTCCACCATCCCGACCACCTTGTGACTGAGCACCTCCCTAGTCAGAAAACCTACTCCTCTTACCCTGTCTATTCCTAAACTCCGCCTGCTTTCTTTTTTCATCCTCCACTTTTTGCATATGAATAGTCAACCTAGAGATGTCCATATCATTAATATGCAAGGCAGTCTTGCTCTCCAAAATCAAATCCCAATTTAACCCAGAAGTAAACTTCCTCATTCTTGCCCGCATGTCAGGCACTAAATTAGGAGCATACCTTGACAATTAGTGAAACTTTTAGGCATATTACTTGACAGACATCCTCTTCTACTTAAGGTTCACAAACGTCTCCATCTTTTCTTCCATATTACTTGACAGATATCCACTTCCTAATATGTAACCTCTTTGAGCTGATAAGCTTTAAAGTTTACCCCTTCTATAATGGTAGCCTGTATCACCCAAAAATTCTTTTTCATTTCATCCAAGAAATCCTGTGGATCCTCCTTCACTCTCTCTCTAAAAAAAGTGGGAGGACCCATCTTCATAAAACTGGCCAACCTTTATGGCCACATCAGACAAAGAACCAGTTGCACCCTGCTCAGCATGAGTAGCGACCATCTGAGCAATATTACGAATAGACTGACGAAATTTTGCGTTACTCACCTCGCCTTATGAAGGACTAGTAGCAACCGATAGACTCCATAACTATCAGGGATAGGACTGTGGGATCAAAGATGAACCCAAAAATAGGATGCACCCATTCAGCATTACCCTTAGATAGGATAGAAGAATTTTCTTACATTTTAGATCTACAATGCATGATCTAAAAGATGAACAAACATGGATTAGAGAAAATTGTAGGAGTGAGATTCCAAGCTTGGGAATAGAATATCAAGAAAGTAAAACATTACTGGCTCGCTACACTCCCGTAAAGAGATTCTTCTCGACACAGCTTTGTGGACTCCCAATTGACCATGAACTTAGGATCTCATACTAACTTGACATGACCAGGATGGGGGCCTTATTGTAATGGACGTCCCAAGTCCACCCGGGACCAGAGACCACCCCAGTTACCCAACCCATCCTCCAGTTGGCTGCCCTCAGTTGGCTGAATTTTGGGCGTGAAACAAGATAGTGTAACAGCTCATATGAAGACTCTGGGATAGGATTACAACTATGACCAACCCAATTGAATCCAACCATCCCATGCCAATAAACCAACCATACCAAACCAATAACAAAAAATCTCCATAAATTTTGCAAAAATTAAAGATATTCCAAAATATAATATAATTAATCCCAAAATAAAATACAATTGAACAACCAACAATAACATCTAATGATGTAAGCCCTCCAGCTTATTCTAATACCAAGGATGACACCAGTACCGATCCTTCCCATTTCAACCCAAAACAGTACCAAAAAGCCTCTAACCAAAAGAGTAATGAAATCCGATTGGGTCATACCCCCAACTATGGCCAAAACTAATAACTAAAATAAAGCCAAAGTGTCTAGAAATATCTATAACATGAAATAGAGCCTTCCAAAAGGATGAAATCTTACAATTTTAGTCCAAATATTGATCCCCATGTCAATTATTATGTAGGAAGAGTAGAACAGTCAGTTCCTACATAGCGTGGGTATACAACCGCTTGTAGATGGGTTAGCGGGTGACCGCTAGCATGATCTCAGGATAAGAATAAAATAATTCTATTTATAAAATCAAGTAAAACCATCTATATGAATACAACCATACATATATATATATAACCATGTCAGGAAAGGGGACCAAGTTTAGTATGCCTTTAAAATCTTTACCTAGGTTGTTTAGCTTTGTCGTCCTAAACCACCGATGGGCTATATGGGTTTAGCTTTCCCTGCTGAAGGGGACTCAGTACATGTAGCCACACAACTGGGGAACAAAACCTGGGATGATTAGTACATCCCCAAAATATTATATGACATCATTCACATGGTGACCAAGACCAAACTTACATCGACAAATATGAGTTTTTAGTTTTGGTCCCCCTGAGACCTCTATATTCCATGACTTTGCTACATATCCCACCATTATTGCAAAATTAAAATCATTACCAAGCAACCAACCAATCCATTTACCATTTATTAACTAAGGTCATTTAGTGGTGGTATCGTCATACCAACCATGTTTGAAAGTACTATCCATAGCCAACTATATATAGGTTTAAGAGGACTTCCAAGTGCCCTTTCATTTACCATATCAAATCACTTAAGGGATTCCATGTACCTCACAAGCATAACCTTTTAGCCATTTACCTTTCCAATCCATTTACACCATGCATAATCCCTTTACCAAGCTTTAAAACAAGCAAGAGTTTCATTAAAAGTACTCAATGTAATGAAAACATTATTATAAGCATTTTGTCAAACACATTGGGGGAATAATATAACCAAAACAAATTCCAAATTACCATTTAAATCATTCCCATGCAATCCCAATTATCCAAAACATAATTAATGAACATGAAGCATAATTAAAACCATGAAAAACCATAACCAACCATTTAATATCAAAACCCCCAATTCATATTTGAAAATCAAAATAATACAATTGATGAAGTCATGAAATCATTCATAAAAATCATGATTTTAGTTAGAATTAACAATGAGAAGTGATAACATGCCTTTTACCAAGATTATTATGGAAATAAATCACCAAGTCAAGCCCTAAATTAATCCTCTAGTTGAAACCCTAGCTTCCCTTGCCCAAAAGCTTTTAAGAGAATTATAGAGTGTTTAGAAGAGTTTATAAGTATTAATGAATGGAATAATAAGGTAAGTAACCTCCCAGGTAGGTTAGAAGTCATGGGACCTTATTAGAATAAGCGAGAAAATATCCAAAATACCCCCACTAAAGTTGCACCAAAATCCCATCATAGGGGTATGAATGACCCTCACGAGTTATACCCTCCAATACGTGTGGTACCCTCCAATTGTATCCTTGCCTCAACCTTTGGATCCAATAATTTAAAATATATGACTTATCCAACCAAGTTGTATGTAAAGCATACAATCTATACTTTTCATTTGTACCCCTGGCAGATTTAAACTCCGAGAAGATTTAGACATTGTCCACCATATGAGTCCTGGGTATGACTCATACCCTGGCTTACGGCTCATGTTAAGCCAGTCGTACTTAGATTCAACCTAAGTAACCAAGTCTTAGATTAATTTATGGAACCAAACAATCCATAACCACCAATACGACTCGTACTCCTAAGTCATGTCCATTCCAGTAACCAAATTCCATCCTACCAACCAATATTGGTAACCATATGACTTAACCATGCCATTCATACCCCAACATACGGCTCGTACCCTCGAGTCATATTGGGTTCAGAGACCAAAATTCTAGGAAATTTTCTAAGGTCCAAAAACTAGGGTGTTTTATTTTTAATATTGTTAATGCCTCTCTCAGGTGCACATCAGATAAACCTATAGATAAAATCATAGGCAAAGTATCATTATCTCCAAGGAAAGTATACTTCAAATGAGAGGGAAGAGCTTTAAGCTCTATCTTCAGCACTTCATCTTCATATACTTTAGAAGTAGGACCAATTGGCCTATTCAATGGCTCAAATTCATTCTTATAGGTAATTGTTCTCGTCAATCCATAATTTATACCATTTTAAGTAATTTTAACATTACAAAAAATATGGTATCCCATCAATGGTCACTCAGTTGGGTCCTTGGACATAATATGGTGAAAATATAACTGAAGATCTAAGACTGTAATAGCTGACAGTTCGTTATATATCGCAGGCAACTTCATTGCCTTGTATACATTGAACACCTCAACCTTGTCATGAGCATGCATGGTCAATTGTCTTGCAGTAACATCAATCAATGAATGCCTAGATGATAAAAAAGGATGTCCCAAAATAAATGGGACTTCTAAATCAACATTGAAATATAAAATAATTAAATCCACCAAAAAGTTGAGTAACCCCACTTGATTCAATACATCTTCAAAAATACTATCTGGTCTAACAAAAGTGACAAATCAGGTAACTGCAAAACAGATGTTGTAGTTCTTGGTCTACCAAGCTCCATCTTTCAGAACAAAATTATGGGCATAAGATTAATGTTTTCCCTAATATCACATAGACCCCGAGCTCTTATTGATTTCTCAATTGTAATATGAATAGTAAAGCTACCTAGATATTTTAGCTTTATAGGCAACCTATTTTGGACTCATGATATGCACTCCTCAGTAAGTGCCATGGTAGCATATTAAATTAGGCAGTTCTTATTAGCAGCGATGTTCTTTATGTACTTAGAGTACTTAGGAACACTCTACAAAACAACAATGAGAGGCAAGTTAATATGAACCTATTTCAAAAATTTAATAAACTTCTTGTAACAAACCTTATCTTGGTGTTTTAGAAGCCTTTGTAGGAAAGATAGAGGTGGCATCACAATTTCCACCTTGGTCCCTTTACTTTCATCTTTGTCAGCTACAGCTTTCTCATCCTCCATTACTATTTCCCCTCAGTAGCCTTATACTCATCTGCTGACTTTTCACATCTACTACCAACTGTGCTTATGTATCCATAATTTGTTTTAGTATCTCATTAATATTACTAGACTTAGTAGTGGTTTAATTACCCTGAATTTGTTGTTGTTGATTTTATTATACTGGCCCCTTGTATTGATTGGCATTCTATGCCTGATTTTCACCCTATGAGAAATTAGATAATTCCTCCAGTTTGGTGAAATACCCTGGGGTTTATAACCTCAGAAAATTTCTTGGATTTCTAATTTTTGGACAAGGTACGACTAGAGGGTACAGGTGGAATGCTATGGTACGATTGGTAAGCTTTTATCATTTACTAATTAGTGTTGGTTAGTGGGTTATATTGGTTTCTAGAATGGATATCACTTGGTGGGTACGAGTCATACCATTAACTGGTAAGGTAGATAGTGTTCAAACTTCTTTTGATTATATTCTTCTAGGGATATGGTTTAGGGGTACTAGTCATATGGTTGGTTTCAACTTGGTTCGGGTAAGTCATATGTTGGATAGTGTTGGGTCCAAGGTGAAAGCCTTAGGTACGATTGGTGTGTACCACTCATATTGGGGGATATGAACGTATGGGATGGTCGTACCCTATAGCAAGAGTTTTAAGCAGTTTAAGTTGGGGCTAATCTAGATATTTCCCCAGTTAACCTCTTAAGGCCCTATGACTTATAACTCTAGGTGGACATCATTTACCTAATTATTCTAATCTTAAACACTTAGAAATACTCTTTGATTCTCTCTAAGGCCCTTGGGTAAAGAAAGGATAAGGCTTCATTGAGAGGATCAATTTGGGGTTTGTACGGGTGATTTCTCTCCATCGTCGTAGTAATCTAAGCATGTAATCCTTCATCATTGTTAGTTCCAGCTAAAGTCATATTTTATACAATGTTTTCATTGCATGATTATTGTATGGTTTTGAGGTTTTTAAATATATGTTGGGGTTTTGATATTAAATGATTGGTTGTAGTTTTTCCATGTTTAAATTATGATTTTACATGATTTACAGGTGGTTTGGACAATTGGTTACATGGGAATGGTTGATTGGTAATTGGATTTGGTTTTGGAGACACTATGCACCCAACATATTCTTTAAAATGCCAATGAAAATGCTTTTATTATATTACGAAACTTTTAATGGAACGATTGCATGGAATGGTTTGGTAATGGAACCAAAAATACCCTAAATGGTTTAAATGGTTTGGAATGGTTTCATGGTCATGGTTATGGTTATGTTTAATTAAACTCTTTGTGGGGTACAATGGAATCCGCCAAGTATACATGTTAATGAACATCTTGTGGGGTACATATGATTTTCCTAAGCAAGTATAATAATGAAACACATGTGGGGTACATGGGAATCCTCCAAGTTAACTTGATAATGTAATTTATAGGTACATTGGAATCCCTTTATATAAAAAGATTGGCTAAGGACATTACTTGTAAGCTATAGTCGGTATGACAATACCCCTACTTGTATCCTTGATTAATAATAATGGAATTATAGTTTGGTTGGTTGGAAATTGTTTTAATTGGGCAACAATGGTAGGGTTTGATAGCTAACTATGAAGGTATGAGTCCAATAGATGCACACTAGAAACTCATTTTTATCGATATAAGGGGTAGTTATAATGACGTTACATTATACTATGAGGTACATGGGAATCCTCTAAGTACACTGTGCATATGTATCATAGAGGGCGAAGGGTTCTTGGGAATCCCCTACTCTTATGGTATCTTCGGTTCGTGTGGCTACATGCATCGAGGCCTATTTAGGGGGTTCCACTGGACCCATATAACCCATGGGTGGTCTTAGAACGGTTAAGCTACACATACCCAGGTTAATGGTTTTAAAGGTATGCTAAACCCAGCTCTCTTTCCCGGTATGGTTATATATACATATACATATACATATATATGTGTGTGTGTGTATGTATGATTTGTATGCATATGATTATTTTACTTGGTTTTATTGGATGGCTTTATTTATTCTTCTCCTGAGTTCATACTAGCTTTCACCCACTAACCCATCTTCGAGCGATTGTATCCCCATACGATGCAGGTATCGACCATTTTATTCCTTCTTCTTGGTGATCGGATTCAGGATTAGCTATTGGATTAAAGTGGTAAGCTTTCACATTCTGGAAGGCTCTATTTCATATCATGGATATTTTTACATACTTGTGTTTATTTATGGATATTGGTTTTAGCTATGGTTGGGGGCATGTCCCTACTCAATATTTATTTTCTTTTGGTTAGAGACTTTGTGTGACTACTATAGATTGGAATGGGTGAGATAGGTATTGGTGTCAGTCTTAGTATTAGCATTGGTATTGGGGTTGATACCTTTGGACTAAACTTGTAATTAATCCATCCTCTTTTATTTTGGGATTATATAATTATATTAGAACTCATTTGGTTTATGGTTTGGTTTAGTAATGGTTATTGGTTAGATAACGAGTGGTTGGACTTGTTTGGGTCGGTCACGGTTATAGACCTATCCCAGAGTCTAGAATTGGAATAACTCTCTCTTGTTATGAATTTAGAATTCATCCGACTTAGGATATGCGTAGGTTGGTTGGGTTGGGTAACGGGGGTTGGCTCCAGTCCTGGTTGGACTTGGGATGCCCATTACAACAAGGCCCTATTTCGGGTTGTGTCAAGTTAGTATCATAGTATTAGGTTCATAGTCAATTGGGAGTCCACAAAGCCATGTCGAGTAGAGTCTCTTTTAAGGGTGTGTAGCGTGCCACATTTATAAGAAAGAGGATATAAGCAATTAGGAATGTTTCACTTTCTTTGTATTCTATTTCAAGCTTGGAGTCTAAGTCTTAGAATCTTCTCTAATCCTAGTTTGGTCGCTTTTCAGATCATGCCTCAATGATTTGAAATATAAGGTAACTCTTCTGTCCCAACTGGGATAATATTAAAGGGACACAGAGGATCCATACTCGATCTAGGGGTCTAGACCTTGATATTGTTGGAGTTTTACTGGTTTCTACTAGTCCTCTTTAGGGTGAGGTAATGAATATGGAATTTCATCAACCGATTCATTCTATTGCTCAGTTAGTTACTGCTCAGGTTGAGCGGGGTGCATCTGGTATTTTATATATTGAGGCCACAAGGGTTGGCCAATTTATGAGTATGAATCCTCCTATTTTTATGGGTGTGAAGGTGGAGGGGGATTCTTATAGTTTCTTGGATGAAATGGAGAAAATCTTAAAGGTGATGAAGGCCATGAATATGAAAGGGGTAATTTTACAGCTTATCAATTTAAGGTTGTAGCGTACCAATGGTCTGAGGAGTGGGATAGGGTGAGAGGTAATATTGAGAAGTCTACTTTTTGGGAGACTTTCTCAAATGCTATTCTGGATAGCTTCTTTCCTTAGGAGCTGAGGTAAGAAAAGGTAGAGAAATTTGTCAATCTGAGTCAATGGAAAATATTTGTGAAGGAATATGCCTTAAAATTTCATTAGCTATCAAGGTATGCTCCAAAATTGGTGCCTGATATGAGGACAAGGATGAGAAGTTCACTTCTGTATTATCTCAGGATTTGATCTTTGTAAGCAAGACTACATTGCTGATCAAGGATATAGATATGTTTAGGTTTTTGGTTCATATGCAATAGGTGGAGGAGGTAAAAAAAGGTAAGATGAGTTTGGGGAAAGGTAGGGTAAGAAGTTCAAGTCATCTAAACAGGGTAGTGATCAATAGAAAGGTGGTCGGGATGGCGGTAAGTGGCCAAAGAAGAAGTGGGGGAGTTTCGGTTCATTCTCTACAGCTAGTGATCCTTACCTAAAGCAATCGGGTGATAGGCGTCAGTAAGGTGGCGATAATTTTTGTACACATGGTGCCCAATCTCAGGCAAGTGGGACACAGTCGGCTTTATTGTGTCTTTTTTATTGGTTCTATAGTAGGTTGTTTATGGGTTTCTGTGATGAGGGGAGGGATTGGTGTTTCAAATATGGTCAGCCAGGCCATATGCTCAGAAATTATCTGATTGGTAAGGGTGCTTTGAGAGCAAGTAAGGCTCCACTTCTTTCATCTCCAGTTCCTGCACTAAAGGGTGATATTTCTACTTTTGGTACTAGTACTGGTTGGAATATGTTATATTTTTTTGCTACTTGGCAGGAATCTGAGGCTTCACATGATGTCATGACTAGTATATTACAACTCCTTTCTCGTGATGTGTATTGTTTGCTTGATTTGGGGTGCACTCTCTTTTATGTAACCTCATTTGTGGCTGTGTATTTTTCTTTTGATCCCAAGGTTATTTTGGATTATTTTTCTATTTCTACCCTAGTAGGTGACTCTGTAATTGCTAAAAGGGTCTATAGGGGGTGTGGGGCATTTATTGGTAGTAAGCAGACTTTGGTGGATTTCTTTGAACTTGATATGGTGGATTTTGATGTTTTTCTGGTGATGGGTTTGTTACACTCTTGTTGCGCATCCTTAGATTTTTGGACCCATAAGGTTGTATTTCGGTTCCCTAGTGAATCGGTTATTGAGTAGAAGGGTGGTTCCCTAGCTCTTAAAGAAAGGTTTATTTCTTATCTTAGAGCTTGGAGAATAATCTCCAAAGGGTGTCTCTATCATTTGGTCTGGGTTAAAGATTCTTACTCTAAAGATCCTTTTTTACATTTGGTTTCAGTGGTAAATGAGTGGCCTGAAGTCTTTTTGAATGATCTTTTTGGTGTTCCTCCGGATAGGGAGATTGAGTTTAGCATTGATTTGGTTTCAGACACTCGTCTAATATCTATTCCTCCTTATAGACTATCTCCAGCTAAGTTGAGAGAACTCAAGGAACAACTTAAAGATCTTTTAGATAAGGATTTTATTTGTCCTAGTGTGTCCCCTATAAGGTGAACCGATATTATTCGTGTGCAAGAAGGATAGTTCCATTCAAATATGCATTGTCTATCGACAGTTGAATAAGGTAACGATTAAGAACAAGTATCATCTCCTAAGGATAGATAACTTGTTTGATTAATTGCAAGGTGCCAAATTCATTTCTATGATAGATTTTCAGTTTGGGTATCATCAACTTAAGATTAGGGAGGAGGATATACCTAAGACGGCTTTTTGTACTTGGTATAGGCACTTTGAGTTCTTGATTATGTCATTTGGTTTGACTAATGCCCCATCTATATTTATGGATTGGATGAACAGGGTTTTCAAGCAGTTTTTGGATCTTTTGTCCTTGTGTTCATTAATAACATTCTAGTTATTCTAAAAGTGAGGTGGGACATGCCAATCACCACCATATGGTGTTACAGACCTTGAAAGAGAAGTAATTGTATGCCAAATTCTCCAAGTATGAGTTTTGGTTGAATGCTAAAACTTTTCTTGTTCATATTATTTCTAGTGAGGGGATCATGGGGGATCTGCAAAAGGTGACTGTAGTTAAAAGGTGGCCTAAACCCATGACTCCAACCAATATTCGGAGCTTCGTAGGTTTTGCTGGGTATTATAGGCAGTTTGTGGAAAGTTTCTCAATGATAGCTACCTTATTGACTAAGTTTGAATCAGAAGAAGGTAAAGTTTTATTGGTCGGATGCTTGTGGGGGGAGTTTCGAGAAGCTTAAGATAAGCCAACTTCAATTCCAGTTTTGACATTGTCTGAAGGTAATGAGGGGTTTATGGTTTATTGTGATGTGTCCCGAGTGGGACTTGGTTGTGTTTTGATGCAGCATGGAAAGGTGATTTCCTTTGCTTCTAGTCAGTTGAAGGTACATGAGAGAAATTATCCTACTTATGATTTGGAGCTTTTAGCGGTGGTTTTTGCTTTAAAAATCTGGCGACATTATTTGTATAGAGTGCACGTGGATATCTTTTCTGATCATAAGAATCTACAGTATGTGTTCACTCAGAAGAAGCTAAATCTAATACAGAGGAGATAGATAGATCTTCTCAAGGACTATGACATGAGTCTTTACTACCACCCAGGTAAAGCTAATGTGGTTGTTGATGCTCTTAGCAGGTTGTAATTTTAGCTCATGTAGATAAAGAGAAGTGGGAATTAGTGAAGCATATTCACCGCTTGGCTAATCTTGGAGATCAT
This sequence comes from Capsicum annuum, assembly GCF_002878395.1. Taxonomy (NCBI): domain Eukaryota; kingdom Viridiplantae; phylum Streptophyta; class Magnoliopsida; order Solanales; family Solanaceae; genus Capsicum; species Capsicum annuum. The sequence continues at coordinate 71,394,481 of NC_061120.1, read as the reverse complement.
CTCTTGGATTCCAATGATGGTGGTGTGATGGTATAGGAAGTGGTTCAGTCGTCTATTGGTGCAGAGATCAAGGAAAAACAAATGTTGGATCCTATCTTAATGAAAATCAAAAGTGATGTTGGTAGATAAAAGGTAATGGTATTTGAGATCAGTGATGATGGTACCTTGAGGTATCAAGGGAAGTTATATGCTCCTGATGTCGATGGTTTGCAACAAAAGATTTTGGCTGAGGCGCATGAATCGCGCTATGTTGTTCCTCTCGGTTCTACAAAAATGTATCATGATCTCAAAGAGATGTATTGGTTGATTGGTATGAAGAGGTATATGGCTGATTTTATGGATAAGTGTATGGTGTGCCAACAACTTAAATTTAAGCACATGAGGCCTGGTGGGTTATATCAGGAAATGGAATTACCGGAATGGAAATGGGAGGTAATCAATAAGGATTTTGTTACCGGTATTCCTCGGTCTTTGAACCAATTTGATTTGCTTTGGGTCATCATGGATAGGATAACAAAGTCCGCATACTTCTTACCAGTGGAAACTAAATTTTTGTCTAAAGACTATCTGAGGTTGTATATTCATAAGATTGTGAAGCTGCATGGGGTACCTATTATCTCTGATCATGGTACACAGTTTTCATCTTATTTCTAGCGGTTTTTTCAAAAGGGTTGGGAACTAAGGTTAGTCTAAGTACTGTTTTTCATCCGCAGATAAATGGGCAAGCAAAGAAGACTAGTCAGACATTAAAGGACATGTTTCGTATGTATATGATTGATTATAGTGGCAATTGGGTTGAGCATCTACCTTTGGTAAAGTTTTTTTACAATAATAACTATCATTCTAGTATTAGGATAGCCCCTTTTGAGGCATTGTATGGTAGGAGGTCTAGATCTCCTATTGGGTGGTTTGAGCTTGGTGAGGTGGATATGTTCGGTCCAAATTTGGTTTATCAGGCTATGGAAAAGGTGAAGGTTATTTGGGATAGGCTTAAGGCTGCCTAAACTTGCCAAAAGTCTGATGTAGATGTAAGGTATAAAGGCTTGGAGTTTGAGATCGGGGATAAGGTGTTCCTAAAGGTGTCTCCCACGAAGGGAGTGATTTGTTTTGGTAAAAAAGAGAACTCAGTCTTCGATATGTTGGTCTTTATGCAATTTTACGGAGGGTTGGTAATGTAGCATATGAATTACATTTTTCTTCTAGTTTGAACTCTAGTCATCCGATATTTTATGTCTCTATGTTGAGAAACTATCTTGGTGATCCTTTTTCTGCGGTTCTTTAGAAAATTAGGTATCTCAAATCTCTATCTTATAAGAAGATCCTGGTTGAGATGCTGGATCGGCAGGTTCGTCGGTTATGAATAAAGGATGTGGCCTCAGTTAAGGTTCTATGGTGGATCTATAAGGTGGAAGAGGCTACATGGGAAGCAAAAACGGATATGAAGTCCAAATATCTGCATTTGTTTTCTGCTCCAGATATTCATGCAGAAGGTATGTATTCTTAGTCACATCTCTATTTTCTAATTTGGTTAAAGGTTAGATTAATGTTTGGTAATAGAAATAACTCTGTTTGTGGGTAATCTACCTTGTCCTTCATTCGGGGACTAATGATCTTAGTGGGGGAGACTGAAACACCCTGGATTTTAGAACCTTAGAAAATTTCCTAGATTTTTGGTTTCTGGACAAGATGTGAATAAAGGGTACAGATCGTATGCTGGGGTACCTTTGGTAAGGTTTGGTCGTACACTAACTAGTGTTGTCCTATGGGTTGGATTGGTTTCTGGAATGAGTACGACATGGCGGGTACGATTCATATAGTTGGGTACAAGTTGTACCATTAACTTGTATGGTAGGTTGTGTTCAAACTTCCTTTGATTATATTCTTCCAGGGATACGGTTTAGGGGTACTTGTCGTATGGTAGGGTATGAATAGGTTCAGGTAAGTCATGTATTGGATAATGTTGGGTCCAAAGGGGATGCCTTGGGTACGAGTGGTGGGTACCACTCGTATTGGAGGATATGACCGGTATGGGATGGTCATACCCTATGGCGGGAATTTTAAGCAGTTTAAGTTGGGGGTAATCTGGACATTTCCCCACTTAACCTCTTAAGGCCCCATGACTTATTACTCTAGTGGGACATCATTTACCTTATTATTCTAATCTTAAACACTTAGAAACACTCTCTAATTATCTCTAAGGATCTTGGGTAAAGGAAGGCTAGGGTTTAATCTAGAGGATCAATTTGGGGCTTGTATGGGTGATTTTTCTCCATCATCTTTGTAATCTAAGGCACGCACTCCTTCCTCATTGTTAGTTCCAACTAAAGACGTGTTTTATACAATATTTTTATGGCATGATTATTGTATGGTTTTGGGGTTTTCAAATATATGTTGGGGTTTTGGTATGAAATGCTTGGTTATGGTATTCTCATGTTTTATTATGCTTTTACATCCTTTAATGGTGGTTTGGACAAAATGTTGCATGTGAATGGTTGATTGGTAATTGGATTTGGATTTGGAAACACTATACCCCTAATATGTTTGATAAAATGCCTATGATAATGCGTTTATTATATTATGGAACTATTGTATGGTATGGTTTGGTAATGGAACCCTAAATGGTATAAATGGTTTAGAATGGTTAAATGGAATGGTTTGGTGGTCATGGTTATGGTTAATTGAACTCCTTCAGGGGTACAATGGAATTGTGGGGTACATGGCATTTCCCCAAGCAAATATAATAATGGAACAATTGTGGGGTACATGGGAATCCTCCAAGTTAACTTGATATTGTAATTTATGGTTACATGGGAATCCGTTTACATAAAAAGGTTTGCTAAGGACATTGTTTTCAAGCAATAGTCGGCATGATGATACCACTACTTATAGCTTGGTTAATAACAATGGAATAATGGTTTGGTTGGTTGGAAATGGTTTTAATTGGGCATTAATGGCGGGGTGTGAAAGCTAACCGTGAAGTTTCGAATCCAATGGAATGACACTGGAAACTCAAGTTTGCCAACATGAGGGGTGGTCATAGTGACCTTATATGATACTTTGAGCTACATGGGAATCCTTGAAGTACACTGTACATATGTATCATGGAGAGCGAAGGGTACTTGGGAATCCCCTACTCTTATTGTATCTCCTATTCATGCGGCTACATGCATCGAGGCCTGTTCAGGAGGTTACACTAGACCCATGTAGCCTGTGGGTGGTTCTAGGAAAGTTAAGCTACACATTCCCAGCTTAATGGTTTTAAAGGCATGCTAAACCCGACTCCCTTTCCCGACATGGTTTTAATATATATATATATATATATATATATATATATATATATATATATATATATATATATATATATATATATTGTTTGTATGCATATGGATGGTTTACTTTGTTTTACTTGATGGCATTATTTTATCATTCACCTGAGTTCATACTAGCGTTCACCCACTAACCCATCTTTGGGCAGTTGTATCCCCACGTGATGTAGGAACCAGCCGATCTACTCCTCTTGCTTAGTGATCGGATTCAGGATCGGCTATTGGATTGAAATAGTGAGCTTTCATATTCCGTAAGGCTCTATTTCATATCATGGATGTCTTTACATACTTCAGTCTATTTATGGATATTTATTTTTTGCTATGGTTGGGGGCTTGTTCCAACCGGATATTGGTTACCTTTTGGTTAGAGGCTTTGTATATGACTACTATGGGTTGGAATGGGCAGGATCGGTATTGGTGTCAACCTTAGTATTGGCATTAGTATTGTGGTTGATACCTTTGGACTAAACTTATGATTGTTTCATTCTTTTTTATTTGGGGATAATATAATTATATTAGAACATATTTAGTTTATGGTTTGGATCAGTAATGGTTATTGGTTGGATAACGAATGGTTGGACTTGTTTGGGTCTGTCACTATTATAGACCTATCCGAGAGTCTGGAATTGAAATAAATGCTATCTTTTTATACGTTTGAAATTCATCCAACTCAGGATATGCATAGGCTAGTTGGGTTGGGTGATGGGGGTTGTCTCCAATCCTGGTTGGACTTGGGATTCCCATTACGATAAGGCCCTGGTTCGGGTCAGGTCATTAGGATTTTAAGTATTACCAATGTTTTATTATCCTTTATGATTACCATTTCCCATATAATTGACATACTTTGGATTTGTTGTGCAAGCATCGGTTGTATGTTCACTGCTTCCACAAACCTCGCACCAAGTATGATCCTGATGAGCTAATTTGTTGGCAGTGGTGCAGACCGTGGGACTCCCAAATTCATATTACTAAGTTGTGTAGTTAGCTGATTCTGTAGTGTAGCAATCTGAGCTGACTAAGCTATGAACTGATCAACCTTTAACACATGTACTACCTTCTTTGGAGAAACCCTTGCATCAGCATGCCACTCAGGATTCCCCCTGCGAAATCCGATTCAGCAGTGTATATAATTCATCATACGTCATCTTAAGCCTGCCCACCTACTGTTGAATCAAGGAGAATCTTAGTGTTTTGGCTCAAGAACCTCAATGAAAGTGTGTGCCAAAACATCGTTAGTCTGATGATGATGAGGGAAATTCCTAAGCATACCTTTGAATCTTTCCAAAGTTTGGTTAAGATTCTCTTTATCTTTTTGCCTGAAACTCAGAATCTCACTTCTCAAACGTATTGTCTTCCTAGATGGAAGAATCGGATAAGGAAATTTCGAGCCAGATCATCCCAGGAAATAATGGAGTTTGGTGGTTCAGTATATAACCACCTCTTTGCTTTCCCTAATAGAGAGAAGGGGAAGAGAATTAGTCTGACATAATCAGTAGATACCCTAGCAGGAATGTAGGTATCACTAATCTCAATAAAATTTTGTATGTGCTGTTGCAGGTCCTAATGAGATAAACCTGTGAATTGCCCACTCGTGTTCAACAATTTCACCATATTCTTCTTTAGTTCAAAACGACCACTTGCCTTTTGATTACGGATGCAATTAGTAGCATTATTCATAAATAGGATTGACATTTCACAAATAGGTCTAGCTACTACTCAAGCAGTAGTGGCTGGAACCGCCAAAGCTGGAGCAATTGGAGCATTAGGATCAATTAGATCATTAAGATTAGGATCTATTTGATCTCCCATTTGAACTTGCTGAATTAGGTAATGAAGTGTTGTTAATCTTCGCCTCTAATGAAATACTTGTTTTGGTTCTGAATAAGGCTCTACCAATTCTTTTGCTCTTGCCAATCCGATACCTCACTTATCCTGCAAAAGTCAGCCGCTAAGATCATTCGTTAACACTTAAATTTATTATCAAAATCCATGAATTTAGAAAATTACTAATTATTTGATCCTCGAAAATGGCGCCAAAAACTTGTTGCGGTCTATCACACACACAAGTGCACGTGATCGCACAAGTAATATAGTGACTCAAAGAATCAGATATCATACCCACAAGGACTACTAGATTAGTAATTTACTCAACTTTAATTTCGACAATAATGTATTTAAGTGTTTTAGAGTATCCAGATGATTGTGATAATTTAATCAATAATAGACTAAATAAAAAAAATAACAAAGTATATCAATAGCAACGTAAGAAAAGTTGTAAACAATATGAGATAGAATTCAAGGATTGAGACACTCTTAACAATATTATAAATCTCTATGCTTATCGTGTTCGTGCTGATTAGGTTATTGATTTGCAAGGTTTAGCTTATGATCATGGTATTCCAAGCCTCTAATCTTCTACCTAAATAGACATTGCAATTTCATCGTTGAGTAGGGATGCAATAATCCATTTAGGTGCTTTAAGTTATCTTCCTACAATTGAACCAAACAAGGCTTCTAGGTATATTCCTATCCTAGTCTCTACTTCATCTTCATTTATATCTGTAAAAATATGAACTTGCTCAATAAACTTATTGGTCTATCCCTAAGATTCTCCTTTTGGGTTCACAAAGGAACTATTCGTTCATTCAAATGGTGGCCAATCATTAAAATGGTAGAAACAAGAACATAAGAATAACTTATATGATAAATCAACGTTAACCACTCTAAGAATATCAAAATATAATCGTGTTTGTCGCCTCAACCCCAAAACAAGGGTGTTTAGCCACTCATATTCAAAATCAACATCACAAAAATATAATTAATCATACCAAAAATTAATGTTGAAAGATGAAAGTTCAAAGGACCCTAAGAGAGTATTATAATTCTTTTTGCCTCTGTAGTACATATCCAAAAGTATACTCATCTGATTTAAAGTGTTTCTTTTATTGTAGAAGATGTCTACCCATATTTTCTGCACCACTGCATTGCAGAGCCCATCATGGAGGTAAAGGTCCGAGATGCGGGTTTATGGTGGATAGATACTAGATTTTGATTTTGCAATAATTTAGCCTCAGCCACACGGGGCTATGCGGAAGGCTACTGGAATTTGACATTTGGGACTCATTAGACTCTATGACACGAACATAAAAGTGGGGATCTAGGTCCGTGATGCGGAGTTATCGCAGACCCTAACTAGATTATGTCGTTCAATGCTTATGCTTCGCTACTTCATTCCATGTTTTTCGTATCTTTTTTCCAGCTTCTCCATGTCTAGTGTGTCAGTCTAAATGCTTCCATGTTCCACACTCTCCTTATTATTGCATAATAGCGTGTCTAATTACAACGAAATCAAGCCCTGCAACACTAATCGTGTGTTATCTCAATAATACATTTTAGGCTCAAATACATACAATGCATACATTTTAGCTCATAGAACAAGTTCAAATATGGGTAAATATGGGCACTTGGATGTATAAATACGCCCAAGATCACCACCTCACACTTCGAATCTTGTTCATCCTCGAACAATCCAAGGAAATAAAAATAACACAATTAAGATTTAGACCACAATCTAAACAAGACACTTTTGTTGGGCATGCACTGGCCACACATGACTGGTCAATTTTCACTATAAACATGTCATATCACATATAAAAACACAGGATTACAATTTTCAAACTCCCCAACCTCACAAGTAGACTCTAACATATCAGCAAACTTATGCACCTTATTCAATCAAGCGTTCCTATAGGTCACCCAACTATCCTTCACATGCACCCTCACAACAAGATGATTACCCAGATTGCTCTCAATTTTGAAATCCATAACAATCATGGGTATACAAGTATCAAATTTCACTCACTCTCATAAGTAATTCATACATGATATATGATGAACCATAGGATTTCCCCTAGTATACTAATCCACTAATAGTCGAATGTTTAGATTAATGATCAAATAGGTCATTAAGGTATAATGTAAGCTAAAGGATGGATAGGAACTTATTTAGGTACAAAATGTGGCTAATCTCCCTAAGCGCTTTAATACATCACAAGAGCATTCAATCACTCAATTAACAACCCATTCTTCACCTTATCTATCTTCTCTTTTTTTCTTTCATTTTGGACCCATCTCATTAAGCTTCGTTGGATACACTATGGAAATGTTTTGAATTCATGTTATTATTTGGTTACGAGTCTGTGATGATCCTGCGTGAGTTGATCGTGTGCCGTGTGTGTGTGAAGTTTTATGTATTCCTTATTAAACTTGATGTCTAGAACTTTCTTCATGTGTATGCAAAGTGAAATAAAGAGTGTGGGTTTAGGAGATGATATAGGCATTTCTTTGATAGCCATGTTTCAATTCCCATACCTTCATTTACCTACTCTTGTCATACCCTGATCCCACTCTCACTCTCACTATTCCTTTTTTTTTTCTCTCTCTCTCTCTCTCTCTCTTTCTTCCTCTCCCTATCACTCCCTTATTTTCTTAACCTTAACTTTATACGTTAAATTATTATTTTATCTCTTACGTTATATTACCCCAAAATAAGATGGCAAACATTTTACTAATAATTTATTTTTTTTTGGTCAAATTACAACACATGGGGAATAGAATATTATCCTAAAAATAGGAGGATAATCAAAGGTTATTTTATTTTTATTATATTTGAGTTCTTTAATCATTTGCTTAAAAGCAGTCGGGTTAGTTCATCTATCTTTTACTCTTTTAATATTTCTATCCTATATTTCCTTGTGTAAATTATTTGAATGCCACGACACGAATTCTCAGGTCATGATGGCACCTACTATAACCCACCAATAGGAAAGACAACTCATAGTTCAAAATTGTTAGTAAAGGACTACCAAGAGAAATGAAAGAAAAACTGCGGAAAAATTGTAATAAAAGACTATTTTATACATAAGACAGTCCATGTCACGACCCAATTTACGAGTCATTATGGCACCTACTAAATCTGACCAGTAGGTAGGCCATATCATAACCTAGAGCTAATGGGTTAATTCAGTAGAAATTGCCCAACAAAGACGAAATTTTAAGAACACAATTTATAAGTAATAAAGGTTCTAGATAAAATAACAGTTAATACAAGATACCAATCCCACGATCTAGTAGATCCAGTACAAGAGCATCTAATAGTCTCAGTACGACTCAAAAGTCTAGAATAGTCAATACATCTATCACAATAACTAAAGATCGAATATAAAAGATAAAGGAAAATGGATGATTCGATCTCCAAGAGCTCCCCCTATCTTTGAGAATATCAACACAGCACGATCAATGATCAACGGTAATAGCTAGTTCTCAGATCTGGACCAAAAAGATACAAAAGTGTAGTATGAGTACCAAAACAATGGGTACTCAATTTTTATCATCGGCCGATTGAGCTAAATCATGATATAAGTATGATAAATGCAAGAAATCATCACTAAGTCAAGGTACATAAACTAACCTGGATGATCTCCAACACCATTGTACAGAATAAGTAGATAAATCAGAAAGATAAAATAACGTAACATAGTATCACATAAGCAATCACTAACTACAGAATTAGCTCCCATACGCTAATAGGTGCGGAAAAGTTAAAAAAAACTCATCACAACCTCCTATACTATTGGAAATTACACTCAAGAGAAGGATAAAGCAAATAGCCGACATTATAACTAACTTTTATTGTCATTTAACCATCATTCCAAAATTTACCCATATTCCTTAATCATCACTTTATTAATCAATCTATTTAATTACTAGAATCCATTTAAGTCATACCACATTTAAGCCATTTCCTCATTTTTTGACTTAGCCAAAATGGTACTTTCAATCCCCATCAATCATAGAAAATATATCATCATATCATAATCAATAGTCAGACTCAAACATGTCAATATAACTAATATCCAAACTTGAATTGATAAATAATTTATAATGAGACTCGAACCGGTAAATATAATCAGTATCCAAACTTTAATCGGTAAATAATCAATAGCCAAACTCAAACCGGCAAATATAATCAATATCCAGACTTGAACTGGTTAATATATCAATAACTAATCTCGAAGCGGTAAATATAATAAATATTGTCATAATCATCCTTCGGACTCAAATCAGGTATATATAATCTACAACATAACCATTTTTCAGAGTCGAAACAGATAAACATATATATAAATATAATATAAATAATCATAGCCACACTCAAACCAGCAAATATAATCAATATCCAGACTTGAACTGGTTAATATATCAATAACCGAACTTGAAGTAGTTAATATAATAAATATTGCCATAATCATCCTTTGGACCCAAATCGGGTATATATAATCAACAACATAACCATCTTTTGAAGTTGAAACAGATAAACATATAAACATTAAACACATACACACATATATATATATATCCACATCATAAAGAGTATCATCAATTTGCATAAATAATAGCATAGTCAATATGTGTCAACCCTCACATTAACCAACATAACCCTCAAGTGTCAATGTTTCTCAATATTACCTCAATACACATTCCCAAGAGTTGAATAAGCGTAAACGGTCTTACCAAAGCTAACACGTGTCATTGCCTAAAGTGGATTAAGAGTCCACTTCTAATCCTTAAGTTTTTTTTTTTAAGAAAATTCTACTCGGACTAGACTTGAAGTATCTAAATTCACTTTTAGATCTATAGCAAGCCACAATTAGTCCTAAGGTAGAGATTTTTCCCAAATACATTAACTAAGTCCTATGGAAACTAAGGAAACCTTTACAAGTGTAAGTAACTAAGGCCAATGTACCCTAAGCATGATTAACTAGACATACTTAATCTTGATCAATCTAAGGCATTCTCATGCTAAACATGACTAATGAAGCCTAATTCACCTAAGGTATGAGGAAGTATTTCAAGGTTACGGTGTCAAGTAGCCTAAATGGCTCAACCAATCCGAAGTCTTATAATTCATCAATACAACACCTAAATCCATCCCAAGTCTAACACAATATAATAAGAATACTATCAAATAGATCAACCTAAGAAAGGGTGAAACCTAGCCTACCTCATCACCGAAGAAAGCTCAATGAACTGCTAAACCAATGTTTTTCCCTTACGATAAGCCTCCTCAAAATGTCAACCTATCAAAAACACATTCTTCTCACCAATACAAGAACATCAATACCTATATTACACCATTGTGCTTCGGGTGTAAAAAACACCTCAAAACCTCATGTGGGTCCCACTTATGCAAATCGCATTTTTGAGACCAACAACATTCATACAAGCTCAAGGAATTATTACCCTAAAATATGTGAAAACCAATCTAAATTGGGGATAAAATTAAGTCCTAAAGATTTTGGGGTTTTGAGCAAATAATCAAGAAATTTCACGAAGAAAAGGGTGAATTTTTACTTTAAATTGATTGATAATCACAAAAATAGATGTTACTCAAGATTCCCAATTTACTAACAAGATTTAATTCTAAGTTAACACACTATTCTAGGTTTTAGATCTTAAGGAAAAAGATGAAAAATGCCCAAAACCATGGAAAAGGGGTCATTTATACCATTACCAGGCTCTCAGCAATTGCTATCGTGATCTGAGGCCTTGCAATCGTGGCACCTTTCATATGTTAAACGAGTCGTGATAGCCACACCTATTTGCAATTATGGCATCTCTATTGCACACAGAGTTGCGATCGCGGTCAAAAGAGGAATCATCACAGTGGCACCAGATTTGCTAATGCACCAGATTTTCCAAGTCCAAAATAGGCTCGACCTAGTGCTCAGGATTCCTTAGAAATCCCGTATACGCAAATAAACTATGCAACCATACTAAATTCTACATTTCAAATGTGATGGTGCACTTGAAATTTCCATCCAAGGTTGTTTTGACTAAATATAGGTCCCACACCTATACTTTCAATTTCTCAATTTTTTGACCAATAGGTCAAAATAAGCCTGGGTGCCTTGGGACCCAAACCAAGGGTCTACCTAGCATAAAATTGATATTTCAGAGCTGCTAGCACAGTCAAAATTTCTATTTAAGATCACTTGACTGAAGTTTATGCCCGAGGGCCATTTGGAACCAGTGAAGACTTTTAAACAGGAAATTGGTGCTAAAAACCAAATAAGCAGCCCGTAACTAAGTGTCAGCTCCAGTAAGTCATAAATGACTAGGGGTAGCTATGGAAAATCTTTAACTTTGGAAATATGGAAAATGACCTGAAGGATCATTACACTATCCACTACTAAAGGAACTTTCATCCCCGAAATTTAAGGATTATAATGTATCTGAAGTCTCGAACAGGTGAGGCTACTAAGTTTGCATCTCGCTCTCGATATCCCAAGTAGCCTCCTCCACTTGGCAGTTCCTTCATTGAACCTTAACCATAAGAATCTCCCTAGTGCAAAATCATCTCACATCACTAGCCAAAATAAGAACCAGCTCCTCTACAAAGGTCAAACACTCATCCAACTAGATTGAGTCCCATCTAAGCATATGAGATGGATCAGGAATATATCGCTGCAATATAAAGACATGGAAAATTGGATGAACATCAACCAAATATAGATATAGATCTAACTTATAAGCCATCTCACCAACTGTGTGAAGATTCTTAAAAGGTCCAATGTATCTAGGATAAGGCTTTTCCTTTCTCCCAAACCTCATCACACCCTTCATGGGTGATACCCGAAGGAATACACGATCACCAACTCCAAATCTCAAGGCACAAAGCCTACGGTTTGTATAAGCCTTCTGCCTACTCTGAATGGCTCTCAACCTATCCTAAATCACCCTGACTCTATCCAACAACTCCTAAGGCAAATCAGTACCATAAGCCCTAACCTTGGAAGTCCCAAACCATCTGACTGGGTAATGAAATATCCTACCATTGAAAACCTCAAAAGGTGTTATATTAATACTCGAATGATAGCTATTATTATACACGAACTCTACTAAGGCTAAGTGTTGCTCCCACTGGCCTCCTAAGTCCATAACATATACTCAGAGCATATCCTCAAAACCTAAATAGTCCGCTTGGACTGGCCATTAGTCTATGGATGAAAGGTTGTACTAAGATCCACCTGAGTACCCAACTCTTTTTGAAATGCTCTTCAAAACCTCAAAATGAACATAGAACCACGGTCTAAAATATGAAATGGGCACCCCATGCAAATGGACTATATCTTAAATATAAATATGGGATAATCTCTCAACACTAAAGGTTAACTGAATAGGAATGAAATATGGTGACTTGGTCAAATGATCCACCATGACCCAAATACCATTAAAACCATCGGAAGTGTAAGGCAACCCACTAACAAATCTATAGTAATCCATTCCCATTTTGAATTAGGAATGGGCAATTTTTGAGTCAATCCACCAGGTCGTTAATACTAGACTTTTACCTGCTGACAACATAGGCAACGAACTACTAAGTCAGACATATCTCTCTTCATACTACACTAATAGTGTGGCCTCAAATCTCTATACATCTTGGATGTGCCAGGGAGAATAGAATATCTAGAGTAGTGAGTCTCATGCAAAGTCAACTGAATTAAGTTATCAATCTGCAGAACATAAATACAGCCATCAGATCTCCAAACACCGTTAGAATCTATGATGTTCCTCTCAGACTCACCACTCAACACCTAATCACGAAGAAATCGAAGCTTACTATCCTCAAACTAACAATCTCAAATCTGCTCAAGTAGTGAATACCTCATCTCCATATGAACCAAAATCATCTTAGGGTCTAAAATATCAAGGTGAAACATTAAGTTAGCTAAGGATTGAATGTCTCATGCCAATAGCCTCTAAGAAACTGAAATGCAAGTTAAGCTACCCATACTCACTGCCTTCTAACTCAAGACATCTATTACAATATTTGTCTTTCCCAGATGATACAACATAGAAATATCATAGTTCTTAAGCAAATCCATCTATCTATGATTCCTAAAATTTAGCTCACTCTGGTTCATAATATGCTAAAGACTACGATGATCATTGAAAATCCCATAATGCATGCCATACAAATAATGCCTCAAAATATTAAGTGCAAAAACTACCACTGCCAACTCCAAATCATGAGTGGGGTAGTTTCACTCTTGCACCTTAAGTTGTCTATAAGCATGAGAAATAATATGACCCTACTATATTAATACACAACCCAAACTGACACCAAAAGCATTACAAAATACGGTGAATCCCTTACCCCAATAGGATGAGCTAAAACAGGAGCTGAAGTAAGCAAATCCTTGAGCCTTCCAAAGTTCAAATCACACTCCTTGAACTGTTAAAAAGGAACCTCCTTTGAAGACAATCTGGTTATGGGGGAAAAATAGTAGCAAAACCCTCAATGAAGTATCTATAATAAGTGGCCAAACCAATAAAGCTATGAACCTTAATTGGAGATATAGGTCTATCTCAATCATGAGTCACCTTAATCTTAGCTAGCTCTACCATAATACCATCCTTAGATACCACATGTCCAAGGAATGTAACTGATTCAAGCCAAAACTCACACTTAGAGAACTTGGGAAAAGCACATGATCTATCAAAGTTTAAAGCACGATCCTCAAACATTGTGCATACTTCTCTCTACTCCTCGAATACACAAGGATGTCATCGATAAACATAAGGATGAAGGAATTTAAATATGGCCTGGACACTTAGTTAATCAAATTCATGAATGTGTCTGGGGCATTAGTCAACCCAAATGATATCACTAAGAACTCATAATGACCACAATGAGTCCTAAAGGCTATATTCGAGATATCCTCAGCATGAATCCTCTGATGGTAACCAAATGTCAAATTAATATTTGAAAACACTTTTGCAGCCTGAAACTAGTCAAATAAATCATCAATGTGAGGCATAGGATAATGGTTCTTTACCATTACCTTATTAAGTTGCCTATAATAAATACACGTACACATAGATCTATCTTATTTCTTCACAAACAAAATAGGAACTCCCCAAGAGGACATACTTGGTCTAATAAAACCCTTACTAAGAAGACCCTGAAGTTGAGAATTCAACTTCTTAAGCTAGGCAGGAGCCATATGATAAGGTGTCATAGAAATATATTGGATGCTAGGATCAAGATCAATAGCAAACTCAATCTTATAGACATGGAGAATAACAGGTAGGTTAGTGGGAAACATATCAAAAGACTCACAAACAACAGGATTAGAGTCAAGAGATAGACTCTCTATACTAGTATCACAAATATAAGTGAGATAGGACTTGCAACCCTTAGAAATAAGCCTCCTAGCATAAATATAATAAATAATCCCCATCATCTCACGGTTAACCGCTCCCTGCCACACGAGTAAGGGTACATAGATCATGGAAAAGGTAACAGTCTTAGAAAAATAATCCATGACTACAAGATAGTGGCATAACTAGTCTATGCCCAAAATCACATCAAAATCCACCATATCCAAAATAACAAGATTTGCATTTGTATTAACATCACTAACAGTCACAACACATGATCTTAAAACTCAATGCACTATAAAAAATCACCTACGGTAGTAGAACGCATAATGGTAACAATAATAAATCATAAGACAATTCCAACTATGGTGCATGATAAGAAGATATATAAGAATCAGTGGATCTCAGATCAAATAAAGCAAGGGCCAACAGGTGGCACACCGAAATCATACCTGTAACTATAGTATCTAAAGTCTTAGTCTTAAGTCTAGCAGGTACTGCATATAACTGACCATGCCCATCACCTGACTGGTTACCTTACCGACCTTCTATCTTGCCTGTTTAAGAACATTCTTGAGTACCCTAGAAACCAACCCTAAGACTATGAAAATTGCCTATAGCTGAGGGATAGACTACTCTAATAGGGGGAATACTCTAAGTTGAAGCAACAGTCACTCCACAAAGAGGGTACTCTCGAAAATAGTGACCAAGACCCCCATAGCTATAACATAAACCCAGAGAGTAACCAGAATTAGTAGATCTAGATGACCTGGAGTAACCACCATGACTAGAATAACTAGAAGATAAATCCCTTAAAGACTAAAAGCCAACCTGACCAGGGTGATCACTAGCACTAGACTAACCTTGTCAGTAATCTAAAAAGCTGCCTGAAAAAGGATGCAAGGCATGTACTTCTCCATGAAAATCTCAAAAAATTGAGCCCAAGTCAAGGAAGAAGATCCAGCTGGTCTAGAATCCATAAACTCTCTCTACCAATGTCATGCAGCCAAATTTAACTAAAATATGGTGTAATCCACACCACGAGTCTCAACAAGGCCCAAATTATAGATCCTATCATTACAAGCAATCAGAAAGTCATATGCATCCTCACCTAGTGCACCAAAAAATCTAGGTGAAGCCAATCTCAAGAATCTACCCAACATCTTCTGCTCTTTAAAAGACATAGCAAGCTGTGCAACTATTGGTGCAAGAAGAACCTCAAATTTAGAAGCCACAGCTATAGGCAGCCCCTTCTTTCTCCCCCACTTCAATACCACTCTGATCTGTAAACTATGTACCATCAGACAATACACCACCAACCAAACCCAAAAGATGAACCAGCACATCTCTGAACATTGACGAAGAAATAAATCCTGGTAAATCTTGGGCTAGTCCCTGGTCTACTGTTGGCTATAACAGAAGAATCTTTAGGTCAGGAGTGGGAATAGGATCTAGGGAAGGCGGCTTATACTGAACCCTTGCTAGGGACACATCATTTGGTATTCCACAACCTCTAGGTCATCCACAAATAGAAATAGGATCCCTAGGCTCGATCTCGGGACCCTCACCTCATGTAGTGGTAGCACGTGTCCTGGTCATCTACAAAAAAGTAAAGTCAAAGGAATACTTCAATAAACCAACTCAGACTCTTAGAACGATATGAGTGAAAGACGTAAAGAACTCCTAAGAATGTCCCATAGCCTCTCGAAGATAGGAAATGAACATCATTATTCTGATCGCAAGACTCTACTAGACACTTGCTTTTGTACCAAAAATACCTGTGTTACCTAGGCTTTGATACCAATTTGTCATGACTCAAATTACGAGTCATGATGGAACCTACTAAATCAAATCAATAGGTAAGACAAACCAAAACCCGAAGTTAAAGTCATGGGTTAATTCGGCAGGAATTACCCAACATAGTCAAAATTTAAAGAACATAATTTATAAATAACGAACATTCTAGATAAAATAACAGTCAATACAACATACCAATCCTAAAACCTAGTAGAGCCAGTACAATAGCATCTGATAGTATCAATACGACTAAAAAGTCTAGAATAGTCAATACATCTTTCTCGATAACTAAATACTAAATATAAAAAATAGAGAGAAATGGGCGACTCGAACTCCAAAAGCTTACCCTATCTATGAGAATATCAACACAGCATGATCAATGATCAACAAAGGCAGCAAGTACTCGGATCTTTACCAAAAAAGTATAGAAGTGTAGTATGAGTACCAAAATAATAGGTACTCAGTAGGCATCATCGACCGACTGAGCTAAATTATAATATAAGTATAATAAAATGCAAGATATCATAACTAAGTCAAGGTATAGAAACAAACCTGGATCATCTCCAGCACTGTTGTACATAATAAGTAGATAAACCGAAATGATAACATAACATAACATAATATCACACAAGCGATCATGAACTACAAAATTGGCTCCCATATGCCAATTAGTGGAGAAATTTAATGAACTTGCCATAGCCTCCCATACAACTGGAGAGTACACTAAACAAAAGGATAACATAAACAACTGATATTATAACAAACCTTTATTGTCATTTAACCATTATTACATAATTTACCACATTCCATAATGTCCCCATCATTTAACAACATTACCATCGTTGTTCACTAGTTACCGTCTATTAGTCAATCATCATTTATTAACCAATCTATTCAATTACCAGAATCCATATATGCCATACCATATTTAAACTATTTCCTCATTTAACAAATTAGCCAAAATGCTACTTTCAATCCCACATCCTAATATCATCAATAATAGAAAATATATCATTATATCATAATCAATAGTCATACTCAAACCAATAAATATAATCAATATCTAGACTTGAATCGGTAAATAATTAATAGCCAAACTTGAATTAATAAATATTAATCAATATCCAGACTTTAATTGGGAAATGATAAATAGTCAAACTCAAATTGGTAAATAGAATTAATATCTAGAGTAGAACAGGTAAATATATCAATAACCAAACTCAAATTGGTAAATATAATCCATATTGCCATAATCATCTTCCGGACTCCAACCAGGTATATATAATCAACAACAAAACCATCTTCCACACTCAAACAAAATATATATACATATATATACATACATACATATATATATATCCACATCATAAATAGTATCATTAATTTACATAAATAATAGCATAATCAATATGCGTCAACCCTCATATTAACTAGCATAACCTTCAAGTGTCAATATCTCTCAATATTAGATCAATAAACATTCCTAAGAGTCTAATAAGTGTAAACAGTTTTACCAAAGCAAACATGTGTCATATTCTAAAGTAGGTTAAGAGTCCACTTCTAATCCTCAAGTTCCTCTTTAAGCAAATTCTACCCGGACTAGACTTAAGGTATCTAAATCCTCTTTTAGATGTATAGAAATCCATAATTAGTCCAAAGGCAAAAAATTTTCTCAAATACATTATATAATAAAAACTAAGGCAACCTTCGCTGCTATAAGCAACTAAGTCCAACTTAACCTAACCAAGATTAACTAGAGAATTTTACTTAATACTAAGAAATCTAAGGTATTCTCATGCTAAACATGAATAATAAAGCCTAATTCACTTAATGTATGAGGAATAAGCCACGTGTTTCAAGCTTATGGTGTCAATTAGTCTAAATGACTCAACTAACCCTAAGTCTTGTATTTCATCAATCCAATACCTAAACTCATCCAAAATATAACACAATATCATAAAATACTATGAAATAGCTCAATCTAATAAGGGGTGAAACCTAACCTACCTCATCACTGAAAAAAGCTCAACGAACTGTTAAACTTTTATTATTCACTTCCTAGAAGCCTACTCAAGATGACAAGATATCAAAAACATATTATTCTCATTAATGCAAGAACATCGATACCCATATTGCACTATTGTGCTTCAGGTCCAAAATTCACCTCAAAATCTTATATGGGTCCCACTTATGAAAATTGCAATTTTGAGACTAACCCAACATTCATACAAGATCAAGAAATTATTCTCCTAAAAAATGAGTGAAAACCAAGCAAAATTGGGGCTAAGATCAAGACCTAAAGATTTTAGGGATTTGAGCAAATAATCAAGAAATTTCACCAAGAAAGGGGTAAATTCTTACCTTAGATCAGATGATAATCACGAAAATACATGTTACCCAAGATTCCCAATCACCAAAAATCTTCAATTTTAAGTTAACACACTATTCTAGGGCTTACCACTAATGTGCTACAGAAAATAGCACTTTCGATACTTAAAAATTGGAAAAGATGTAAGTTTTTGAGGTTATTTTGTTAGATATGATGCTTTTTGGGTATGTTTTGCAGGAAATCATATTTTTGATAAAAAATTCATGAAAAAGGTGAAAAAAGGTGTTTTGGTTACTTTTTGAGAAATTATGAATATTTGGGATGTTTTCTAGCTTTTTCGTGATCAAAGCATGTTTGAGAATCAAAAAAGAGCTGAAAAAATAACTCCCAGCACTTACCAAGTCAAAATATGGCTGAATGTAGGACCTACGGACCACATATAGGCAAAGAAAGTACTAGAAGTATAAATTCTCGAGAGCTGAACTTGCAGAATTTTTGCTCCCAGTACCTGCGGTTTGTACCTGCGCCCAGTGTCAAAACCGCTAGTACTACCTGCACCCAGTACCAGACTATAGGTACAGACCACATATGGCCACTGACTCAATTTTCTCCTATTTTATTAAGGCTTTGGTTTACGGCTTTCCTCATGTACTATAAGTACCCTTTATGTACTTTTTAGTATAAGTTACACACTTTTGATATTCACAAACATATTTTAATTCCAAGATCCAATTATGATCTTAGGGTTTCCTTGTATTGACTTTGGTTCATTAATTTAGTTATTGTTGTGGGGTTGTATTACTTCTTATCATTGTGATTTCATCTATTGTTTTGAATATGAATGTTATTAATTTCTTCACAATCATGAGCGGCTAAAATCTATAGCTATGGTCACGAAAATCTTGGCTGATTGATGAAGTAAGGGAAGTGCTCTCATTGTCTTGAGCCAATACCCATGCATGTATTTCTTTCACTTCGTTATAATAGTTATATTAATTGGTGAACACATTAGGATCCCATCTAGATATTTCTGCTTACACAAAAAGAGGAGTAGTAACTAGGAAAAGATAAAGACAATAGTAATTTGGAGTTTAACTGTCGATCCATGCTTCTAGGTTCTATCTTAGTAAGATGGTTAGGTTTCATATAATAACTAGAGACTCAAAAGGTAAGAGTTAACTGGGATCAATATAAGGGTTAGTAAGGCGACATCCTGAGACTCAGAAGTTAAAGGGTGAAATCCTTCTACTCATCCAAAAAACTGCAGAAGGTATATGACTTATCAATTCTGCATACAAAGTATTGGGTTGGTTCAACAAAGCACGATAATCCTACAAAGTTAAGAATCTAGGTGGAACACAATCCTAGTGTTCACTTACACTGATTACAACTGAAATCAATATAGTAACTTGCTTTAGATTACTATACCAAAACCCCCTATTTACTTTTCTTTTTCTTCCTGCAGACCACAACTGCTTAGATCTGCAAAGCCATGAAACCTCTATTGTGTTACTATATTTTAACAGTGACCATATTATCATCTGATAAGAGGTGTTGTTTGGACGTCATCAAAATTCTGACACCATTGTCGGGAAGTACGGTGTTGATTCATTAATTAAAGTTGCTACAGTTTTTGGGTCTTTTTGTTTTTGTTCTTAGTTGGTTATACACTAGTGTATTCCTAACACATGTAGTAAAGGCAATTGCTTACTCCCAGTGAATCTGAATCCAGATAGGATCCTACAATCACCTAGTAGGATGACAAAACTGGAAAGAGATAATCTTCCTAAAAGAGTTCGTGATGATTTGCCTTTCGCTCCTCCTGAAGGAATTCATAATATTATTGACCAGTAGATGGAGGTGCTGTTAGCTCAAGATAAAAATAATATAAGGGTAGTGGAATATACTCAGCATATAGCTTAGGAGGTAGAGTTAGTTCCATAAAACAGGCAGTAGACCATCGAGCAGCACTCGGTGGAAACCAAAATAGAGTTTGAGGTGGCCGAGCCTAAGTGATCCAAGCATACAAGTACTTGCAACCATATAAGGATAATAAAGAAAATTTGGGGTATGTTGATCCAATAGAGATTAGAGCCATTATTCCTCTTATTTTACCTCATATATTTTGTTTAATATATCGAGTGTTATGATCTAGCTCTTATACATGAAGGGTGTGTTTGCGGCATTTCCTACAGATGATGCAAACATGTATATAGCCAATTTTACTAGAATTTGCACTTCATATACATATCCAGGGGCGAATCAGAAGGCTCTTAGATTAAGGTTGTTCCCTTTCTCTCTTACAGGAGAAATATCTTTTATGGTTAGGGGAACTGCTAAGAGAATTTATCATAACGTGACATGAGTTGTGAGATAATTTTTGAACTGGTTATTTCCTCTATCTAGGATGTTTCATCTTAAGGATGAGATCTATTATTTTAAGAAACTGCAGTCTAAGTCCATGTATGAGGCTTGGTTTAGGTTTAAGAAAAAGTTGATTAGGGTTCCCAACCATGAGATTTCAGGGACGAACTTATTAGAGTTATTCTGTAGAGACCGAATTATCAATTCTAGAGTTATGGTAGATACTATCTCTAGAGGAGCCTTTATGAGATTGCGATGGGAGAAAGTTGATGAGTGGTGAGTTTACCACTCAATTGCACTCATTATTCATGCATATTACCCTGTTATGGATGAATAAATGAGACATAATTCTGATTAGATGCACTAATACTTCTTACAGGGATATATTTAAGAGGTTGTAAGGATGTGGATTGGAGCTTAAACTGGTCAAAAAGGGAGCAAGAAAGTATAGCTAAAGACCTGAAATAGAAGAGCCTCAGGTACCGCGGTCATGATCTATCGATCATAGTCACGGAAGTCAAGGATGGTAAATCAATCGCAGTCACAAAGGTATGGTCGCATCCAGACTTACGCGATCGCAGCCTAGCGGAGGATTTTATCCTGGGGGCAAAACTAAAATTTCATGTGTTGATCCTAATTTTCCAAAAAGTATTCAAACCTTATCTTAAGAAAATAATTCAATCTTCCCTAATTTTTTAGGTTTTAGTTTTAGTGTATTTCATAGCCTCCATTTTTGGAGAAGAAAATATTGTATAAATTTTGGGTAAAGAATACATTGGATACTTTCTAAGTGGAAAATTTGCTCACTACCATTGTTGATATTGTGGGATAACCAAGTTTGAAGTAACATTCTCTTAAATCTTCAACAATTCAATTCAATGGAGATTATGGGTATATCCATGCTTATTTATCTTATATGTAGCTAAATCTCCCTCTTGGGGTTATGTGTGAATATGGGTCCTCTTGGGGTTATGTGTGAATATGGGTTTAAGTTTGTATGGGTTGCTATTGTTAGCATCTATTTGGTTATTTACGTTTATGGGTTTTATCATTGCTATGCTATTTTGGTTGGGATTTGATGGGTGAAAGCCCAAAATACCCACACGGGTTTGATGAGTGAAAGCTCTAAGATCTAGAAAGTTCGAGGCCATCTTCGAAAGTAGGGTTTTGGGTAAACTTTAGGAATCCATATCATCCTCAAAAGAGGATCATGGAGACCTAATCAATAGTAGACAATTACGTGTATAGTTTGCTAAATATTGACTATCTTAGACATAAAGGTGAATGTGAGGTTAAATATGCCATGGATATCATACTAGAAATAGGAATGCCTAGATTAAAGTTATGGTTACTAATTATTGAACACACCTATTAGGTATTTGAAAAAATCAATGGGTGAAAGTTTGGTGTCTTGTTGAAAGACTAGCATCAAAATTTATAACCAAGCCTACCCATATTTTACTTACTAAATCAATGTTGATGACTAACTCCCACATGTCAATCCCTTAGTAATGCATAATCCAAAGATCACCCCAAATTTATACTAGAAAACCCAAAAAGAAACATTAGTGTAGAAACCTATCTCTCCCATTTTATCTCTTTGTACCATTTGTTTGAATTTAACTTGTATCTATCATTTTGAATTAATTTGATTGCCACTCACATTGTTTCTCGTGGATTCGACTACTACTCCAAAGTTAGATAAATATATTGATGACGATCACCTTGCACTTAAATTGACGTGTAAGTTGAGCATTATCAATAGCTTCTTATATTATGGATCAGATCTCTCTCGCTAACCAAAGGTGGTAGACTCGATAGGTTAAGAGAGGTTTTAATACTTACACCATTGGGGCTATTGGTAACTAGAGAGTAGTTGATGATTTTGTAGCACAAGAGATTCCGCTACTGAAGACTGATATTAGGTTGTTGGCAAAGCAGTTAACGACTATGAATTCTAAAAAAGTTCATACTGTAGGATCACAGGGTGCAGCTTTTAGAGCTACTATTATG
This sequence comes from Capsicum annuum, assembly GCF_002878395.1. Taxonomy (NCBI): domain Eukaryota; kingdom Viridiplantae; phylum Streptophyta; class Magnoliopsida; order Solanales; family Solanaceae; genus Capsicum; species Capsicum annuum. Next base: position 71,371,426 of record NC_061120.1, on the reverse strand, counting down.
ATAGATATAGAGACCGCAGTAGGTATAGAGATGGTGACTGGTGATAGAGAGATGATTACAAGGAGAAAAGAGATAAGTACATTTTGCCTAGAAGACAAGACACTGAATCAAGGATAGAAGAGATGCTGACCAAACTGGTGAAGGTTCAAGAAAATCAGGAGAACAGCCTTAAAAAGATTAAGGTTGACATTTCAATATTGACCCAGAAGGTGGAGTCTCATGCCACTACTATCAAGAAGTTGGAGCACCAGTTCAAGAAAATGCCTGCTATAATCAAACAAAAACAACCTGTTACCCTTCCGAGTGAAAAAGTTTAGAGTCCACCAACTATAAGTCATTGTCTAGCTATCAATGAGAGCAATGAGACAGCTGAGGAATAGTTTAAGAAGTTGACATAGGGTGATGATAATTGTAAGTATGATAGTTATGAGGATTGCGTTTTTGATCCCAATGCTCATGTGCACCCTTATAGTGCTACCCCTTTCTTACTATTTAGTAGAAAAAAAGGACCCTAGAGCAGTCACTAATCCATGTTCTTTTGGGCCTTCTAACGTCAAGAAGACTTTATGTAACTTAGGATAAAAAGTAAAGGTGATACCATTGGTTGTGTACAAGTTGTTGCGTATGGGGGAACTCAAACCTACATCCATAAAGTTGTTGATGCCTGACTCATCTATGAAGAAACCAATAGGTGTGTTATGTGACGCAGAAGTAAGGGTGGCATCCTTTATGTTCCCTATTGATTTTATGGTTCTTGATTGTAAGGTAAATTTTCAAGCCCCCATTATATTAAGTAGACCCTTCCTATCCACTAGTAGGGTATTGATTGATATGGATTTGGGGGAGATCACATTCAAATTGAATGATGAGCAACTAGTGTTTGATATATTTATGATACTGCAGTATTTAGACGATATGTGAGTGGTATCTATAATAGACCCAATTGATGGGGATGTTGCTGCAGAGACTAGTGTACCAAATGTACCAGGTGTTGATAAGAGATATGTGGCAGATAGGTTTATAGAGATTGAGACATTGAATCTAGGACATAGGAGGAAGGAGGTAAATATTTTACAAGCAGAGGTGTGCTCTCTCACTGAGAGCCATATATTAGCCATCCCTTCAGTTGTATCCTCAATTATTCAGCCATCACCTTCGCATGGTCCCACACACTTTGATTTATTTGCAAAGAATGATATGGCAATCCTTGTAGTTGGGACTAAGAGAGGCCGAAGGGGGACCTACAGAATCCAGGCAAGTTATATGAGTAAGCCCTCAAAAGGGACAACCATGATTCGATGGAGACTGCATTTATTGATAGGCAGAGGCTTGTCGAGCTAGCTATGGGTGCATCTTTTCAGAGTGCACCACCACCACCATAGCCTCTGCCTGTGGATATACTCTCATCTGGGGATTCTCATGACACGAGCGCTTAGTGTATCCCAGGTATGTTATCACTTCCCTATATTATTCTTTTTAACGCATTGAGGATAGTGTATTGTTTTTCATTGGGGGTAGGCATACCATACCACCATGGGTTTTCATTATCGTTCTTCTTTTCCTATCGCCTGCGGTATGGTTGTAGAACTGGCATGTCTAGGATAATTTTGTGTCGTATTGTGTTTTTCTTTGTATTGTGTTATTTTTGTGTAATTAGAAGATTTGTAAGTATTTAGGGTGATAGTCATATTTTGACTGATTTTTTATACCCCTTCAAAAGTTTTGCATCTTAGAACTATGTGAATGTATATATCTGTGTGAACATTGTAGATCTTGTTATGGAATTAGGATTAGGGACGTGATACTCGCTTTCTAATAACTGCATAAATTGGATAGGTAGTAGTTGGTAATATTAACTTTGTGCTATGTGGTGTGATATACTATCTAGTTCCCTTTGCGTGTCAAATCCAGAATTTGTCTGGTTAGTCTTGTCTAGGTTAAAGGATAGTTGGTTAGAAAAGGATCATAGGCCATTTTTTATTTTAGTCCACTTTTAGACTAAATGACCTTCCATGTGTAACTTATATCCCTTGATTCCTATTTTGAGCCTTGTAGCCTATTTTTCGTGTTTCACCATTCACCTTCCCATTTATAATGCAATTAACCTATTTTTGCCTTATTCTTTCTTAGACATTGTACACCTCAACTCATGGCAAAATGCCTAACTTGGGGGTGGCTATCATAGGGGTGTGTAGTGTAAAATAGGTATGAAAAGGGGTAAAATAAGAGAAAAAGTTAGTAGGGCTGGATATGGTAGAAAAAGAAAAGAAAAGAAAAATAAAAAGAAAAAAATTGTGAAAAAGAGAAAAAGAAAGAATAAAAAGACCATGCCCAACCTAAATATGCAATAAAGAATAAAAAGGAGAAATAAGGGTGAAATAAAAAAGAAATTGGCTAATAAGTGAGACCCCAAAGTTAGTGTAGTGCCAAGGAGGCTTAGTCACTTGATATGTCCTTATGTACCATACCAGCCCCCAAGCCTACATTACAAGCCAAGAAAAGTCCTATAGTGATCCTAACTTGACTATCTGGATGCTAAGGTAAAGAAAATAAAGGCAAACCTATGGTATTTGGCATGAATTGATTGGAACTTCTCTTATAACTGCGAGTATCTCTTGACCGTCCCTGGATAGACACGCATTATTTCATATGAGTGAGTGAGACATCCTTGTTGTAAGGGCAGTTGAGTCATATTACTTGTTATTTTCTTGTTTCGGGTAGTGTAGCTTTTATATATGAGTGGTTGGTTGTTTCTAATGTAATTGTCATACATTGATACCAATTGTGAACATTATTGTGCATCATGTTCATACATGATTTTGAAAAATAAGATTGGAGGAGGGTGTTCTGAGCTTTAAGTGTTAAATGACTGGCTTGAATATCTTAGATTCTACTATTTAAGCGTTGTTTTGGTTTTTATTGTGTTTTGTTGCCTGAGGACATGCAAACGTTCTAAGTTGAGGGTGCTGATATACTACAGAAATATAGCACTTTCGATACTTAAAATGAGGAAAAGATACAAGTTTTTAAGGTTGTTTTGTTACATGTGATGCTTTTTGGGTATGTTTATCAGGAAATCATGCTTTGGATGATAAGTTCGTGAAAAAGGTGAAAAAGGTGCTTTTTGGCTACTTTATGGAGCAATTATGGATATTCAGGATGTTCTCTAGTTGTTCGTGATCAAAGCATGTTCGAGAATCAAAGAAGAGCTGAAAATATGACTCCCTACACTTACCAAGTCAACATGTGGCCGTATGTAGGACCTACAGAACGCATGTAGGCAAACAAGTACCAAAAGTCCAAAATCTTGAGAGATGAACTTGCAGGATTTTTTGCTCCCGGTACCTACAGTTTGTACCTGTACCTAGTGTTAGGACCGCAGGTACTACCTGCGCCCAATACTAGGTCGCGGGTACAGACCTTATGTGACCACCGACCCAATTTTCTCCTATTTCATTCGGGCTTTGGTTTTTGGGTTTTCTCATGTACTATAAATACCCTTTATGTAATTTTTAGTAGGAGTTACATACTTTTGATATCCACAAACATATTTTGATTCCAAAGATCCGATTTTGATCTTGGGATTTTCTTGTATTGACTTTGGTTCATTAATTCAATTATGGCTGTGGGTTTTATTACTTCTTATTGTTGTGACTTCATCTATGCTTTTGAATATGAATGTTATTGATTTCTTCACAATCATGAGTGGCTAAAGCCCATAGCTAGGGTTGCGGAAACCTTGGCGGATTGACGAAGTAGGGGAACCGCTCTCTTTGTTCTGAACTGATACCAATGCATGTATTTCTTTGTCTCGCTATAATAGTTTTCTTAATGGGTGCACACATTAGGATCCCGTCTAGATATTGCTTATTACTATAAAAGAGGAGTAGTGACTAGGAAAAGATAAAGACAATAGTAATTTGGAGTTTAACTATTGATCCAAGTTTCTAGGTTCTATCTTAGTAAGATGTTTAGGTTTCATCCAATAACTAAAGACTCAAAAGGTAATAGTTAACTAGGATCAAGATAAGGGTTAGTAAAGCTACATCCTGAGACTCAAAAGGTAAAGGGTGAAATCCTTCTATTCCTCCAAAAGAATGTAGAAGGTATATAACTTTTCGATTCTGCATGCAAAGTATTGGGTTGGTTCAACAAAGCATGATAAGCCTACGAAGTTGAGAAGCCAGTGGGAACACATTCCTAGTGTTCACTTATGATGATTACAACTAAAGTCAATATATTTACTTGCTCGAGATCACTATATCAAAAATCCCATTTACTTTTCTTGTGCTACCCGCGGACTATAACTGCTAAGATCTGCAAATCAATGATGTCTCTTGGGATTCGACTCCAACCTTTGTTAGGTTACTATATTTTAACAGCAATCATATAATCATCTAATAAAAGGTGTTGTTTGGACGTCATCAAGCTCTCAGGGGGTAAGATGAAAAATTCCCAAAAATTATGGAAAAGGAGTCATTTTATACCTTTACCAGGTTCTCAGTAATCGCTATCGCATCTGAGGCCTTGCGATCGCGGCACCTCTCGTATGTCAGACGAGTCACGAT